>NW_027135940.1:3472956-3788679 GCF_039906515.1 Pseudorca crassidens
TCGTTGAGCCAGGAGTAGCTCTTGTCTATTACATATTTGCCTTATGGAAAGGTATCTGTATTAATTTCAATCTCTGGTTTTATGCAGCACCCCAACTCACCTTTCCCCTTAAGCAAGCATAAGTTGGTGTTCTACATTTGAGACCCTATTCTGATTTGTAATTCAGTTCCTGTGTAGCCAAGTTTACATTCCGTGTATTAGTGATATCTTATGATATTTCTTTTTCTGTGTGACTCATTTCACTTAGAATTATCGTACCTGAATCCACTCATTATGCTGCTACTGGCCTGATGACATAGATTTCATTGCTGAGTGATATTGCACTGTACGTTAGTACCAAAACTTCTTTATCCATTTTTCGCATTCTGCGATATTGAACTTGTACCGTAAACGAGGTTCTTGTAAACAGAGCCGTCCCAAACTTTGGGGTGGCTGTGTCTTTTTGATTTTAATTTCCCTAATCTATAGGACCATAATTGGAAGTGCCCTAGGCTCTGTTGCTTTGTTTTTTAGATGTTTCAGGAAACACCATACACTTCTCCAGAGTGGCTGTTGGCAATTTACATCCCGCCCATCAGCATTAGAAGGCTCCCATTTCTGCATGGCCTGTCCTGCCTTTCTGGATTTTACACTTTTTTCAGATGGCCCTTTTGACAGGGGTGCACTGAGACTTCATTGTAGTGCAGATTTCCTTTGCAAGCTTGCTTGGTTGGCCAAAAAGGGCGTATGCATTTTTTCCTGAATATATTCAGGAAAAAACGCATATGCCCTTTTTGGTCAAGTGCATCATTGTAGATGTTCTCCCTCTTTTCCTATGCTTTACATGCAATTCCACTCTACCTCCTGAAATCGGTTTCCTGCAATTCTGCCCCACTTTCAATTCTTCTTGGCAGCCTTACTTCAATATATTTTTGGACGATAGCTGTCATTTATAACTCTGCAGGTTTGTGAATTACAGTGCCCCTGAGCTCCTTTTTTCAATTCGCTTTCTTGTGAGCTGGCCGCAACACCGCAGGATTGCTTCAGGCCTTAGTGTGGTTCCGGCATGGCACGCTTAGCCTTTGGTTAATTCCACTTCCTACTGGGAAATGAGAGTTAAATTTGACCATCCAGACTCCTCCAGCTAGTCTCTCATTGGTTCTCCCGATTCCTGTTCATTTTCCTCAGAAATTGCAAACTGGGCCAAACAGGAGGTTAAAGGCACTGACTCTCCAAGTGGGGAGAGTGTTAGTAAAGCGTCTGGAATGTTGCACCCGAGTACCAGGGGTCGAAAACTGAGACACATTTGAACACGTTTCCCGATCACACGGTGGATCATACTCTGGGTTCCACATGCATGTTTTAGCTGAAGGAAGAATCCCTTAAACCTGGAGAGTTGAGACGCATGGAATGTGTACAATGCAATATGACTTCAAAGGGTCTGCATGTGCTCACCGAACCTCACCAATCCTATCACTGCTGCGTTTATTCCGCTGTACACACGCTTGATTCTCTTTCGGAGACATATAAATGCATAGGTTTTAAGATTCTTACTAGTCAGGTATATTCTTAGGCGTTTAATATGGAGTGTTGGGTCCACTTTGTTGAGCCAGGAGTAGCTCTTGTCTATTACATATTTGGCTTATGGAAAGGTATCTGTGTTAATTTCAATCTCTGGTTTTATGCAGCACCCCACCTCACCTTTCCCCTTAAGCAAGCATAAGTTGGTTTTCTACATTTGAGACCCTATTCTGTTTTGTAATTCAGTTCCTGTGTAGCCAAGTTTACATTCCGTGTATTAGTGATATCTTATGATGTTTCTTTTTCTGAGTGACTTATTTCACTTAGAATCATCGTAGCTGAATCCACTCATTATGCTGCTACGGGCCTGATGACATAGATTTCATTGCTGAGTGATATTGCATTGTACATAAGTACCACAACTTCTTTATCCATTTTTCGCTTTCTGCGATATTGAACTAGTACCGTAAACGAGGTTCTTGTAAACAGAGCTGTCCCAAACTTTGGGGTGGCTGTGTCTTTTTGATTTTAATTTCCCTAATCTATAGGACCAAAAATGGAAGTGCCCTAGGCTCTGTTGCTTTGTTTTTCAGATGTTTCAGGAAACACCATACACTTCTCCAGAGTGGCTGTTGGCAATTTACATCCCGCCCATCAGCCTAAGTAGGCTCCCAGTTCTCCATGGTCTGTCCTGCCTTTCTGGATTTTACACTTTTTTCAGATGGCCCTTTTGACCGGGGGGCAGTGAGACTTCATTGTAGTGCAGATTTCCTTTGCAAGCTTGCTTGGTTGGCCAAAAAGGGCGTATGCGTTTTTTCCTGAATATATTCAGGAAAAAACGCATACGTCCTTTTTGGCCAACTGCATCATTGTGGACGTTCTGCCTCTTTTCCTATGCTTTACATGCAATTCCAGTCTACCTCCTGAAAACGGTTTCCTGCAATTCTGCCCCGCTTTCAAGTCCTTTTGGCAGCCTTACTTCAGTATATTTTTGGACGATAGCTGTCATTTAGAACTCTGCAGGTTTGTGAATTACAGTGCCCCTGAGCTACTTTCTTCAACTCGCTTTCTTGTGAGCTGGCCGCAACACCGCAGGATTGCTTCAGGCCCTAGTGTGGTTCCGGCACGGCTCGCTGAGCCTTTGGTTAATTCCTCTTCCTGGTGGGAAATGAGAGTTAAATTTGTCCGTCCAGACACCTCCAGCTAGTCTCTCATTGGTTCTCCCTATTCCTGTTCATTTTCCGCAGAAATTGCAAACTGGGCCAAACAGGAGTTTAAAGGCACTGACTCTCCAAGTGGGGAGAGTGTTAGTAAAGCGTCTGGAATGTTGCACCCGAGTACCAGGGGACGAAAACTGAGACACATTTGAACACGTTTCCCGATCACACGGTGGATCATACTCTGGGTTCCACATGCATGTTTTAGCTGAAGGAAGAATCCCTTAAACCTGGAGAGTTGAGAACCATGGAATGGGTACCATGCAATATGACTTCAAAGGGTCTGCATTTGCTCACCGAACCTCACCAATCCTATCACTGCTGCGTTTATGCCGCTGTACACATGCTTGATTCTTTTTCGAAGACATATAAATCCATAGGTTTTAAGATTCTTACTAGTCAGGTATATTCTTAGGCGTTTAATATGGTGTGTTGAGTCCACTTCGTTGAGCAAGCAGTAGCTCTTGTCTATTACATATTTGGCTTATGGAAAGGTATCTGTGCTAATTTCAATCTGTGGTTTTATGCAGCACCCCAACTCACCTTTCCCCTTAAGCAAGCATAAGTTGGTTTTCTACATTTGAGACCCTATTCTGTTTTGTAATTCAGTTCCTGTGTAGCCAAGTTTACATTCCGTGTATTAGTGATATCTTATGATGTTTCTTTTTCTGTGTGACTTATTTCACTTAGAATCATCGTACCTGAATCCACTCATTATGCTGCTACTGGCCTGATGACATAGATTTCATTGCTGAGTGGTATTGCATTGTACGTAAGTACCACAATTTCTTTATCCATTTTTCGCTTTCTGCAATATTGAACTTGTACCGTAAATGAGGTTCTTGTAAACAGAGCCGTCCCAAACTTTGGGGTGGCTGTGTCTTTTTTATTTTAATTTCCCTAATCTATAGGACCATAAGTGTAAGTGCCCTAGGCTCTGTTGCTTTGTTTTTTAGATGTTTCAGGAAACACCATACACTTATCCAGAGTGGCTGTTGGCAATTTACATCCCGCCCATCAGCATAACAAGGCTCCCAGTTCTCCATGGCCTGTCCTACCTTTCTGGATTTTACACTTTTTTCAGATGGCCCTTTTGACCGGGGGGCAGTGAGACTTCATTGTAGTGCAGATTTCCTTTGCAAGCTTGCTTGGTTGGCCAAAAAGGGCGTATGCGTTTTTTCCTGAATATATTCAGGAAAAAACTCATACGTCCTTTTTGGCCAAGTGCATCATTGTGGACGTTCTGCCTCTTTTCCTATGCTTTTCATGCAATTCCAGTCTACCTCCTGAAATCGGTTTCCTGCAGTTCTGCCCCGCTTTCAAGTCCTCTTGGCAGCCTTACTTCAATATATTTTTGGATGATAGCTGTCATTTAGAACTCTGCAGGTTTGTGAATTACAGTGCCCCTGAGCTTCTTTCTTCAACTCGCTTTCTTGTGAGCTGGCCGCAACACCGCAGGATTGCTTCAGGCCCTAGTGTGGTTTCGGCATGGCTCGCTGAGCCTTTGGTTAATTCCTCTTCCTGGTGGGAAATGAGAGTTAAATTTACCCGTCCAGACACCTCCAGCTAGTCTCTCATTGGTTCTCCCTATTCCTGTTCATTTTCCGCAGAAATTGCAAACTGGGCCAAACAGGAGGTTAAAGGCACTGACTCTCCAAGTGGGGAGAGTGTTAGTAAAGCGTCTGGAATGTTGCACCCGAGTACCAGGGGACAAAAACTGAGACACATTTGAACACGTTTCCCGATCACACGGTGGATCATCCTCTGGGTTCCACATGCATGTTTTAGCTGAAGGAAGAATCCCTTAAACCTGGAGAGTTGAGACCCATGGAATGGGTACCATGCAATACGACTTCAAAGGGTCTGCATTTGCTCACCGAACCTCACCAATCCTATCACTGCTGCGTTTATGCCGCTGTACACATGCTTGATTCTCTTTCGGAGACATATAAATCCATAGGTTTTAAGATTCTTACTAGTCAGGTATATTCTTAGGCATTTAATATGGGGTGTTGAGTCCACTTCGTTGAGCAAGCAGTAGCTCTTGTCTATTACATATTTGGCTTATGGAAAGGTATCTGTGCTAATTTCAATCTCTGGTTTTATGCAGCACCACAACTCACCTTTCCCCTTAAGCAAGCATAAGTTGGTTTTCTACATTTGAGACCCTATTCTGTTTTGTAATTCAGTTCCTGTGTAGCCAAGTTTACATTCCGTGTATTAGTGATATCTTATGATGTTTCTTTTTCTGTGTGACTTATTTCACTTAGAATCATCGTACCTGAATCCACTCATTATGCTTCTACTGGCCTGATGACATAGATTTCATTGCTGAGTGATATTGCATTGTACGTAAGTACCACAACTTCTTTATCCATTTTTTGCTTTCTGCGATATTGAACTTGTACCGTAAACGAGGTTCTTGTAAACAGAGCTGTCCCAAACTTTGGGGTGGCTGTGTCTTTATTTTAATTTCCCTAAGCTATAGGACCATAAGTGGAAGCCCTAGGCTCTGTTGCTTTGTTTTTTAGATGTTTCAGGAAACACCATACACTTCTCCAGAGTGGCTGTTGGCAATTTACATCACGCCCATCAGCATAACAAGGCTCCCAGTTCTCCATGGCCTGTCCTGCCTTTCTGGATTTTACACTTTTTTCAGATGGCCCTTTTGACCGGGGGGCAGTGAGACTTCATTGTAGTGCAGATTTCCTTTGCAAGCTTGCTTGGTTGGCCAAAAAGTGCGTATGCGTTTTTTCCTGAATATATTCAGGAAAAAACGCATACGCCCTTTTTGGCCAAGTGCATCATTGTGGACGTTCTGCCTCTTTTCCTATGCTTTACATGCAATTCCAGTCTACCTCCTGAAATCGGTTTCCTGCAATTCTGCCCCGCTTTCAAGTCCTCTTGGCAGCCTTACTTCAATATATTTTTGGACGATAGCTGTCATTTACAACTCTGCAGGTGTGTGAATTACAGGGCCCCTGAGCTCCTTTCTTCAACTCGCTTTCTTGTGAGCTGGCCGCAACACCGCAGGATTGCTTCAGGCCCTAGTGTGGTTCCGGCACGGCTCGCTGAGCCTTTGGTTAATTCCTCTTCCTGGTGGGAAATGAGAGTTAAATTTGCCCGTCCAGACACCTCCAGCTAGTCTCTCATTGGTTCTCCCTATTCCTGTTCATTTTCCGCAGAAATTGCAAACTGGGCCAAACAGGAGGTTAAAGGCACTGACTCTCCAAGTGGGGAGAGTGTTAGTAAAGCGTCTGGAATGTTGCACCCGAGTACCAGGGGACGAAAACTGAGACACATTTGAACACGTTTCCCGATCACACGGTGGATCATCCTCTGGGTTCCACATGCATGTTTTAGCTGAAGGAAGAATCCCTTAAACCTGGAGAGTTGAGACCCATGGAATGGGTACCATGCAATACGACTTCAAAGGGTCTGCATTTGCTCACCGAACCTCACCAATCCTATCACTGCTGCGTTTATGCCGCTGTACACATGCTTGATTCTCTTTCGGAGACATATAAATCCATAGGTTTTAAGATTCTTACTAGTCAGGTATATTCTTAGGCGTTTAATATGGGGTGTTGAGTCCACTTCGTTGAGCAAGCAGTAGCTCTTGTCTATTACATATTTGGCTTATGGAAAGGTATCTGTGCTAATTTCAATCTCTGGTTTTATGCAGCACCCCAACTCACCTTTCCCCTTAAGCAAGCATAAGTTGGTTTTCTACATTTGAGACCCTATTCTGTTTTGTAATTCAGTTCCTGTGTAGCCAAGTTTACATTCCGTGTATTAGTGATATCTTATGATGTTTCTTTTTCTGTGTGACTTATTTCACTTAGAATCATCGTACCTGAATCCACTCATTATGCTGCTACTGGCCTGATGACATAGATTTCATTGCTGAGTGATATTGCATTGTACGTAAGTACCACAACTTCTTTATCCATTTTTCGCTTTCTGCGATATTGAACTTGTACCGTAAACGAGGTTCTTGTAAACAGAACTGTCCCAAACTTTGGGGTGGCTGTGTCTTTATTTTAATTTCCCTAAGCTATAGGACCATAAGTGGAAGCCCTAGGCTCTGTTGCTTTGTTTTTTAGATGTTTCAGGAAACACCATACACTTCTCCAGAGTGGCTGTTTGCAATTTACATCACGCCCATCAGCATAACAAGGCTCCCAGTTCTCCATGGCCTGTCCTGCCTTTCTGGATTTTACACTTTTTTCAGATGGCCCTTTTGACCGGGGGGCAGTGAGACTTCATTGTAGTGCAGATTTCCTTTGCAAGCTTGCTTGGTTGGCCAAAAAGGGCGTATGCGTTTTTTCCTGAATATATTCAGGAAAAAACGCATACGCCCTTTTTAGCCAAGTGCATCATTGTGGACGTTCTGCCTCTTTTCCTATGCTTTACATGCAATTCCAGTCTACCTCCTGAAATCGGTTTCCTGCAATTCTGCCCCGCATTCAAGTCCTCTTGGCAGCCTTACTTCAACATATTTTTGGACGATAGCTGTCATTTACAACTCTGCAGGTGTGTGAATTACAGGGCCCCTGAGCTCCTTTCTTCAACTCGCTTTCTTGTGAGCTGGCCGCAACACCACAGGATTGCTTCAGGCCCTAGTGTGGTTCCGGCATGGCTCGCTGAGCCTTTGGTTAATTCCTCTTCTTGGTGGGAAATGAGAGTTAAATTTACCCGTCCAGACACCTCCAGCTAGTCTCTCATTGGTTCTCCCTATTCCTGTTCATTTTCCGCAGAAATTGCCAACTGGGACAAACAGGAGGTTAAAGGCACTGACTCTCCAAGTGGGGAGAGTGTTAGTAAAGCGTCTGGAATGTTGCACCCGAGTACCAGGGGATGAAAACTGAGACACATTTGAACACGTTTCCCGATCACACGGTGGATCATACTCTGGGTTCCACATGCATGTTTTAGCTGAAGGAAGAATCCCTTAAACCTGGAGAGTTGAGAACCATGGAATGGGTACCATGCAATATGACTTCAAAGGGTCTGCATTTGCTCACCGAACCTCACCAATCCTATCATTGCTGCATTTATGCCACTGTAAACATGCTTGATTCTCTTTCGGAGACATATAAATCCATAGGTTTAAGATTCTTACTAGTCAGGTATATTTTTAGGCGTTTAATATGGGGTGTTGAGTCCACTTCGTTGAGAAAGCAGTAGCTCTTGTCTATTACATATTTGGCTTATGGAAAGATATCTGTGCTAATTTCAATCTCTGGTTTTATACAGCACCCCAACTCACCTTTCCCCTTAAGCAAGCATAAGTTGCTTTTTTGCATTTGAGACCCTGTTCTGTTTTGTAATTCAGTTCCTGTGTAGCCAAGCTTACATTCCGTGTATTAGTGATATCTTATGATGTTTCTTTTTCTGTGTGACTTATTTCACTTAGAATCATCGTACCTGAATCCACTCATTATCCTGCTATGGGCCTGATGACATAGATTTCATTGCTGAGTGATATTGCATTGTACGTAAGTACCACAATTTCTTTATCCATTTTTCGCTTTCTGCGATATTGAACTTGTACCGTAAACGAGGTTCTTGTAAACAGAGTCGTCCCAAACTTTGGGGTGGCTGTGTCTTTTTGATTTTAATTTCCCTAAGCTATAGGACCATAAGTGGAAGTGCCCTAGGCTCTGTTGCTTTGTTTTCTAGATGTTTCAGGAAACACCATACACTTCTCCAGAGTGGCTGTTGGCAAATTACATCACACCCATCAGCATAACAAGGCTCCCAGTTCTCCATGGCCTGTCCTGCCTTTCTTGATTTTACACTTTTTTCAGATGGCCCTTTTGACCGGGGGGCAGTGAGACTTCATTGTAGTGCAGATTTCCTTTTCAAGCTTGCTTGGTTGGCCAAAAAGGGCGTATGCGTTTTTTCCTGAATATATTCAGGAAAAAACGCATACGCCCTTTTTGGCCAAGTGCATCATTGTGGACGTTCTGCCTCTTTTCCTATGCTTTACATGCAATTCCAGTCTACCTCCTGAAATTGGTTTCCTGCAATTCTGCCCCACTTTCAAGTCCTCTTGGCAGCCTAACTTCAATATATTTTTGGACGATAGCTGTCATTTATAATTCTGCAGGTGTGTGAATTACAGTGCCCCTGAGCTCCTTTCTTCAACTCGCTTTCTTGTGAGCTGGCCGCAACACCGCAGGATTGCTTCAGGCCCTAGTGTGGTTCCTGCATGGCTCGCTGAGTCTTTGGTTAATTCCTCTTCCTGGTGTGAAATGAGAGTTAAATTTGCCCGTCCAGAATCCTCCAGCTAGTCTCTCATTGGTTCTCACTATTCCTGTTCATTTTCCGCAGAAATTGCAAACTGGGCCAAACAGGAGGTTAAAGGCACTGACTCTCAAGTGGGGAGAGTGTTAGTAAAGCGTCTGGAATGTTGCACCCGAGTACCAGGGGACGAAAACTGAGACACATTTGAACACGTTTCCCGATCACACGGTGGATCATACTCTGGGTTCCACATGCATGTTTTAGCTGAAGGAAGAATCCCTTAAACCTGGAGAGTTGAGAACCATGGAATGGGTACCATGCAATATGACTTCAAAGGGTCTGCATTTGCTCACCGAACCTCACCAATCCTATCACTGCTGCGTTTATGCCGCTGTACACACGCTTGATTCTCTTTCGGAGACATAAATCCATAGGTTTTATGATTCTTACTAGTCAGGTATATTCTTAGGCGGTTAATATGGGGTGTTGAGTCCACTTCGTTGAGGAAGCAGTAGCTCTTGTCTATTACATATTTGGCTTATGGAAAGTTATCTGTGCTAATTTCAATCTCTGGTTTTATGCAGCACCCCAACTCACCTTTCCCCTTAAGCAAGCATAAGTTGGTTTTCTACATTTGAGACCCTATTCTGTTTTGTAATTCAGTTCCTGTGTAGCCAAGTTTACATTCCGTGTATTAGTGATATCTTATGATGTTTCTTTTTCTGTGTGACTTATTTCACTTAGAATCATCGTACCTGAATCCACTCATTATGCTGCTATGGGCCTGATGACATAGATTTCATTGCTGAGTGATATTGCATTGTACGTTAGTACCACAACTTCTTTATACATTTTTCGCTTTCTGCAATATTGAACTTGTACCGGAAACGAGGTTCTTGTAAAGAGAGCCGTCCCAAACTTTGGGGTGGCTGTGTCTTTTTGATTTTAATTTCCCTAAGCTATAGGACCATAAGTGGAAGTGCCCTAGGCTCTGTTGCTTTGTTTCTTAGATGTTTCAGGAAACACCATACACTTCTCCAGAGTGGCTGTTGGCAATTTACATCACGCCCATCAGCATAACAAGGCTCCCAGTTCTCCATGGCCTGTCCTGCCTTTCTGGATTTTACACTTTTTTCAGATGGCCTTTTTGACCGGGGGGCAGTGAGACTTCATTGTAGTGCAGATTTCCTTTGCAAGCTTGCTTGGTTGGCCAAAAAGGGCGTATGCGTTTTTTCCTGAATATATTCAGGAAAAAACGCATACGCCCTTTTTGGCCAAGTGCATCATTGTGGACGTTCTGCCTCTTTTCCTATGCTTTACATGCAATTCCAGTCTACCTCCTGAAATCGGTTTCCTGCAATTCTGCCCCGCTTTCAAGTCCTCTTGGCAGCCTTACTTCAATATATTTTTGGACGATAGCTGTCATTTACAACTCTGCAGGTGTGTGAATTACAGGGCCCTTGAGCTCCTTTCTTCAACTCGCTTTCTTGTGAGCTGGTCGCAACACCGCAGGATTGCTTCAGGCCCTAGTGTGGTTCCGGCATGGCTCGCTGAGCCTTTGGTTAATTCCTCTTCCTGTTGGGAAATGAGAGTTAAATTTGCCCGTCCAGACTCCTCCAGCTAGTCTCTCATTGGTTCTCCCTATTCCTGTTCATTTTCCACAGAAATTGCAAACTGGACCAAACAGGAGGTTAAAGGCACTGACTCTCCAAGTGGGGAGAGTGTTAGTAAAGCGTCTGGAATGTTGCACCCGAGTACCAGGGGACGAAAACTGAGACACATTTGAACACGTTTCCCGATCACACGGTGGATTATCCTCTGGGTTCCACATGCATGTTTTAGCTGAAGGAAGAATCCCTTAAACCTGGAGAGTTGAGAACCATGGAATGGGTACCATGCAATATGACTTCAAAGGGTCTGCATTTGCTCACCGAACCTCACCAATCCTATCACTGCTGCATTTATGACTCTGTACACATGCTTGATTCTCTTTCGAAGACATATAAATCCATAGGTTTTAAGATTCTTACTAGTCAGGTATATTCTTAGGCGTTTAATATGGGGTGTTGAGTCCACTTCGTTGAGCAAGCAGTAGCTCTTGTCTATTACATATTTGGCTTATGGAAAGGTATCTGTGTTAATTTCAACCTCTGGTTTTATGCAGCACCCCAACTCACCTTTCCCCTTAAGCAAGCATAAGTTGGTTTTCTACATTTGAGACCCTATTCTGTTTTGTAATTCAGTTCCTGTGTAGCCAAGTTTACATTCCGTGTATTAGTGATATCTTATGATGTTTCTTTTTCTGTGTGACTTATTTCACTTAGAATCATCGTACCTGAATTCACTCATTATGCTGCTACTGGCCTGATGACATAGATTTCATTGCTGAGTGATATTGCATTGTACGTAAGTACCACAACTTCTTTATCCATTTTTCGCTTTCTGCGATATTGAACTTGTACCGTAAACGAGGTTCTTGTAAACAGAGCCGTCCCAAACTTACTGGTGGCTGTGTCTTTTTGATTTTAATTTCCGTAATCTATAGGACCAAAAATGGAAGTGCCCTAGGCTCTGTTGCTTTGTGTTTCAGATGTTTCAGGAAACACCATACACTTCTCCAGAGTGGCTGTTGGCAATTTACATCCCGCCCATCAGCATAAGAAGGCTCCCAGTTCTCCATGGCCTGTCCTGCCTTTCTGGATTTTACACTTTTTTCAGATGGCCCTTTTGACCGGGGGCAGTGAGACTTCATTGTAGTGCAGATTTCCTTTGCAAGCTTGCTTGGTTGGCCAAAAAGGGCGTATGCGTTTTTTCCTGAATATATTCAGGAAAAAACGCATACGTCCTTTTTCGCCAAGTGCATCATTGTGGACATTCTGCCTCTTTTCCTATGCTTTACATGCAATTCAAGTCTACCTCCGGAAATCGGTTTCCTGCAATTCTGCCCCGCTTTCAAGTCCTCTTGGCAGCCTTACTTCAATATATTTTAGGACGATAGCTGTCATTTATAACTCTGCAGGTTTGTGAATTACAGTGCCCCTGAGCTCCTTTCTTCAACTCGCTTTCTTTTGAGCTGGCCGCAACAATGCAGGATTGCTTCAGGCCCTAGTGTGGTTCTGGCACGGCAAGCTGAGCCTTTGGTTAATTCCTCTTCCTGGTGGGAAATGAGAGTAAAATTTGCCCGTCCAGACACCTCCAGCTAGTCTCTCATTGGTTCTCCCTATTCCTGTTCATTTTCCGAAGAAATTGCAAACTGGGCCAAACAGGAGGTTAAAGGCACTGACTCTCCAAGTGGGGAGAGTGTTAGTAAAGCGTCTGGAATGTTGCACCCGAGTACCAGGGGACGAAAACTGAGACACATTTGAACACGTTTCCCGATCACACGGTGGATCATACTCTGGGTTCCACATGCATGTTTTAGCTGAAGGAAGAATCCCTTAAACCTGGAGAGTTGAGACCCATGGAATGGGTACCATGCAATATGACATCAAAGGGTCTGCATTTGGTCACCAATCCTCACCAATCCTATCACTGTTGCGTTTATGCCGCTGTACACACGCTTGATTCTCTTTTGGAGACATATAAATCCATAGGTTTTAAGATTCTTACTAGTCAGGTATATTCTTAGGTGTTTAATATGGGGTGTTGTGTCCACTTCGTTGAGCAAGCAGTAGCTCTTGCCTATTACATATTTGGCTTATGGAAAGGTATCTGAGCTAATTTCAATCTCTGGTTTTATGCAGCACACCAACTCACCTTTCCGCTTAAGCAAGCATAAATTGGTTTTCTACATTTGAGACCCTATTCTGTTTTGTAATTCAGTTCCTGTGTAGCCAAGTTTACATTCCGTGTATTAGTGATATCTTATGATGTTTCTTTTTCTGTGTGACTTATTTCAATTAGAATCATCGTACCTGAATCCACTCATTATGCTGCTACGGGCCTGATGACATAGATTTCATTGCTGAGTGATATTGCATTGTACGTAAGTACCACAACTTTTTTATCCATTTTTCGCATTCTGCGATATTGAACTTGTACCGTAAACGAGGTTCTTGTAAACAGAGCTGTCCCAAACTTTGGGGTGGCTGTGTCTTTTTCATTTTAATTTCCCTAATCTACAGGACCATAAGTGGAAGTGCCCTAGGCTCTGTTGCTTGTTTTTTAGATGTTTCAGGAAACACCATACACTTCTCCAGAGTGGCTGTTGGCAATTTACATCCCGCCCATCAGCATAAGAAGGCTCCCAGTTCTCCATGGCCTGTCCTGCCTTTCTGGATTTTACACTTTTTTCAGATGGCCCTTTTGAACGGGGGGCAGTGAGACTTCATTGTAGTGCAGATTTCCTTTGCAAGCTTGCTTGGTGGGACAAAAAGTGTGTCTGCGTTTTTTCCTGAGTATATTCAGGAAAAAACGCATACGCCCTTTTTGGCCAAGTGCATCATTGTGGACGTTCTGCCTCTTTTCCTATGCTTTACATGCAATTCCAGTCTACCTCCTGAAATCGGTTTCCTGCAATTCTGCCCCGCTTTCAAGTCCTCTTGGCAGCCTTACTTCAATATATTTTTGGACGATAGCTGTCATTTATAACTCTGCCGGTTTGTGAATTACAGGGCCCCTGAGCTCCTTTCTTCAACTCGCTTTCTTGTGAGCTGGCCGCAACACCGCAGGATTGCTTCAGGCCCTAGTGTGGTTCCGGCATGGCAGGCTGAGCCTTTGGTTAATTCCTCTTCCTGGTGGGAAATGAGAGTTAAATTTGCCCGTCCAGACACCCCCAGCTATTCTCTCATTGGTTCTCCCTATTCCTGTTCATTTTCCGCAGAATTTGCAAACTGGGCCAAACAGGAGGTTAAAGGCACTGACTCTCCAAGTGGGGGAGAGTGTTAGTAAAGCGTCTGGAATGTTGCACCCGATTACCAGGGGATGAAAACTGAGACACATTTGAACACGTTTCCCGATCACACGGTGGATCATACTCTGGGTTCCACATGCATGTTTTAGCTGAAGGAAGAATCCCTTAAACCTGGAGAGTTGAGAACCATGGAATGGGTACCATGCAATATGACTTCAAAGGGTCTGCATTTGCTCACCGAACCTCACCAATCCTATCACTGCTGCGTTTATGCCGCTGTACACACGCTTGATTCTCTTTCGGAGACATATAAATCCATAGGTTTTAAGATTCTTACTAGTCAGGTATATTCTTAGGCGTTTAATATGTGGTGTTGAGTCCACTTCGTTGAGCAAGGAGTAGCTCTAGTCTATTACATATTTGGCTTATTGAACGGTATCTGTGTTAATTTCAATCTCTTGTTTTATGCAGCACACCAACTCACCTTTCCCCTTTAGCAAGCATAAGTTGGTTCTACATTTGAGACCCTGTTCTGTTTTGTAATTCATTTCCTGGGTAGCCAAGTTTACATTCCGTGTATTAGGGATATCTTATGATGTTTCTTTTTCTGTGTGACTTATTTCACTTAGAATCATCGTACCTGAATCCACTCATTATGCTGCTACGGGCCTGATAACATAGATTTCATTGCTGAATGATATTGCATTCTACGTATGTACCACAACTTCTTTATCCATTTTTTGCTTTCTACGATATTGAACTTGTACCGTAAACGAGGTTCTTGTAAACAGAGCCGTCCCAAACTTTGGGGTGGCTGTGTCTTTTTGATTTTAATTTCACTAAGCTATAGGACCATAAGTGGAAGTGCCCTAGGCTCTGTTGCTTTGTTTTTTAGATGTTTCAGGAAACACCATACACTTCTCCAGAGTGGCTGTTGGCAATTTACATCCTGCCCATAAGCACAAAAAGGCTCCCAGTTCTCCATGGCCTGTCCTGCCGTTCTGGATTTTACACTTTTTTCAGATGGCCCTTTTGACCGGGGGGCAGTGAGACTTCATTGTAGTGCAGATTTCCTTTGCAAGCTTGCTTGGTTGGCCAGAAAGGGCGTATGCGTTTCTTCCTGAATATATTCAGGAAGAAACGCATACGCCCTTTTTGGCCAAGTGCATCATTGTCGACGTTCTGAGTCTTTTCATATGTTTTCAATGCAGTTCCTGTCTACCTCTTGAAATCGGTTTCCTGCAATTCTGCCTTGCTGTCAGTGCCTCTTCATAGCCTTACCTCAATATACTTTTGGAAAATAGTTGGCCTTTATAACTCTGCAGGTTTTTGAATTGCAGTGGCCCTTAGCTCCATTTTTCAGCTCTTATTTTTGTGATCTTGCCTCATATCCACAGGATTTCTTCAGGCCCTATCCTTCTTCTGGGGCGCCTTGCTCTGCCTTTGGTTAATTCTTCTTCCTGATGTGAAATTAGAGTGACATGTGCCCATTGAAACCGCTACAGCTATTTTCTCACTGGTTCCCCCTATTCCCATTCATCCTCCGCACTAACTGCAGACTGTGCGATACCGGAACTTAAAGGCATTGACTCTCCATGTGGAGATGTTGTTAGTAAAGTGGCTGGAATGTTGATCCGGAGCCCCAGGAGAGGAAAATGAGGTGCGTTTTAGAAACCTTTCCCGATCATATGGTATACCATCTGCTGGATTCCCCATGCATGGTTTAGCTGTAGGAAGATTCCCTTCAACCTGGAGTGTTGGGACCCTTGGAATGAGTAGTATGAAGTATTGCATTAAACTTTCGGCAGTTGCTCACCAAAGCTCACCAATGCTCTCAGCCCCAAGTGTCCAGCCTTATGTCTTATCCAGCTGTGGGTTTATATGTGGTCATTACAGGTTGCATCACAGCCCCTGAGCGAATTTTGTAAGAATTTTTCTCTCTTTCATTGTTTCTGCGTTTTGGTTTTAAAATTTATTTCTATAATGGGGTTTAGCTCATTTTCACTGCTGTGTTTGTGCCGCTCTGCACACACTTGATTCCCTTATGGAGATATATCAATACATGGGTTTTAAGATTCTTATTACTCAGATATATTTCTCTGCGGTGTATAGGGTGTGTTGAGGCCAGTTCATTGAGCAAGGTGTAGATCTTGTCTAATACCTATTTGGTTTATTGAACGGTATCTGTGCTAATTTCAAACTCTGGTTTTATGCATCACCCCACCTCTCCTTTCCCCTTAAGCTGACATAAGTGTGTTTTCTAAATGTGAGACACTGTTCTGTTTTGTAATTCATTTTTTGTGCAGCCATATTTATCCTCCCTCTATAAGTGATATCTTATGATATGTTTCTTTTTCTGTTTGACTTATTTCAAGTAGTATTATCGGACCTAAATCCACTCTTTATCCTTCTACTAGCCTTATTACATTGATTTCATGGTGAAGAGATATTCCATTGTACATAAGTACCACATTTTCTTTATCCATTGTTCTCTTTCCTGGGATATTTAAGGTGTACTGAAGTTGAGGTTCTTGTAAACAGAGTAGCCCTAAACTGTGGTGTGCTTGTGTCTTGTTGATTTTTAGACTTCCCTAGATATACTTCCATGATTGGAAGTGCCCTATGCTCTGTAGCTCTGTTTTTTAGATGATTTAGGAACCACCATACACTTCTCCAGAGTGGCTCTCGGCAGTTCACACACTGTCCATCAGCGTATAAAGGCTCCCTGTTCTCCATGGCCTGTCCTGCATTTCTGGTTTTTACAATTTTTTCGGATGGCCCTTTTGACCGGTGGGAAATGAGACTTCTTTGTTGTGCACATTTGCATTGCTTGCTTGCTTGGTTGCCCATAAAGTGCGTATGCGTTTTTTCCTGGATATATTCAGGAAAAAACGCATACTCCCTTTTGGGCCAACTACATCATTGTCGAAATTCTGCCGCTTTTCATGTACTTTAAGGACGAGTCCAATCTATCTCTTGAAATCTGTTTCTTGCAATTCTGTCTTGCATTCAGATCCTCTTCTTTGCCTTACCTCAACATATTTTTGGACGTTAGTTTTCATTTATAACTCTGCAGGTTTGTGAATTGCAGTGACCCTGAGCTCCATTTTTTAAGTTGCTCTTTTGTGAGCTGGCCTCAAAGCCGCAGGATTGCTTCAGGCCCTATTTTGGCTCCGGCGAGGCGGGCTGAGCCTTTTTTTAATTCTTACTCTTAATGGGAAATTAGAGTGACATGTGCCCGTCCAAACCCCTACAACTATTCTCTCATTGGTTCCCCCTCTTCCCGTTCATCCTCCTCACAATTTGCAAAATGTGTGAAACAGAAGTTTAAATGTGCTGATTCTCTAAGTGGGGAGATTCTAAGTAACGTGGCTGGAATGATGAACAGGAGCACCAGGAGAGGATAAATGAGGTGCATTTTAGACACATCTCCCGATCACATGGTGTTTTCCATGCATGTTTTCCATGCATGTTTTAGCTGTAGGAAGATTCCTTGAACCTGCAGATTTGGGACCCATTGAATGGGTACCAGGTAGTATTACTTTAAAGGGTGTGCATTTCCTCACCCAACCTCACATTTCTCTTAGCGCGAACAGTTTCCAGCCTTATGTCTCATCCTGCTGTGGGTCTAGATGTGTTCAATCCATGTTGCATCACCGTCCCTGAGGAAAAGTTGTAAGAGGTTTTCTCTGTCTCTCTGTCGTTTATTTTTTTCAATTTATTACTATATTGGTTACAACTGATTTTCAAAGCTCTGTTTCTTGCTGCTGTACATCCACTTGATTCACGTACAGAGAGACATCAGTAAATTCTTTTTCAGATTCTTACCAGTCATAGATATTCTTTTCCGGTGACTTGAGTGTGCTGAGTGCAGTTCTTTTAGCTACCGTGTAGGCCTTGTTGATTATCAGTTTGGTATTTGGAATGGTATCTTTGCTAATTTCAACCTCCTGGATGATGCCTCACCCCTCCCCACCTTTCCCGTTTAGCAGCCTTACGCGTGTTTTCTACATATTTGACTATGTTTTTGTTTTGTAATTTATTTCATGTGTAGCCATTTTGGATTCCACCTTTAAGTGATATCTTATGATATGTGTCTTTTTCTTTTTGAATTATGTCACTTAGAATGATCATACGTAACTCCTCCGGAGTTGTTACAACTGGCCATATTTCATTGATTTCCAGGCTGAGTAATATTCCACTCTACATAAGTACCACATCTCTATCCATTTTTTCCCTCCAGAGACATTTAAGTTATATCCTAGTCGAGGATCTTTTAAACAGAGAGGCAGTAAACATTGGGGTGCCTGTGTCCTCTCGATTTTTGTTTTTCCCAAGATATACGCCCATGAGTGCAAGTGCCCTATGCTCTGTAGCTCATTTTTTAGATGCTTTAGTAAACACAATACACTTCTCCAGAATGGCCGTTGGCAATATACATTTCCACTATAAGCCTCACAGGGCTCCCTCTTCTCCTTGCCCTGTCCTGCATTTCTGGTGTTTACACTTTATGAGGATGGCTTTTCTGACTGATGCGAAGTGATATCTTTTGTAGTATTGATTTCCAGTGCCCACCTGTTTGGTTGGCTAAAAAAGTGTATGCCCTTTTCTTGAATATATACAGAAAAAAACGCATACAGCCTTTTTGGCCAACTGCAATGTTGGCAATGTTCAGCCCCTTTTCTTGTGCTTAATGGCGAGTCCTTTCTACCTCCTCAAATCCCTTTCCTGCCATTCTCCCTTGCTTACCAATCCTTTTCTTTGACTTTCCTCAAGACATTTTTCAGTGATAGATATTTTCAACTCTGCAGTTTCGTGAATTTTACTGCCCCTGAGTTCCATTGTTCAACTTGTGTTTATGGGAACTGGCCACAAAGCAGTGGGATTTCCTCAAGCCCTATACTGTTTCCATGGGCAACCCTAGCCTTTGGTCAATTCGTCTTCCTGATTGGAAATTAGAGTGACATGTGCCTGTCTGAACACCTAGGACTTGTCTCTCATTGTTCCTCATCCTTCCGCTTCATCCTCTGGGCAAATTCCAAACTGTACGCAACAGGATGTTGACAGTGCTGACATCTCCAAGTGGGGAGACTGTTAGTAAAGACGCTGGAGGGGTGAACCCGAGCACCAGGAGATGAGGAGATGAGATGCCTTTTCCAAATTCTTCCCGATCAGACGGTATACCATCCTCTGGGTGTGACAGACATGTTTTAGCAGTAGGAAGGGTCCCATTCATGTAAGGAGAACACCAGGGCTTTTTCAAAATCAGTGTCTCCCCGAAACCCAAACTGGGGAAATTTTTAAGCTACGGCTACACATATGTTCATTAAGGGCCTTGGGAAGTAGGCAGAGTCCAAACTTTAGATGATTGAAGTCTTCAGGGTCAGAAGCACTCACCACCGGCTTCCCTTAGGTTACACTTTAACTGTCATTGATAGATGATGTCAATAAAAATATCTATTCTTTTTCCGATTATTTCCCCTTATAGGTTATTGCAAAATATTGAGTGTAGTTCCCTGTGCTATACAGTAGTTCCTTGTTGATGATCTATTTTATACATAGCAGTGTGTATGTTTTAATTCCAAACTGTTAATTTATCCCTCCTCCCACCTTTCCCCTTTGATAATAATAAATTATAAGATTTTATACTTCTCAGAAATGGGGGAGCTGAAAGAGAGGTATCATTTTCAATGGAAAAGCATTTAAAACAAGATTGAAGCTTTAACCAAGATTATTAGATGTACATCCTTGGAAAGAAATCACTTCATTTCTCTAATATTGACCTGACAAATAAGACAAACCTTTTCACTGAACTTGCTTATAATAAAGTGATGGAAATATCAAATGGAAGTGTTAGAAACATCTTATTTTACCCGAGCCTTATAAACTGTTCTATGTTAACTACAGTTTGGCTCACACATCTGTTCATTGAAGTTACAGTAGTCTCAATTTCTGTTACTGATCCTCCAGAGTGGACCCCAACAAGTGTCCCCCTGCCCAGTGTCATTGGGGCCAACAGATCGAGACTGAGTTTGGTTCACAAGCAAAGGAAACTTTATATTTTGATCAGAGAATGGAGAGGTGAGAGCATGCACTACCCCGTGGGCTGTGGGCTGGGCTGCTGTGTAGAGATCCTGTCAGAGTCAGTGGGAGGGAGGGGGCGGAGCTCTCGAGGGCCGGGTTGGCTGCAGCTCAGGCTCTATATCTCGGAGTCTGCACTGGGCCCCAGGAGCTGAGGTGTCGACCCAGCCATTCTGCACTAGGAAATCTGGTCTGAAGTGCCGGGTGTGGAACCTCTGTATGCGGGACCCTAGGAGCACGTGAAATTAGACAAAGCACAAAGGATAAAAAAGGTCAGACTTGACTTTATTGCCCAGATTCTATTTTTATCTCCCAGGGATTTTTAATGGGCTTTGCTGGGGACAAACCCCTCCTCTGCCTTTTGTCCCATTCCTCATTCTTGGAGTGCTGAGGGTGCAGACCCTTCTTCTGTAACTGCTGAGTGCTGAGTTGGGAGCCCTCATACCAGGGGACGAGGGTCAGAACTTCTCCCCAGCAGCCTCCAGGTGACGTTGATTGGCCCCAGGACCCCTGCCTCCCTGCTCGTCCGCCTGAGCACCAGCATTGGAAGTGTTATAGATTCTAATGACCTTTAAGGGTCCAGGAAAGAGATGTGCAGAGACGCTGTGGGGGCCGGTTTCACCCCGCCCCACATTTGTTCGGCCACCTTAGGCTGACCGTTTCTGCCAGCCTAGATGCTCTGACCAGTAGTCTGCTCTTTCTTCAATTAGGTCCCTGAATTAACGTAAAAACAGCACCAGGTGTCAGAGCCCTGCCCGCTCAACTCCCAGACAGTCCAGGGTCAGTGGTGATCAAGGACCATGATGGCCACTGAGTCAACAGCCTTTTGAAGTAAACAGGAGTCCAGCCGGTCTTATTGGCCACCATCATCACGGTGTCTGTAGGCTTTTCTATGGTGACAGTGTGATATACGGTTCCCCCGCCAAGATTATTAGCTCCCCTCCGGGTGCAGTAAGTCCTGCAAGCAGTAGTCTACTCCTTCGGGACACACTATTGTTGTTTTATGAGAGAAACTCCAGGTCAAGTGATGTTCACACGAGTCGTCATGGTGCCCTGCTGCCCCCGGTTATCTCTCTGGATGTTGGAGTTGGAGGGCCTCCTCACTCGAGGTCGGTGTGCCCACGGAGCGAACCCTGCAACTTCAGGGCATGGTTGGTGATTAGGATCACCACGTGGGGTCCTTTTCCCTTAGGAGGGAGGTGGCCTTTTGGGCTGCTGATTTCCAGGTTTTTAGATACCGCCAGTATCTTGGCCAGATGTGGCAGTGGGCCAAGCCCCTTGGTGACTGTAGTTTATCCTACCTGGATGGCATTCTTGCGTTGTTCCATTTCAAGTGGTCCCAGTTTTTGCACTAATTCTCCAATGGCGATTCACCTTTCACCGGGAATGGAAAGGTCAAAGGGTTTAGCTCAATTAGGGAGTTCCAGGGCAAGGGTCTGAATTGACTGCTCTTTCCATTCTTGAAAGGCCACTTCTGGATTCTGTTCAAAAGGATCATCATCTTTTCCTTTCAGTGTTTCATATAGAGGCCCAGCTAGTAGACTGTAGTTAGGGATCCAGAAGCAGCAAACCCTGGCCTCCCCAGGAACCCCTAAGCTGTCTTCTCGTTTTAGAAAGGGGTAAGGCTGCAAATGGTTTCTTCCCTTTCCTGGGATGGGCTTCTCCGACCTTGTGTGAGAATGAAGCCCAGGCAGGTCACCGCAGTCTGTGATATTTGAGCTTTTTCTTGGACAACTTCTATCCTTTATTGGCTTGGTAGTTCAGAGGCCTCCTTAGTAGGGCTGGCGATCAGAATGTCGTCTGCATATTGAAGGAGGGTTTCCTTTTCCAGAGGTAGAACTTTTCGGTCTTTAGCTAAGCTTTCCCCAAAGATGGTGTGGGAATTTTTGAACCCTTGGGGCAAGACGGCCCGGAAGTATTGTTTTAGTTGTATGTTGAGTCCTGCCACTCACAAGCCAAAATTTCTTGTGACTCTGGGACTAATGGAATACAAAAGAAGGCATCATTGAAGACTAATACAGAATACCATGTCCTGGTGGTTGGTAGAATGACCAGCAGGGTGTAGGAATTAGGAGCAACTGGAGGTATATCCTCGGTGGCTTCACTGACTGTCCTGACATCCTTTACCAGGTCCCCAGCAGCCCATGGAGCTCTCGTGGTCAGGCCAATCCCAGGATATGGAGCTCTCCTGGGCAGGTACCCCACCCCCAAGCCAGCCCACGGGGCTCTCGTGGTCAGGCCCCTCCCAGGATACAGAGCTACCCTTGCAGGTACCGTGGCAGGGCTGGGCACACAGGAACCGTGCACATAGCCCTCATTGAAGAGCACCCCCAGCTCACCTGTCGCTCAGAGCTGACACAGAGCACCTCAGAGCAGGACTTGAACTAACAAACAGCAGCTCCGACAGGTCTGTGACCCTGGGCATCACTCTGTGTGGCCTCCCTCCACCTGGTCTTCCAGAGACTTCCACTGCACCCGGGGCACCAGGCCTCTGTCTCCAACCACCACCCACCCCTCCTCTCCCTGACTCCTGGGTTCCTCTCATTAGGAGAGGGTTTTCTTGAAGTTGTCTCCCACTCATGGGCCAGATAAAATGATTAGAAAACAAGCCAAAGCTGCAGCCCCTTGTCTATCCTGACTCTCAGGAGCCCACACCTGTTCCTTGGACCTGGCCGGTTCAGCAAGTTCCATTTTCTGCAACTGTGAGCCCCTGAGGGGTGACGATTGGCTGACCTGGGCAGCCTTACGGTGCCGGCCAGCCCTCCCCAGGTGTGCCTGGGTTGAGATCAATATAAATACCACTCCAGGCAGCAAGAGCCCCTGCAGCTGTGTCTGACGCCATTTTCTCTGCCCTGTCAGCAGTCTCGGGGCTGGGCTGGTGGGAGGGAGTGAGAGGCCACGGCTTTGTGGGTGGCCCAGTGTGAGTGGGGCTCTGCTGGACTTTCTGCAGCAGTTGCCAGGCTGCCACCTGCTAAAGAAGAGGATGTGTCACCCATACCTGCTGCTGGAATTGCTCCCTGGGCAGAGGTGAGGAAGGAAAAAAGCAGTGGGGGCAGGGACAGGACGGGTATCTCAGGCAGGGAAATGGAAATCTTCCAGAAGAGCACCCAGGGCCAGGACCATCCTGGCTGGCCTGCAGGCACCAAGTCAGCTGGCATGCTGTCACTCGTGTGGCTCCATGGCCCTTCCTCTAGGCTTTCAAGTCCTTGTATATATTCAGGTGTTTTACCTGGGAAGGGTGGGAACAGTTCAGCAGCAACTGGCCTGGGGCTCAGCTCACGTTTACTCACAGATGCCTCGGCACGGTGCCCCAGCTTTGCAATGAGGACGCTTGTTGTGTGGGGGCTGCTGGCTGAATGGGAGACGATTCCCCACCACTGACCAACTTCAGAATTGTTTACAACTGGAGCAAGTGCCCTGATACGGTTTTCCTCTGAGTAACTGGTGGGTTCTGTTTTTTTTTTCTCTTTTTCGTTTTTGGTTCAAGGTAGATTTTATTCTTCTTTTTTGTATTTACAGATATAAGCATGGAAATAATTTATTCATATAAATACATGTATGTGAAGGGAATAATTGTTTTTTCTGTTTTATTTTTTAAATTTTATTTCTTTTTAATTTTGAATTTTATTTTATATTTTTATACAGCAGGTTCTTATTGGTTATCTATTTTATACATATAAATGTTTACATGCCAATCCCAATCTCTCAACTCCTCCCACCACCACCACCCCCAAGAGCTTTCCCCCCTTGTTGTCCATACGATTGTTGTCTACATCTGTTGCTCTATTTATGCCTTGCAAAACGGTTAATCTGTACAGTTTTTCTAGGTTCCACATATATGCATGAATATACAAGATTTGTTTTTCTCTTTCTGACTTACTTCACTCTGTATGACAGTCTCTAGATCCATCGACGTCTCTACAAATGACCCAGTTTCATTCCTTTCATGGCTTAGTAATATTCCATTTTATATATGTACCACATCTTTATGCATTCGTCTGTCTGTGGGCATTTAGGTTGCTTCCATTACCTCGATATTGTAAATAGTGATGCAATGAACATTACGGTGAATGTCTCTTTTTGATTTATGGTTTTGTCTGGGTATATGTCCAGTACTGGGATTGCTGTATCATATGGTAATTCTATTATTAGTTTCTTAAGAAACTCCATATTGTTCTCCATAGTGACTGTATCAATTTATATTCCCAACAATAGTGGAAGAGGCTTCCTTTTCTCCACACCCTTTCCAGCATTTGTTGTTTGTAGATTTTCAGATGATGCCCATTCTAACAGGTGTGAGGTGATACCTCATTGTTGAGTCCATTTCGATGAACAAGGGGTAGGTCTTGTCTATTACATATTTGGCTTATGGAACGGTATCTGTGCTAATTTCAAACTCTGGTTTTATGCAGCACCCCAACTCACCTTTCCCCTTAAGCAAGCATAAGTTGGTTTTCTAAACTTGAGACCCTGTTCTGTTTTGTAATTCAGTTCATGTGTAGCCAAGTTTACGTTCCGTGCATTAGTGATACCTTATGATGTTTCTTTTTCTGTGTTACTTGTTTCACTTAGAATCACCGTGCCTCAATCCACTCATTATGCTGGTACAGGCCTGGTGACACAGATTTCATTGCTGAGTGATATTGCATTGTACATAAGTACCACAACTTCTTTATCCAGTTTTTGCTCTCTGTGATATTGAACTTGGACCGTAAACGAGGTTCTTGTAAAGAGAGCCATCCCAAATTTTGGGGTGGCTGTGTCTGTTTGATTTTAATTTCCCTAAGCTATAGGACCATAAGTGGAAATGCCCTAGACTCTGTTGCTTTGTTTTTCAGATGTATCAGGAAACACCATACACTTCTCCAGAGTGGCTGTTGGCAATTTACATCCCGCCCATCAGCATAACAAGGCTCCTTTTTCCCCATGGCCTGTCTTGCCTTTCTGGATTTTACACTTTTTTCAGATGGCCCTTTAGACCGGGGGGAAGTGACACTTCATAGTAGTTCGGATTTCCATTGCAAGCTTGCTTGGTTTGCCAAAAAGGGCGTATGTGTTTTTTCCTGAATATATTCAGGAACAAACTCATACGCCCTTTTTTTGCCAAGTGCATCATTGTCGATGTTCTGCCTCTTTTCCTATGCTTTAAATGCAAATCCAGTCTACCTCCTGAAATCGGTTTCCTGAAATTCTGCCCCGCTTTCAAGTCCTCTTGGCAGCCTTACTTCAATATATTTTTGGACGATAGCTGTCATTTATAACTCTGCAGGTTTGTGAATTACAGGGCCCCTGAGCTCCTTTCTTCAACTCGCTTTCTTGTGAGCTGGCCGCAAACCCGCAAGACTGCTTCAGGCCCTAATCTGCTTCTGGCAGGGCACGCTGAGCCTTTGGTTAATTCCTCTTCCTGGTGGGAAATGAGTGTTAAATATGCCCGTCCAGACACCTACCTCACTCTCAACCCCTTGGTGATGTGGGTCCTCTGGTTTGTGGCCACCTTTGCTGGGTTCCTCACCTTTCGATGATGTGGCCCCACTAGTGTGAGGACACTCCTGCCTGGTTCTCATCTACGTGGTTATGTGGACCCCCTGGTGAGAGTCTGTTCCTGGCTGTGTTCCTCACCCTTCTGTGAGGGAGGTCACTGCTGATAGGTCACTCCTGCATGGCTGGCACACATTGCCTTGGTGAAGTCAGCCATGTGGTGGCAGTAGGAGCGTGCTGAGGATCTCCTCCCCTCGGTGATGAGGGCCCTCTTGCGTCAGGCCCTAACTGCTGGGCTCCCCAACTTTTCTTAGTGAGCCCAATGATGCTTGGGCACTCCTCTTAGGATCCCATCTCAATGGGGATGTGGGCCTTCTGCTCTGAAGTCCCAACGGCTGGGTTGTTCACATTTTCATGATGTGGGCTCTCTGGTGTTAGTTCACAGAGGCCTGGATCCCATAGCCTCTGTGCTCTTGGCCACCTGTTGGGAGGTTCCAACTGCTGGATTCCTCACTTTTTTAATTTTTTGGGTCTTCTGTTGTGAGGATCCTCCTGCCTGCCTCACTCCCAGCCCCTTCGTGATGTGTGTCGTCTGGTCTGAGGCCACATGTGCTGGGTTCCTCACCTTTCGATGATGTGGGACCAATGGTCTTAGGAGACTCCTGCCTGGTTCACATCCCCTTGGTGATGTGGGCCCTCTGTTGAGAGTCTGATCCTGGCTGGGTTCCTCACCCATCTGTGAGGTGGGCCGTCTGCTGTGAGGTCACTCCTGCCTGGCTTGCTCACCTCACCTTGTGGACATGAGCCCTCTGGTGGCACTTGGAGCCTGCTGGGAGCCTCCTCCCCTCGGTGATGAGGGCCCTCTGGCGTCAGGCCCTAACTGCTGGTCTCCCCACATTTTGTGATGTGCGCCCAGTGGTGCGAGGACACTCCAGCCAGGTTCACCTCCCCATTGGGATGTGGGCCTTCTGCTCTGAGGTACCAACGCCTGGGTTGCTCACAGTTTCATGATGTGGGCTCTCTGCTATTAGTTCACTCCTGCCTGCATCCCATAGCTTCTGTGCTCTCGGCCACCTGCTGGGAGGTTCCAACTGCTGGATTCCTCACCTTTCTTATTCTTTGGGCCCTCTGTTTTTAGGCTACTCCTGCCTGCCTCACTCCCATTCCCTTTGTGATATGTGTCCTCTGATTTGAGGCCACATGTGCTGGGTTCCGCACCTTTCGATGATGTGGCCCCACTGGAGGGAAGACAGTCCTGACTGGTTCCCATCCCCTTGCTGATGTGGGCCCTCAGGTGAGAGTCTGATCCTGGCTGGGTTCCCCACCCGTCTGTGAGGTGGCCCCTCTGCTGTGAGGTCATTCATGCCTGTCTGGCACACGTCACCTTGGCGACGTGGGCCCTCTGGTGGCAGTTGGAGTGTGCTGGGATCCTCCTCCCCTCAGTGATGAGGGCCCTCTTGCCTTAGGCCATAACTGCTGGGCTCCCCACATTTTCTGATGTGTGCCAAGTGAGTGAGGACACTCTTGCCAGGTTCCCATCCCCATGGGGATATGGGCCTTCTGCTCTGAGGTCAAAACGGCTGGCTTGCTCACAGTACCATGATGTGGGCCCTCTGCTGTGAGTTCACTCCGGCAAGGATCCCTTATCATCGGTGCTCTGAGCCGCCTGCTGGGAGGTTCCAACTGCTGGATTCCTCAACTTTTTTATTCTATGTGCCCTCTGTTGTGAGGCTCCTCCTGCCTGCCTCACTGCCAGCCCCTTGGTGATGACTGTCCTATGGCTTGAGGCCACATGTGCTGTGTTCCTCACCTTTCGATGATGTGGCCCCACTCGTGTGAGGACACTCCTGCCTGGTTCCCATCCCCTTGGTGAGGTGGGCCCTCTGGCGAGAGTCTAATCCTGGCTGGGTTCCTCAACGTTCTGTGAGGTAGGCCCTCTGCTGTGAGGTCACTCCTGCCTGGCTGGCACACGTCACCTTGGAGACGTGAGCCCTCTGGTGGCAGTTGGAGCGTGCAGGGTGCCTCCTCCTCTCGGTGATGACGGCCCTCTGGCATCAGGCCCTAAATGGTGGGCTCCCCACATTTTCTGATGTGCGCCCAGTGGTGCGAGGACACTCCAGCCAGGTTCCCATTCCCATGGGGATGTGGGCCTTCTGCGCTGAGGTCCCAACGCCTGGGTTGCTCACAGTTTTATGATGTGGGCCCTCTGCTGTGAGTTCACTGCGGCCTGGATCCCATAGCCTCGGTGTTCTGAGCCGCCTGCTGGAAGGTCTAAATGCTGGAATCCTCACGTTTTTTATATTATGTGCCCTGTGTTGTGAGGCTACTCCTGCCTGCCTCACTCCAAGGCCCTTGGTGATGTGGGTCCTCTGGTTTGAGGACACATGTGCTGGGTTCCTCACCTTAAGATGATGAGGCCCCACTGGTGTGAGGATAATCCTGACTGGTTCCCATCCCCTTTGTGATGTGGGCCCTCTGGTGAGAGTCTGATCCTGGCTGGGTTCCTCACCCATCTGTGAGGTGGGCCCTCTACTATCAGGTAACTCTTGCCTGGCTTGCTCACCTCGCCTTGTTAACATGAGCCCTCTGGTGGCACTTGGACCCTGCTGGGAGCCTCCTCACCTCTGTGATGAGGGCCCTCTGACGTCAGGCCCTAACTGCTGGGCTCCCCAACTTTTCTTAGTGAGCCCAGTGATGCTCGGGCACTCCTCTTAGGTTCCCATCTCCATGGGGATGTGGGCCTTCTGCTCTGAGGTTCCAACGGCTGGGTTGATCACAATTTCATGATGTGGGCTCTCTGGTGTTAGTTCACAGAGGCCTGGATCCCATAGCCTCTGTGCTCTTGGCCACCTGTTGGGAGGTTCCAACTGCTGGATTCCTCACTTTTTTAATTTTTTGGGTCTTCTGTTGTGAGGATCCTCCTGCCTGCCTCACTCCCAGCCCCTTCGTGATGTGTGTCGTCTGGTCTGAGGCCACATGTGCTGGGTTCCTCACCTTTCGATGATGTGGGACCAATGGTCTTAGGAGACTCCTGCCTGGTTCACATCCCCTTGGTGATGTGGGCCCTCTGTTGAGAGTCTGATCCTGGCTGGGTTCCTCACCCATCTGTGAGGTGGGCCGTCTGCTGTGAGGTCACTCCTGCCTGGCTTGCTCACCTCACCTTGTGGACATGAGCCCTCTGGTGGCACTTGGAGCCTGCTGGGAGCCTCCTCCCCTCGGTGATGAGGGCCCTCTGGCGTCAGGCCCTAACTGCTGGTCTCCCCACATTTTGTGATGTGCGCCCAGTGGTGCGAGGACACTCCAGCCAGGTTCACCTCCCCATTGGGATGTGGGCCTTCTGCTCTGAGGTACCAACGCCTGGGTTGCTCACAGTTTCATGATGTGGGCTCTCTGCTATTAGTTCACTCCTGCCTGCATCCCATAGCTTCTGTGCTCTCGGCCACCTGCTGGGAGGTTCCAACTGCTGGATTCCTCACCTTTCTTATTCTTTGGGCCCTCTGTTTTTAGGCTACTCCTGCCTGCCTCACTCCCATTCCCTTTGTGATATGTGTCCTCTGATTTGAGGCCACATGTGCTGGGTTCCGCACCTTTCGATGATGTGGCCCCACTGGAGGGAAGACAGTCCTGACTGGTTCCCATCCCCTTGCTGATGTGGGCCCTCAGGTGAGAGTCTGATCCTGGCTGGGTTCCCCACCCGTCTGTGAGGTGGCCCCTCTGCTGTGAGGTCATTCATGCCTGTCTGGCACACGTCACCTTGGCGACGTGGGCCCTCTGGTGGCAGTTGGAGTGTGCTGGGATCCTCCTCCCCTCAGTGATGAGGGCCCTCTTGCCTTAGGCCATAACTGCTGGGCTCCCCACATTTTCTGATGTGTGCCAAGTGAGTGAGGACACTCTTGCCAGGTTCCCATCCCCATGGGGATATGGGCCTTCTGCTCTGAGGTCAAAACGGCTGGCTTGCTCACAGTACCATGATGTGGGCCCTCTGCTGTGAGTTCACTCCGGCAAGGATCCCTTATCATCGGTGCTCTGAGCCGCCTGCTGGGAGGTTCCAACTGCTGGATTCCTCAACTTTTTTATTCTATGTGCCCTCTGTTGTGAGGCTCCTCCTGCCTGCCTCACTGCCAGCCCCTTGGTGATGACTGTCCTATGGCTTGAGGCCACATGTGCTGCGTTCCTCACCTTTCGATGATGTGGCCCCACTCGTGTGAGGACACTCCTGCCTGGTTCCCATCCCCTTGGTGAGGTGGGCCCTCTGGCGAGAGTCTAATCCTGGCTGGGTTCCTCAACGTTCTGTGAGGTAGGCCCTCTGCTGTGAGGTCACTCCTGCCTGGCTGGCACACGTCACCTTGGAGACGTGAGCCCTCTGGTGGCAGTTGGAGCGTGCAGGGTGCCTCCTCCTCTCGGTGATGACGGCCCTCTGGCATCAGGCCCTAAATGGTGGGCTCCCCACATTTTCTGATGTGCGCCCAGTGGTGCGAGGACACTCCAGCCAGGTTCCCATTCCCATGGGGATGTGGGCCTTCTGCGCTGAGGTCCCAACGCCTGGGTTGCTCACAGTTTTATGATGTGGGCCCTCTGCTGTGAGTTCACTGCGGCCTGGATCCCATAGCCTCGGTGTTCTGAGCCGCCTGCTGGAAGGTCTAAATGCTGGAATCCTCACGTTTTTTATATTATGTGCCCTGTGTTGTGAGGCTACTCCTGCCTGCCTCACTCCAAGGCCCTTGGTGATGTGGGTCCTCTGGTTTGAGGACACATGTGCTGGGTTCCTCACCTTAAGATGATGAGGCCCCACTGGTGTGAGGATAATCCTGACTGGTTCCCATCCCCTTTGTGATGTGGGCCCTCTGGTGAGAGTCTGATCCTGGCTGGGTTCCTCACCCATCTGTGAGGTGGGCCCTCTACTATCAGGTAACTCTTGCCTGGCTTGCTCACCTCGCCTTGTTAACATGAGCCCTCTGGTGGCACTTGGACCCTGCTGGGAGCCTCCTCACCTCTGTGATGAGGGCCCTCTGACGTCAGGCCCTAACTGCTGGGCTCCCCAACTTTTCTTAGTGAGCCCAGTGATGCTCGGGCACTCCTCTTAGGTTCCCATCTCCATGGGGATGTGGGCCTTCTGCTCTGAGGTTCCAACGGCTGGGTTGATCACAATTTCATGATGTGGGCTCTCTGGTGTTAGTTCACTGTGGCCTGGATCCCATAGCCTCTGTGCTCTTGGCCGCCTGCTGGGAGGTTCCAACTGCTGGATTCCTCACTTTTTTAATTTTTTAGGCCCTCTGTTGTGAGGATCCTCCTGCCTGCCTCACTCCCAGCCCCTTCGTGATGTGTGTCGTCTGGTTTGAGGCCACATGTGCTGGGTTCCTCACCTTTCGATGATGTGGGACCAATGGTCTTAGGAGACTCCTGCCTGGTTCACATCCCCTTGGTGATGTGGGCCCTCTGTTGAGAGTCTGATCCTGGCTGGGTTCCTCACCCTTCTGTGAGGTGGGCCGTCTGCTGTGAGGTCACTCCTGCTTGGCTTGCTCACCTCGCCTTGTGGACATGAGCCTTCGGTGGCACTTGGAGCCTGCTGGGAGCCTCCTCCCCTTGGTGATGAGGGCCCTCTGGCGTCAGGCCCTAACTGCTGGGCTCCCCACATTTTGTGATGTGCGCCCAGTGGTTCGAAGACACTCTATCCAGGTTCACATCCCCATTGGGATGTGGGTCTTCTGCTCTGAAGTCCCAACGGCTGGGTTGTTCACAGTTTCATGATGTGGGCTCTCTGCTGTTAGTTCACTCTGGCCTGGATGCCATAGCCTCTGTGCTCTGGGCCGCCTGCTGGGAGGTTCCAACTGCTCGATTCCTCAACTTTTGTATTCTATGGGTCCTGTGTTGCGATGCTCCTCCTGCCTGCCTCACTCGCAACCCCTTCGTGATGTGGGTCCTCTGGTTTGAGGCCACATGTGCTGGGTTCCGCAACTTTCAATGATGTGGCCCCACTGGTGTGAGGACACTCCTGCCTGGTTCCCATCCCCTTGGTGATGTGGGCCTTCTGGTGACAGTCTTATCCTGGCTGGGTTCCTCACTCTTCTGTGAGGTAGGCCCTCTGCTGTGAGGTCAATCCTGCCTGACTTGCACACATCACCTTGGCGACGTGGGCCCTCTGTTGGCACATGGAACCTGCTGGGAGCCTCCTGCCCTCGGTGATGACGGCCCTCTAGCATCAGGCCATAACTGCTGGGCTCCCCACGTTTTCTGATGTGAGCCCAGTGATGCCAGGACACTCCTGTCAGGTTCCCATCCCCATGGGGATGTGGGCTTTCTGCTCTGAGGTCCCAACGCCTGGGTTGCTCACAGTTTCATGATGTGGGCTCTCTGGTGTTAGTTCACTCCTGCCTGCATCCCATAGCTTCTGTGCTCTCGGCCGCCTGCTGGGAGGTTCCAAATGCTGGATTCCTCACCTTTTTTATTCTTTGGGCCCTCTGTATTTAGGCTACTCCTACCTGCCTCACTCCCATCCCCTTTGTGATGTATGTCCTCTGATATGAGGCCGCATGTGTTGGGTTCCTCACCTTTCGATGATGTGGCCCCACTGGTGGGAGGACAGTCCTGACTGGTTTCCATCCCCTTGGTGTTGTGGGCCCTCTGGCGAGAGTCTCATCCTGCCTCGGTTCCTCACCCTTCTGTGAGATAGGCCCTCTGCTGTGAGGTCACTACTGCCTGGCTGACGCATGCCTCCTTGTAGACGTGGGCCCTCTGTTGGCAGTTGGAACCTGCTGGGAGTCTCCTCCCCTCAGTTATGAGGGCCCCCTGGCGTCAGGCCCTAACTGCTGGGCTCCTAACATTTTCTGATATGTGCTAAGTGGTGCGAGGCCACTCCTGCCAGGTTCCCATCCCAATGGGGATGTGGGCCTTCTGTTCTGAGGTCCCAACGGCTGGGCTGCTCACAGGTTCATGATGTGGGCCGTCTGTTGTGAGTTCACTGCGGCCTGGATCTCATAGCCTCGGTGCTCTGGGCCACTTGCTGGGAGGTTCCAACTGCTGGATTCCTCAACTTTTATATTCTATGGACCCTGTGTTGTGAGGCTGGTCCTGCCAGCCTCGTTCCGAACCCCTTAGTGATGTGGTTCCTCTGGTTTGAGGCTACATGTGCTGGGATCCTCACCTTTCGATGATGTTGTCCCACTGGTTTGGGGACACTCCTGCCTTGTTCCCATCCCCTTGGTGATGTGGACCCTCTGGTGAGAGTCTGATCCTGGCTGTGTTCCTCACCCTTCTGTGAGGTGGGCCCTCTGCTGTGAGGTCACTCCTCACCTTTCTTATTTTTGGGCCCTCTTTTGTGAGGCTCCTCCTGCCTGCCTCACTCCCAGCCCCTTGATGATGGGTGTCCTATGGTTTGAAGCCACATGTTCTGGGTTCCTCAGCTTTAGATGATGTGGCCCTACTCATGTGAGGACACTCCTGCCTGGTTCGAATCCATTTGGTGATGTGGGCCCTCTGGTGCGAGTGTGATCCTGACTGGGTTCATCACACTTCTCTGAGGTGGGCCCTCTGCTGTGAGGTCATTCGTGCCTGGTTGGCACACATCACCTTGGCGACGTCAGCCCTCTGGTGGCAGTTGGAGCCTGCTGGGAGCCTCCTTCCCTTGGTGATGAGGGTCCTCTGGCGTCAGGCCCTAACTGCTGGTCTCCCAAAATTTTCTGATACGTTCTCAGTGGTGCGAGGACACTCCTACCAGATTTATATCCCCATGGGGATGTGGGCCTCCTGCTCTGAGGTCCCAATGGCTGGGTTGCTCAGTTTCATGACATGGGCCCTCTTCTGTGAGTTCACTGTGGCCTGGATCCCATAGCCTCGGTGCTCTGGGCCGCCTGCTGGGAGGTTCCAACTGCTGGATTCCTCACTTTTTTGTTCTATGGGCCCAGTGTTGTGAGGCTACTCCTGCCTGCCTCACTCCGAGGCCCTTGGTGATGTGGGTCCTCTGGTTTGAGGACACATGTGCTGAGTACCTCACCTTTCGATGATGTGGCCCCACTGGTGTGAAGACACTCCTGCCTGGTTCCCATCCCCTTGGTGATGTGGACCCTCTGGTGAGAGTCTGATGTTGGCTGATTTTCTCACCCTTCTGTGAGCTGGGACCTCTGCTGTGAGGTAACTCCTGCCTGGCTTGCTCACGTTGCCTTGACAACGTGAGCCTTCAGGTGGCAGTTGGAGCCTGCTGGGAATCTCCTCCCCTCGGTTATGAGAGCTCTGGATAAAACACATATGCCCTCTTTTGCCAAGTGCATTATTTTCCAAGTTCTGTCTCTTTTCCTATGCTTTAAGAGCGACTCCCGTGTACCTTCTGAAATCGGTTTCCAGCAATTCTGCACCGTTTTCAAGTCCTCTTCGCAGCCTTACTTCAGTATAATTTTGGATGATACCTGTCATTTATAACTCTGCAGGTTTGTGAATTACAGTGCCCCTGAGCTCCTTTCTTCAACACGCTTTCTTGTGAGCTGGCCGCAACACCGCAGGATTGCTTCAGGCCCTAGTGTGGTTCCGGCATGGCTCGCTGAGCGTTTGGTTAATTCCTCTTCCTGGTGGGAAATGAGAGTTAAATTTGCCCGTCCAGACTCCTCCAGCTAGTCTCTCATTGGTTCTCCCTATTCCTGTTCATTTTCCGCAGAAATTGCAAACTGGGCCAAACAGGAGGTTAAAGGCACTGACTCTCCAAGTGGGGAGAGTGTTAGTAAAGCGTCTGGAATGTTGCACCCGAGTACCAGGGGACGAAAACTGAGACACATTTGAACACGTTTCCCGATCACACGGTGGATCATACTCTGGGTTCCACATGCATGTTTTAGCTGAAGGAAGAATCCCTTAAACCTGGAGAGTTGAGACCCATGGAATGGGTACCATGCAATATGATTTCAAAGGGTCTGCATTTGCTCACCGAACCTCACCAATCCTATCACTGCTGCGTTTATGCCGCTGTACACACGCTTGATTCTCTTTCGGAGACATATAAATCCATAGGTTTTAAGATTCTTACTAGTCAGGTATATTCTTAGGCGTTTAATATGGGGTGTTGAGTCCACTTCGTTGAGCAAGCAGTAGCTCTTGTCTATTACATATTTGGCTTATGGAGAGGTATCTGTGCTAATTTCAATCTCTGGTTTTATGCAGCACCCCAACTCACCTTTCCCCTTAAGCAAGCATAAGTTGGTTTTCTACATTTGAGACCCTATTCTGTTTTGTAATTCAGTTCCTGTGTAGCCAAGTTTACATTCCGTGTATTAGTGATATCTTATGATGTTTTTTTTCTCTGTGACTTATTTCACTTAGAATCATCGTACCTGAATCCACTCATTATGCTGCTACTGGCCTGATGACATAGATTTCATTGCTGAGTGATATTGCATTGTACGTAAGTACCACAACCTCTTTATCCATTTTTCGCTTTCTGCGATATTGAACTTGTACCGTAAATGAGGATCTTGTAAACAGAGCCATCCCAAACTTTGGGGTGGCTGTGACTTTTTGATTTTAATTTCCCTAAGGTATAGGACCATAAGTGGAAGTGCCCTAGGCTCTGTTGCTTTGTTTTTTAGATGTTTCAGGAAACACCATACACTTTTCCAGAGTGGCTGTTTGCAATTTACATCCCACCCATCAGTCTAACTAGGCTCCCAGTTCTCCATGGCCTGTCCTGCCTTTCTGGATTTTACACTTTTTTCAGATGGCCCTTTTGACCGAGGGGGCAGTGAGACTTCATTGTAGTGCAGATTTCCTTTGCAAGCTTGCTTGGTTGGCCAAAAAGGGCGTATGCGTTTTTTCCTGAATATATTCAGGAAAAAACGCATACGCCCTTTTTGGCCAAGTGCATCATTGTGGACGTTCTGCCTCTTTTCCTATGCTTTACATGCAATTCCAGTCTACCTCCTGAAATCGGTTTCCTGCAATTCTGCCCCGCTTTCAAGTCCTCTTGGCAGCCTTACTTCAATATATTTTTGGACGATAGCTGTCATTTATAACTCTACAGGTTTGTGAATGACAGTGCCCCTGAGCTCCTTTCTTCAACTCGCTTTCTTGTGAGCTGGCCGCAACACCGCAGGATTGCTTCAGGCCCTAGTGTGGTTTCGGCATGGCTCGCTTAGCCTTTGGTTAATTCCTCTTCCTGGTGGGAAATGAGAGTTAAATTTGCCCGTCCAGACACCTCCAGCTAGTCTCTCATTGGTTCTCCCTATTCCTGTTAATTTTCCACAGAAATTGCAAACTGGGCCAAACAGCAGGTTAAAGGCACTGACTCTCCAAGTGGGTAGAGTGTTAGTAAAGCGTCTGGAATGTTGCACCCGAGTACCAGGGGATGAAAACTGAGACACATTTGAACACGTTTCCCGATCACACGGTGGATCATACTCTGGGTTCCACATGCATGTTTTAGCTGAAGGAAGAATCCCTTAAACCTGGAGAGTTGAGAACGATGGAATGGGTACCATGCAATATGACTTCAAAGGGTCTGCATTTGCTCACCGAACCTCACCAATCCTATCACTGCTGCGTTTATGCCGCTGTACACATGCTTGATTCTCTTTCGGAGACATATAAATCCATAGGTTTTAAGATTCTTACTAGTCAGGTATATTCTTAGGCGTTTAATATGGGGTGTTGAGTCCACTTCGTTGAGCAAGCAGTAGCTCTTGTCTATTACATATTTGGCTTATGGAATGGTATCTGTGCTAATTTCAATCTCTGGTTTTCTGCAGCACCCCAACTCACCTTTCCCCTTAAGCAAGCATAAGTTGGTTTTCTACATTTGAGACCCTATTCTGTTTTGTAATTCAGTTCCTGTGTAGCCAAGTTTACATTCCGTGTATTAGTGATATCTTATGATGCTTCTTTTTCTGTGTGACTTATTTCACTTAGAATCATCGTACCTGAATCCACTCATTATGCTGCTACTGGCCTGATGACATAGATTTCATTGCTGAGTGATATTGCATTGTACGTAAGTACCACAACTTCTTTATCCATTTTTCGCTTTCTGCGATATGGAACTTGTACCGTAAACGAGGTTCTTGTAAACAGAGCCGTCCCAAACTTTGGGGTGGCTGTGTCTTTTTGATTTTAATTTCCCTAATCTATAGGACCATAAGTGGAAGTGCCCTAGGCTCTGTTGCTTTGTTTTTTAGATGTTTCAGGAAACACCATACACTCCTCCAGAGTGGCTGTTGGCAATTTACATCCCGCCCATCAGTCTAACTAGGCTCCCAGTTCTCCATGGCCTGTCCTGCCTTTCTGGATTTTACACTTTTTTCAGATGGCCCTTTTGACCGGGGGGCAGTGAGACTTCATTGTAGTGCAGATTTCCTTTGCAAGCTTGCTTGGTTGGCCAAAAAGGGCGTATGCGTTTTTTCCTGAATATATTCAGGAAAAAACGCATATGCCCTTTTTGGCCAAGTGCATCATTGTGGACGTTCTGCCTCTTTTCCTATGCTTTACATGCAATTCCAGTCTACCTCCGGAAATCGGTTTCCTGCAATTCTGCCCCGCTTTCAAGTCCTCTTGGCAGCCTTACTTCAATATATTTTTGGACGATAGCTGTCATTTAGAACTCTGCAGGTTTCTGAATGACAGTGCCCCTGAGCTCCTTTCTTCAACTCGCTTTCTTGTGAGCTGGCCGCAACACCGCAGGATTGCTTCAGGCCCTAGTGTGGTTTTGGCATGGCTCGCTGAGCCTTTGGTTAATTTCTCTTCCTGGTGGGAAATGAGAGTAAAATTTGCCCGTCCAGACAGCTCCCGCTACTCTCTCATTGGTTCTCCCTATTCCTGTTCATTTTCCGCAGAAATTGCAAACTGGGCCAAACAAGAGTTTAAAGGCACTGACTCTCCAAGTGGGGAGAGTGTTAGTAAAGCGTCTGGAATGTTGCACCCGAGTACCAGGGGACGAAAACTGAGACACATTTGAACACGTTTCCCGAACACACGGTGGATCATACTCTGGGTTCCACATGCATGTTTTAGCTGAAGGAAGAATCCCTTAAACCTGGAGAGTTGAGACCCATGGAATGGGTACCATGCAATATGACTTCAAAGGGTCTGCATTTGCTCACCGAACCTCACCAATGCTATCAGTGCTGCGTTTATGCCGCTGTACACACGCTGGATTCTCTTTCGGAGACATATAAATCCATAGGTTTTAAGATTCTTACTAGTCAGGTATATTCTTAGGCGTTTAATATGGGGTGTTGAGTCCACTTCGTTGAGCAAGCAATAGCTCTTGTCTATTACATATTTGGCTTATGGAGAGGTATCTGTGCTAATTTCAATCTCTGGTTTTATGCAGCACCCCAACTCACCTTTCCCCTTAAGCAAGCATAAGTTGGTTTTCTACATTTGAGACCCTATTCTGTTTTGTAATTCAGTTCCTGTGTAGCCAAGTTTACATTCCGTGTATTAGTGATACCTTATGATGTTTCTTTTTCTGTGTGACTTATTTCACTTAGAATCATCGTACCTGAATCAACTCATTATGCTGCTACTGGCCTGATGACATAGATTTCATTGCTGAGTGATATTGCATTGTACGTAAGTACCACAACTTCTTTATCCATTTTTCGCTTTCTGCGATATTGAACTTGTACCGTAAACGAGGTTCTTGTAAACAGAGCCGTCCCAAACTTTGGGGTGGCTGTGTCTTTTTGATTTTAATTTCCCTAAGCTATAGGACCATAAGTGGAAGTGCCCTAGGCTCTGTTGCTTTGTTTTTTAGATGTTTCAGGAAACACCATACACTTCTCCAGAGTGGCTGTTGGCAATTTACATCCCGCCCATCAGCATAAGAAGGCTCCCAGTTCTCCATGGCCTGTCCTGCCTTTCTGGATTTTACACTTTTTTCAGATGGCCCTTTTGACCGGGGGGCAGTGAGACTTCATTGTCGTGCAGATTTCCTTTGCAAGCTTGCTTGGTTGGCCAAAAAGGGCGTATGCGTTTTTTCCTGAATATATTCAGGAAAAAACACATACGCCATTTTTGGCCAAGTGCATCATTGTGGACGTTCTGCCTCTTTTCCTATGCTTTACATGCAATTCCAGTCTACCTCCTGAAATCGGTTTCCTGCAATTCTGCCCCGCTTTCAAGTCCTCTTGGCAGCCTTACTTCAATATATTTTTGGACGATAGCTGTCATTTAGAACTCTGCAGGTTTGTGAATAACAGTGCCCCTGAGCTCCTTTCTTCAACTCGCTTTCTTGTGAGCTGGCCGCAACACCGCAGGATTGCTTCAGGCCCTAGTGTGGTTCCGGCATGGCTCGCTGAGCCTTTGGTTAATTCCTCTTCCTGGTGGGAAATGAGAGTTAAATTTGCCCGTCCAGACACCTCCAGCTACTCTCTCATTGGTTCTCCCTATTCCTGTTCATTTTCCGCAGAAATTGCAAACTGGGCCAAACAGGAGGTTAAAGGCACTGACTCTCCAAGTGGGGAGAGTGTTAGTAAAGCGTCTGGAATGTTGCACCCGAGTACCAGGGGATGAAAACTGAGACACATTTGAACACGTTTCCCGATCACACGGTGGATCATACTCTGGGTTCCACATGCATGTTTTAGCTGAAGGAAGAATCCCTTAAACCTGGAGAGTTGAGACCCATGGAATGGGTACCATGCAATATGATTTCAAAGGGTCTGCATTTGCTCACCGAACCTCACCAATCCTATCACTGCTGCGTTTATGCCGCTGTACACACGCTTGATTCTCTTTCGGAGACATATAAATCCATAGGTTTTAAGATTCTTACTAGTCAGGTATATTCTTAGGCGTTTAATATGGGGTGTTGAGTCCACTTCGTTGAGCAAGCAGTAGCTCTTGTCTATTACATATTTGGCTTATGGAGAGGTATCTGTGCTAATTTCAATCTCTGGTTTTATGCAGCACCCCAACTCACCTTTCCCCTTAAGCAAGCATAAGTTGGTTTTCTACATTTGAGACCCTATTCTGTTTTGTAATTCAGTTCCTGTGTAGCCAAGTTTACATTCCGTGTATTAGTGATACCTTATGATGTTTCTTTTTCTGTGTGACTTATTTCACTTAGAATCATCGTACCTGAATCCACTCATTATGCTGCTACTGGCCTGATGACATAGATTTCATTGCTGAGTGATATTGCATTGTACGTAAGTACCACAACCTCTTTATCCATTTTTCGCTTTCTGCGATATTGAACTTGTACCGTAAATGAGGATCTTGTAAACAGAGCCATCCCAAACTTTGGGGTGGCTGTGACTTTTTGATTTTAATTTCCCTAAGGTATAGGACCATAAGTGGAAGTGCCCTAGGCTCTGTTGCTTTGTTTTTTAGATGTTTCAGGAAACACCATACACTTCTCCAGAGTGGCTGTTTGCAATTTACATCCCGCCCATCAGTCTAACTAGGCTCCCAGTTCTCCATGGCCTGTCCTGCCTTTCTGGATTTTACACTTTTTTCAGATGGCCCTTTTGACCGGGGGGGCAGTGAGACTTCATTGTAGTGCAGATTTCCTTTGCAAGCTTGCTTGGTTGGCCAAAAAGGGCGTATGCGTTTTTTCCTGAATATATTCAGGAAAAAACGCATACGCCCTTTTTGGCCAAGTGCATCATTGTGGACGTTCTGCCTCTTTTCCTATGCTTTACATGCAATTCCAGTCTACCTCCTGAAATCGGTTTCCTGCAGTTCTGCCCCACTTTCAAGTCCTCTTGGCAGCCTTACTTCAATATATTTTTGGACGATAGCTGTCATTTATAACTCTACAGGTTTGTGAATTACAGTGCCCCTGAGCTCCTTTCTTCAACTCGCTTTCTTGTGAGCTGGCCGCAACACCGCAGGATTGCTTCAGGCCCTAGTGTGGTTTCGGCATGGCTCGCTTAGCCTTTGGTTAATTCCTCTTCCTGGTGGGAAATGAGAGTTAAATTTGCCCGTCCAGACACCTCCAGCTAGTCTCTCATTGGTTCTCCCTATTCCTGTTAATTTTCCACAGAAATTGCAAACTGGGCCAAACAGGAGGTTAAAGGCACTGACTCTCCAAGTGGGTAGAGTGTTAGTAAAGCGTCTGGAATGTTGCACCCGAGTACCAGGGGATGAAAACTGAGACACATTTGAACACGTTTCCCGATCACACGGTGGATCATACTCTGGGTTCCACATGCATGTTTTAGCTGAAGGAAGAATCCCTTAAACCTGGAGAGTTGAGAACGATGGAATGGGTACCATGCAATATGACTTCAAAGGGTCTGCATTTGCTCACCGAACCTCACCAATGCTATCAGTGCTGCGTTTATGCCGCTGTACACATGCTTGATTCTCTTTCGGAGACATATAAATCCATAGGTTTTAAGTTTCTTACTAGTCAGGTATATTCTTAGGCGTTTAATATGGGGTGTTGAGTCCACTTCGTTGAGCAAGCAGTAGCTCTTGTCTATTACATATTTGGCTTATGGAAAGGTATCTGTGCTAATTTCAATCTCTGGTTTTATGCAGCACCCCAACTCACCTTTCCCCTTAAGCAAGCATAAGTTGGTTTTCTACATTTGAGACCCTATTCTGTTTTGTAATTCAGTTCCTGTGTAGCCAAGTTTACATTCCGTGTATTAGTGATATCTTATGATGCTTCTTTTTCTGTGTGACTTATTTCACTTAGAATCATCGTACCTGAATCCACTCATTATGCTGCTACTGGCCTGATGACATAGATTTCATCGCTGAGTGATATTGCATTGTACGTAAGTACCACAACTTCTTTATCCATTTTTCGCTTTCTGCGATATTGAACTTGTACCGTAAACGAGGTTCTTGTAAACAGAGCCGTCCCAAACTTTGGGGTGGGTTTGTCTTTTTGATTTTAATTTCCCTAATCTATAGGACCATAAGTGGAAGTGCCCTAGGCTCTGTTGCTTTGTTTTTTAGATGTTTCAGGAAACACCATACACTTCTCCAGAGTGGCTGTTGGCAATTTACATCCCGCCCATCAGTCTAACTAGGCTCCCAGTTCTCCATGGCCTGTCCTGCCTTTCTGGATTTTACACTTTTTTCAGATGGCCCTTTTGACCGGGGGGCAGTGAGACTTCATTGTAGTGCAGATTTCCTTTGCAAGCTTGCTTGTTTGGCCAAAAAGGGCGTATGCGTTTTTTCCTGAATATATTCAGGAAAAAACGCATACGCACTTTTTGGCCAAGTGCATCATTGTGGACGTTCTGCCTCTTTTCCTATGCTTTACATGCAATTCCAGTCTACCTCCTGAAATCGGTTTCCTGCAATTCTGCCCCGCTTTCAAGTCCTCTTGGCAGCCTTACTTCAATATATTTTTGGACGATAGCTGTCATTTAGAACTCTGCAGGTTTCTGAATGACAGTGCCCCTGAGCTCCTTTCTTCAACTCGCTTTCTTGTGAGCTGGCCGCAACACCGCAGGATTGCTTCAGGCCCTAGTGTGGTTTTGGCATATCTCACTGAGCCTTTGGTTAATTCCTCTTCCTGGTGGGAAATGAGAGTTAAATTTGCCCGTCCAGACACCTCCAGCTAGTCTCTCATTGGTTCTCCCTATTCCTGTTCATTTTCCACAGAAATTGCAAACTGGGCCAAACAGGAGGTTAAAGGCACTGACTCTCCAAGTGGGGAGAGTGTTAGTAAAGCGTCTGGAATGTTGCACCCGAGTACCAGGGGACGAAAACTGAGACACATTTGAACACGTTTCCCGATCACACGGTGGATCATACTCTGGGTTCCACATGCATGTTTTAGCTGAAGGAAGAATCCCTTAAACCTGGAGAGTTGAGACCCATGGAATGGGTACCATGCAATATGACTTCAAAGGGTCTGCATTTGCTCACCGAACCTCACCAATGCTATCAGTGCTGCGTTTATGCCGCTGTACACACGCTGGATTCTCTTTCGGAGACATATAAATCCATAGGTTTTAAGATTCTTACTAGTCAGGTATATTCTTAGGCGTTTAATATGGGGTGTTGAGTCCACTTCGTTGAGCAAGCAGTAGCTCTTGTCTATTACATATTTGGCTTATGGAGAGGTATCTGTGCTAATTTCAATCTCTGGTTTTATGCAGCACCCCAACTCACCTTTCCCCTTAAGCAAGCATAAGTTGGTTTTCTACATTTGAGACCCTATTCTGTTTTGTAATTCAGTTCCTGTGTAGCCAAGTTTACATTCCGTGTATTAGTGATACCTTATGATGTTTCTTTTTCTGTGTGACTTATTTCACTTAGAATCATCGTACCTGAATCCACTCATTATGCTGCTACTGGCCTGATGACATAGATTTCATTGCTGAGTGATATTGCATTGTACGTAAGTACCACAACTTCTTTATCCATTTTTTGCTTTCTGCGATATTGAACTTGTACCGTAAACGAGGTTCTTGTAAACAGAGCCGTCCCAAACTTTGGGGTGGCTGTGTCTTTTTGATTTTAATTTCCCTAATCTATAGGACCATAAGTGGAAGTGCCCTAGGCTCTGTTGCTTTGTTTTTTAGATGTTTCAGGAAACACCATACACTTCTCCAGAGTGGCTGTTGGCAATTTACATCCCGCCCATCAGCATAAGAAGGCTCCCAGTTCTCCATGGCCTGTCCTGCCTTTCTGGATTTTACACTTTTTTCAGATGGCCCTTTTGACCGGGGGGCAGTGAGACTTCATTGTCGTGCAGATTTCCTTTGCAAGCTTGCTTGGTTGGCCAAAAAGGGCGTATGCGTTTTTTCCTGAATATATTCAGGAAAAAACGCATACGCCCTTTTTGGCCAAGTGCATCATTGTGGACGTTCTGCCTCTTTTCCTATGCTTTACATGCAATTCCAGTCTACCTCCTGAAATCGGTTTCCTGCAATTCTGCCCCGCTTTCAAGTCCTCTTGGCAGCCTTACTTCAATATATTTTTGGACGATAGCTGTCATTTAGAACTCTGCAGGTTTGTGAATAACAGTGCCCCTGAGCTCCTTTCTTCAACTCGCTTTCTTGTGAGCTGGCCGCAACACCGCAGGATTGCTTCAGGCCCTAGTGTGGTTCCGGCATGGCTCGCTGAGCCTTTGGTTAATTCCTCTTCCTGGTGGGAAATGAGAGTTAAATTTGCCTGTCCAGACACCTCCAGCTACTCTCTCATTGGTTCTCCCTATTCCTGTTCATTTTCCGCAGAAATTGCAAACTGGGCCAAACAGGAGGTTAAAGGCACTGACTCTCCAAGTGGGGAGAGTGTTAGTAAAGCGTCTGGAATGTTGCACCCGAGTACCAGGGGACGAAAACTGAGACACATTTGAACACGTTTCCCGATCACACGGTGGATCATACTCTGGGTTCCACATGCATGTTTTAGCTGAAGGAAGAATCCCTTAAACCTGGAGAGTTGAGAACCATGGAATGGGTACCATGCAATATGATTTCAAAGGGTCTGCATTTGCTCACCGAACCTCACCAATCCTATCACTGCTGCGTTTATGCCGCTGTACACACGCTTGATTCTCTTTCGGAGACATATAAATCCATAGGTTTTAAGATTCTTACTAGTCAGGTATATTCTTAGGCGTTTAATATGGGGTGTTGAGTCCACTTCGTTGAGCAAGCAGTAGCTCTTGTCTATTACATATTTGGCTTATGGAGAGGTATCTGTGCTAATTTCAATCTCTGGTTTTATGCAGCACCCCAACTCACCTTTCCCCTTAAGCAAGCATAAGTTGGTTTTTTACATTTGAGACCCTATTCTGTTTTGTAATTCAGTTCCTGTGTAGGCAAGTTTACATTCCGTGTATTAGTGATACCTTATGATGTTTCTTTTTCTGTGTGACTTATTTCACTTAGAATCATCGTACCTGAATCCACTCATTATGCTGCTACTGGCCTGATGACATAGATTTCATTGCTGAGTGATATTGCATTGTACGTAAGTACCACAACTTCTTTATCCATTTTTCGCTTTCTGCGATATTGAACTTGTACCGTAAACGATGTTCTTGTAAACAGAGCCGTCCCAAACTTTGGGGTGGCTGTGTCTTTTTGATTTTAATTTCCCTAATCTATAGGACCATAAATGGAAGTGCCCTAGGCTCTGTTGCTTTGTGTTTTAGATGTTTCAGGAAACACCATACACTTCTCCAGAGTGGCTGTTGGCAATTTACATCCCACCCATCAGCATAAGAAGGCTCCCAGTTCTCCATGGCCTGTCCTGCCTTTCTGGATTTTACACTTTTTTCAGATGGCCCTTTTGACCGGGGGGCAATGAGACTTCATTGTCGTGCAGATTTCCTTTGCAAGCTTGCTTGGTTGGCCAAAAAGGGCGTATGCGTTTTTTCCTGAATATATTCAGGAAAAAACGCATACGCCCTTTTTGGCCAAGTGCATCATTGTGGACGTTCTGCCTCTTTTCCTATGCTTTACATGCAATTCCAGTCTACCTCCTGAAATCGGTTTCCTGCAATTCTGCCCCGCTTTCAAGTCCTCTTGGCAGCCTTACTTCAATATATTTTTGGACGATAGCTGTCATTTAGAACTCTGCAGGTTTGTGAATAACAGTGCCCCTGAGCTCCTTTCTTCAACTCGCTTTCTTGTGAGCTGGCCGCAACACCGCAGGATTGCTTCAGGCCCTAGTGTGGTTCCGGCATGGCTCTCTGAGCCTTTGGTTAATTCCTCTTCCTGGTGGGAAATGAGAGTTAAATTTGCCTGTCCAGACACCTCCAGCTACTCTCTCATTGGTTCTCCCTATTCCTGTTCATTTTCCGCAGAAATTGCAAACTGGGCCAAACAGGAGGTTAAAGGCACTGACTCTCCAAGTGGGGAGAGTGTTAGTAAAGCGTCTGGAATGTTGCACCCGAGTACCAGGGGACGAAAACTGAGACACATTTGAACACGTTTCCCGATCACACGGTGGATCATACTCTGGGTTCCACATGCATGTTTTAGCTGAAGGAAGAATCCCTTAAACCTGGAGAGTTGAGACCCATGGAATGGGTACCATGCAATATGATTTCAAAGGGTCTGCATTTGCTCACCGAACCTCACCAATCCTATCACTGCTGCGTTTATGCCGCTGTACACACGCTTGATTCTCTTTCGGAGACATATAAATCCATAGGTTTTAAGATTCTTACTAGTCAGGTATATTCTTAGGCGTTTAATATGGGGTGTTGAGTCCACTTCGTTGAGCAAGCAGTAGCTCTTGTCTATTACATATTTGGCTTATGGAGAGGTATCTGTGCTAATTTCAATCTCTGGTTTTATGCAGCACCCCAACTCACCTTTCCCCTTACGCAAGCATAAGTTGGTTTTTTACATTTGAGACCCTATTCTGTTTTGTAATTCAGTTCCTGTGTAGCCAAGTTTACATTCCGTGTATTAGTGATACCTTATGATGTTTCTTTTTCTGTGTGACTTATTTCACTTAGAATCATCGTACCTGAATCCACTCATTATGCTGCTACTGGCCTGATGACATAGATTTCATTGCTGAGTGATATTGCATTGTACGTAAGTACCACAACTTCTTTATCCATTTTTCGCTTTCTGCGATATTGAACTTGTACCGTAAACGATGTTCTTGTAAACAGAGCCGTCCCAAACTTTGGGGTGGCTGTGTCTTTTTGATTTTAATTTCCCTAATCTATAGGACCATAAATGGAAGTGCCCTAGGCTCTGTTGCTTTGTGTTTTAGATGTTTCAGGAAACACCATACACTTCTCCAGAGTGGCTGTTGGCAATTTACATCCCGCCCATCAGCATAAGAAGGCTCCCAGTTCTCCATGGCCTGTCCTGCCTTTCTGGATTTTACACTTTTTTCAGATGGCCCTTTTGACCGGGGGGCAGTGAGAGTTCATTGTAGTGCAGATTTCCTTTGCAAGCTTGCTTGGTTGGCCAAAAAGGGCGTATGCGTTTTTTCCTCAATATATTCAGGAAAAAACACATACGCCCTTTTTGGCCAAGTGCATCATTGTGGACGTTCTGTCTCTTTTCCTATGCTTTACATGCAATTCCAGTCTACCTCCTGAAATCGGTTTCCTGCAATTCTGCCCTGCTTTCAAGTCCTCTTGGCAGCCTTACTTCAATATATTTTTGGATGATAGCTGTCATTTATAACTCTGCAGGTTTGTGAATAACAGTGCCCCTGAGCTCCTTTCTTCAACTCGCTTTCTTGTGAGCTGGCCGCAACACCGCAGGATTGCTTCAGGCCCTAGTGTGGTTTCGGCATGGCTCGCTGAGCCTTTGGTTAATTCCTCTTCCTGGTGGGAAATGAGAGTTAAATTTGCCCGTCCAGACACCTCCAGCTAGTCTCTCATTGGTTCTCCCTATTCCTGTTCATTTTCTGCAGAAATTGCAAACTAGGCCAACCAGGAGGTTAAAGGCACTGACTCTCCAAGTGGGGAGAGTGTTAGTAAAGCGTCTGGAATGTTGCACCCGAGTACCAGGGGACGAAAACTGAGACACATTTGAACACGTTTCCCGATCACACGGTGGATCATACTCTGGGTTCCACATGCATGTTTTAGGTGAAGGAAGAATCCCTTAAACCTGGAGAGTTGAGAACCATGGAATGGGTACCATGCAATATGACTTCAAACGGTCTTCATTTGCTCACCGAACCTCACCAATACTTTCACTGCTGCCTTTATGCCGCTGTACACACGCTTGATTCTCTTTCGGAGACATATAAATCCATAGGTTTTAAGATTCTTACTAGTCAGGTATATTCTTAGGCGTTTAATATGGGGTGTTGAGTCCACTTCGTTGAGCAAGGAGTAGCTCTTGTCTATTACATATTTGTCTTCTGGAAAGGTATCTTTGTTAATTTCCATCTCTGGTTTTATGCAGCACCCCAACTCACCTTTCCCCTTAAGCAAGCATAAGTTGGTTTTCTACATTTGAGACCCTGTTCTGTTTTGTAATTCAGTTCCTGTGTAGCCAAGCTTACATTCCGTGTATTAGTGATATCTTATGATGTTTCTTTTTCTGTGTGACTTATTTCACGTAGAATCATCGTACCTGAATGCACTCATTATGCTGCTCCTGGCCTGATGACATAGATTTCATTGCTGAGTGATATTGCATTGTACGTAAGTACAACAACTTCTTTATCCATTTTTCGATTTCTGTGATATTGAAATTGTACCGTAAACGAGGTTCTTGTAAACAGAGCCGTCCCAAACTTTGAGGTGGCTGTGTCTTTTTGATTTTAATTTCCCTAAGCTATAGGACCATAAGTGGAAGTGCCCTAGGCTCTGTTGCTTTGTTTTTTAGATGTTTCAGGAACCACCATACACTTTTGCAGTTTGGCTGTTGGTAATTTACATCCCGCCCATCAGCATAAGAAGGCTCCCAGTTCTCCATGGCCTGTCCTGCCTTTCTGGATTTTACACTTTTTTCAGATGGCCCTTTTGACCGGGGGGCAGTGAGACTTCATTGTAGTGCAGATTTCCTTTGCAAGCTTGCTTGGTTGGCCAAAAAGGGCGTATGCGTTTTTTCCTGAATATATTCAGGAAAAAACGCATACGCCCTTTTTGGCCAAGTGCATCATTGTGGACGTTCTGCCTCTTTTCTTATGCTTTACATGCAATTCTACTCTACCTCCTGAAATCGGTTTCCTGCAATTCTGCCCCACTTTCAAGTCCTCTTGGCAGCCTTACTTCAATATATTTTTGGACGATAGCTGTCATTTATAACTCTGCAGGTGTGTGAATTACAGTGCCCCTGAGCTCCTTTCTTCAACTCGCTTTCTTCTGAGCTGGCCGCAACACCGCAGGATTGCTTCAGGCCCTAGTGTGGTTCCGGCATGGCTCGCTGAGCCTTTGGTTAATTCCTCTTCCTGGTGGGAAATGAGAGTTAAATTTGCCCGTCCAGACACCTCCAGCTAATCTCTCATTGGTTCTCCCTATTCCTGTTCATCTTCAGCAGAATTTGCAAATTGGGCCAAATAGGTGGTTAAAGGCACTGAGTCTCCAAGTGGGGAGAGTGTTAGTAAAGTGTCTGGAATGTTGCACCCGAGTACCAGGGGACGAAATCTGAGACACATTTGAACACATTTCCCGATCACATGGTGGATCATACTCTGGGTTCCACATGCATGTTTTAGCTGAAGGAAGAATCCCTTAAACCTGGAGAGTTGAGAACCATGGAATGAGTACCATGCAATACGACTTCAAAGGGTCTGCATTTGCTCACCGAACCTCACCAATCCTATCACTGCTGCCTTTATGCCGCTGTACACATGCTTGATTCTCTTTCGGAGACATATAAATCCATAGGTTTTAAGATTCTTACTAGTCAGGTATATTCTTAGGCGTTTAATATGGGGTGTTGAGTCCACTTCGTTGAGCAAGCAGTAGCTCTTGTCTATTACATATTTGGCTTATGGAAAGGTATCTGTGCTAATTTCAATCTCTGGTTTTATGCAGCACCCCAACTCACCTTTCCCCTTAAGCAAGCATAAGTTGGTTTTCTACATTTGAGACCCTATTCTGTTTTGTAATTCAGTTCCTGTGTAGCCAAGTTTACATTCCGTGTATTAGTGATATCTTATGATGTTTCTTTTTCTGTGTGACTTATTTCACTTAGAATCATCGTACCTGAATCCACTCATTATGCTGCTACTGGCCTGATGACAAAGATTTCATTGCTGAGTGATATTGCATTGTACGTAAGTACCACAACTTCTTTATCCATTTTTCGCTTTCTGCGATATTGAACTTGTACCGTAAACGAGGTTCTTGTAAACAGAACTGTCCCAAACTTTGGGGTGGCTGTGTCTTTATTTTAATTTCCCTAAGCTATAGGACCATAAGTGGAAGCCCTAGGCTCTGTTGCTTTGTTTTTTAGATGTTTCAGGAAACACCATACACTTCTCCAGAGTGGCTGTTGGCAATTTACATCCCGCCCATCAGCCTAAGTAGGCTCCCAGTTCTCCATGGTCTGTCCTGCCTTTCTGGATTTTACACTTTTTTCAGATGGCCCTTTTGACCAGGGGGCAGTGAGACTTCATTGTAGTGCAGATTTCCTTTGCAAGCTTCCTTGGTTGGCCAAAAAGGGCGTATACGTTTTTTCCTGAATATATTCAGGAAAAAACGCATACGCCCTTTTTGGCCAAGTGCATCATTGTGGACGTTCTGCCTCTTTTCCTATGCTTTACATGCTATTCCAGTCTACCTCCTAAAATCGGTTTCCTGCAATTCTGCCCCACTTTCAAGTCCTCTTGGCAGCCTTACTTCAATATATTTTTGGACGATAGCTGTCATTTATAACTCTGCAGGTTTGTGAATTACAGTGCCCCTGAGCTCCTTTCTTCAACTCGCTTTCTTGTGAGCTGGCCGCAACACCGCAGGATTGCTTCAGGCCCTAGTGTGGTTCCGGCATGGCTCGCTGAGCCTTTGGTTAATTCCTCTTCCTGGTGGGAAATGAGAGTTAAATTTGCCCGTCCAGACACCTCCAGCTTGTCTCTCATTGGTTCTCCCTATTCCTGTTCATCTTCAGCAGAATTTGCAAATTGGGCCAAATAGGTGGTTAAAGGCACTGAGTCTCCAAGTGGGGAGAGTGTTAGTAAAGTGTCTGGAATGTTGCACCCGAGTACCAGGGGACGAAATCTGAGACACATTTGAACACATTTCCCGATCACACGGTGGATCATACTCTGGGTTCCACATGCATGTTTTAGCTGAAGGAAGAATCCCTTAAACCTGGAGAGTTGAGAACCATGGAATGGGTACCATGCAATATGACTTCAAAGGGTCTGCATTTGCTCACCGAACCTCACCAATCCTATCACTGCTGCGTTTATGCCGCTGTACACACGCTTGGTTCTCTTTCGGAGACATATAAATCCATAGGTTTTAAGATTTTTACTAGTCAGGTATATTCTTAGGCGTTTAATATGGGGTGTTGCGTCCACTTCGTTGAGCAAGCAGTAGCTCTTGTCTATTACATATTTGGCTTATGGAAAGGTATCTGTGCTAATTTCAATCTCTGGTTTTATGCAGCACCCCAACTCACCTTTCCCCTTAAGCAAGCATAAGTTGGTTTTCTACATTGGAGACCCTATTCTGTTTTGTAATTCAGTTCCTGTGTAGCCAAGTTTACAATCCGTGTATTAGTGATATCTTACGATGTTTCTTTTTCTGTGTGACTTATTTCACTTAGAATCATCGTACCTGAATCCACTCATTATGCTGCTACTGGCCTGATGACATAGATTTCATTGCTGAGTGATATTGCATTGTACGTAAGTACCAGAACTTCTTTATCCATTTTTCGCTTTCTGCGATATTCAACTTGAACCATAAACGAGGTTCTTGTCAACAGAGCCATTCCAAATTTTGGGGTGGCTGTGTCTTTTTGATTTTAATTTCCCTAATCTATAGGACCAAAAATGGAAGTGCCCTAGGCTCTGTTGCTTTGTTTTTCAGATGTTTCAGGAAACACCATACACTTCTCCAGAGTGGCTGTTGGCAATTTACATCCCGCCCATCAGCCTAAGTAGGCTCCCAGTTCTCCATGGTCTGTCCTGCCTTTCTGGATTTTACAGTTTTTTCAGATGGCCCTTTTGACCGGGGGGCAGTGAGACTTCATTGTAGTGCAGATTTCCTTTGCAAGCTTCCTTGGTTGGCCAAAAAGGGCGTATACGTTTTTTCCTGAATATATTCAGGAAAAAACGCATACGCCCTTTTTGGCCAAGTGCATCATTGTGGACGTTCTGCCTCTTTTCCTATGCTTTACATGCTATTCCAGTCTACCTCCTAAAATCGGTTTCCTGCAATTCTGCCCCGCTTTCAAGTCCTCTTGGCAGCCTTACTTCAATATATTTTTGGACGATAGCTGTCATTTATAACTCTGCAGGTTTGTGAATTACAGTGCCCCTGAGCTCCTTTTTTCAACTGGCTTTCTTGTGAGCTGGCCGCAACACCGCAGGATTGCTTCAGGCCCTAGTGTGGTTCCGGCATGGCTCGCTGAGCCTTTGGTTAATTCCTCTTCCTGGTGGGAAATGAGAGTTAAATTTGCCCGTCCAGACACCTCCAGCTAGTCTCTCATTGGTTCTCCCTATTCCTGTTCATTTTCCGCAGAAATTGCAAACTGGGCCCAACAGCAGGTTAAAGGCACTGACTCTCCAAGTGGGGAGAGTGTTAGTAAAGCATCTGGAATGTTGCACCCGAGTACCAGGGGACGAAAACTGAGACACATTTGAGCACGTTTCCTGATCACACGGTGGATCATACTCTGGGTTCCACATGCATGTTTTAGCTGAAGGAAGAATCCCTTAAACCTGGAGAGTTGCGAACCATGGAATGGGTACCATGCAATATGACTTCAAAGGGTCTGCATTTGCTCACCGAACCTCACCAATCCTATCACTGCTGCGTTTATGCCACTGTACACACGCTGGATTCTCTTTCAGAGACATATAAATCCATAGGTTTTAAGATTCTTACTAGTCAGGTATATTCTTAGGCGTTTAATATGGGGTGTTGAGTCCACTTCGTTGAGCAAGCAGTAGCTCTTGTCTATTACATATTTGGCTTATGGAAAGGTATCTGTGTTAATTTCAATCTCTGGTTTTATGCAGCACCCCAACTCACCTTTCCCCTTAAGCAAGCATAAGTTGGTTTTCTACATTTGAGACCCTATTCTGTTTTGTAATTCAGTTCCTGTGTAGCCAAGTTTACATTCCGTGTATTAGTGATACCTTATGATGTTTCTTTTTCTGTGTGACTTATTTTACTTAGAATCATCGTACCTGAATCCATTCATTATGCTGCTACTGGCCTGATGACATAGATTTCATTGCTGAGTGATATTGCATTGTACGTAAGTACCACAACTTCTTTATCCATTTTTCGCTTTCTGCGATATTGAACTTGTACCGTAAATGAGGTTCTTGTAAACATAGCCATCCCAAACTTTAGGGTGGCTGTGTGTTTTTGATTTTAATTTCCCTAATCTATAGGACCATAAGTGGAAGTGCCCTAGGCTCTGTTGCTTTGGTTTTTTAGATGTTTCAGGAAACACCATACACTTCTCCAGAGTGGCTGTTGGCAATTTACATCCTGCCCATCAGCATAACAAGGCTCCCAGTTCTCCATGGCCTGTCCTGCCTTTCTGGATTTTACACTTTTTTCAGATGGCCCTTTTGACCGGGGGGCAGTGAGACTTCATTGTAGTGCAGATTTCCTTTGCAAGCTTGCTTGGTTGGCCAAAAAGGGCGTATGCGTTTTTTCCTGAATATATTCAGGAAAAAACGCATACGCCCTTTTTGGCCAAGTGCATCATTGTGGACGTTCTGCCTCTTTTCCTATGCTTTACATGCAATTCCAGTCTACCTCCTGAAATCGGTTTCCTGCAATTCTGCCCCACTTTCAAGTCCTCTTGGCAGCCTTACTTCAATATATTTTTGGATGATAGCTGTCATTTTTAACTCTGCAGGTTTGTGAATTACAGTGCCCCTGAGCTCCTTTCTTCAACTCGCTTTCTTGTGAGCTGGCCGCAACACTGCAGGATTGCTTCAGGCCCTAGTGTGGTTTCGGCATGGCTCGCTTAGCCTTTGGTTAATTCCTCTTCCTGGTGGGAAATGAGAGTTAAATTTGCCCGTCCAGACACCTCCAGCTAGTCTCTCATTGGTTCTCCCTATTCCTGTTCATTTTCCACAGAAATTGCAAACTGGGCCAAACAGGAGGTTAAAGGCACTGACTTTCCAAGTGGGGAGAGTGTTAGTAAAGCGTCTGGAATGTTGCACCCGAGTACCAGGGGACGAAAACTGATACACATTTGAACACGTTTCCTGATCACACGGTGTATCATACTCTGGGTTCCACATGCATGTTTTAGCTGAAGGAAGAATCCCTTAAACCTGGAGAGTTGAGAACCATGGAATGGGTACCATGCAATATGACTTCAAAGGGTCTGCATTTGCTCACCGAACCTCACCAATCCTATCACTGCTGCCTTTATGCCGCTGTACACATGCTTGATTCTCTTTCGGAGACATATAAATCCATAGGTTTTAAGATTCTTACTAGTCAGGTATATTCTTAGGCGTTTAATATGGGGTGTTGAGTCCACTTCGTTGAGCAAGCAGTAGCTCTTGTCTATTACATATTTGGCTTATGGAAAGGTATCTGTGCTAATTTCAATCTCTGGTTTTATGCAGCACCCCAACTCACCTTTCCCCTTAAGCAAGCATAAGTTGGTTTTCTACATTTGAGACCCTATTCTGTTTTGTAATTCAGTTCCTGTGTAGCCAAGTTTACATTCCGTGTATTAGTGATATCTTATGATGTTTCTTTTTCTGTGTGACTTATTTCACTTAGAATCATCGTACCTGAATCCACTTATTATGCTGCTACTGGCCTGATGACAAAGATTTCATTGCTGAGTGATATTGCATTGTACGTAAGTACCACAACTTCTTTATCCATTTTTCGCTTTCTGCGATATTGAACTTGTACCGTAAACGAGGTTCTTGTAAACAGAACTGTCCCAAACTTTGGGGTGGCTGTGTCTTTATTTTAATTTCCCTAAGCTATAGGACCATAAGTGGAAGCCCTAGGCTCTGTTGCTTTGTTTTTTAGATGTTTCAGGAAACACCATACACTTCTCCAGAGTGGCTGTTGGCAATTTACATCCCGCCCATCAGCCTAAGTAGGCTCCCAGTTCTCCATGGTCTGTCCTGCCTTTCTGGATTTTACACTTTTTTCAGATGGCCCTTTTGACCAGGGGGCAGTGAGACTTCATTGTAGTGCAGATTTCCTTTGCAAGCTTCCTTGGTTGGCCAAAAAGGGCGTATACGTTTTTTCCTGAATATATTCAGGAAAAAACGCATACGCCCTTTTTGGCCAAGTGCATCATTGTGGACGTTCTGCCTCTTTTCCTATGCTTTACATGCTATTCCAGTCTACCTCCTAAAATCGGTTTCCTGCAATTCTGCCCCACTTTCAAGTCCTCTTGGCAGCCTTACTTCAATATATTTTTGGACGATAGCTGTCATTTATAACTCTGCAGGTTTGTGAATTACAGTGCCCCTGAGCTCCTTTCTTCAACTCGCTTTCTTGTGAGCTGGCCGCAACACCGCAGGATTGCTTCAGGCCCTAGTGTGGTTCCGGCATGGCTCGCTGAGCCTTTGGTTAATTCCTCTTCCTGGTGGGAAATGAGAGTTAAATTTGCCCGTCCAGACACCTCCAGCTTGTCTCTCATTGGTTCTCCCTATTCCTGTTCATCTTCAGCAGAATTTGCAAATTGGGCCAAATAGGTGGTTAAAGGCACTGAGTCTCCAAGTGGGGAGAGTGTTAGTAAAGTGTCTGGAATGTTGCACCCGAGTACCAGGGGACGAAATCTGAGACACATTTGAACACATTTCCCGATCACACGGTGGATCATACTCTGGGTTCCACATGCATGTTTTAGCTGAAGGAAGAATCCCTTAAACCTGGAGAGTTGAGAACCATGGAATGGGTACCATGCAATATGACTTCAAAGGGTCTGCATTTGCTCACCGAACCTCACCAATCCTATCACTGCTGCGTTTATGCCGCTGTACACACGCTTGGTTCTCTTTCGGAGACATATAAATCCATAGGTTTTAAGATTTTTACTAGTCAGGTATATTCTTAGGCGTTTAATATGGGGTGTTGCGTCCACTTCGTTGAGCAAGCAGTAGCTCTTGTCTATTACATATTTGGCTTATGGAAAGGTATCTGTGCTAATTTCAATCTCTGGTTTTATGCAGCACCCCAACTCACCTTTCCCCTTAAGCAAGCATAAGTTGGTTTTCTACATTGGAGACCCTATTCTGTTTTGTAATTCAGTTCCTGTGTAGCCAAGTTTACAATCCGTGTATTAGTGATATCTTACGATGTTTCTTTTTCTGTGTGACTTATTTCACTTAGAATCATCGTACCTGAATCCACTCATTATGCTGCTACTGGCCTGATGACATAGATTTCATTGCTGAGTGATATTGCATTGTACGTAAGTACCAGAACTTCTTTATCCATTTTTCGCTTTCTGCGATATTCAACTTGAACCATAAACGAGGTTCTTGTCAACAGAGCCATTCCAAATTTTGGGGTGGCTGTGTCTTTTTGATTTTAATTTCCCTAATCTATAGGACCAAAAATGGAAGTGCCCTAGGCTCTGTTGCTTTGTTTTTCAGATGTTTCAGGAAACACCATACACTTCTCCAGAGTGGCTGTTGGCAATTTACATCCCGCCCATCAGCCTAAGTAGGCTCCCAGTTCTCCATGGTCTGTCCTGCCTTTCTGGATTTTACAGTTTTTTCAGATGGCCCTTTTGACCGGGGGGCAGTGAGACTTCATTGTAGTGCAGATTTCCTTTGCAAGCTTCCTTGGTTGGCCAAAAAGGGCGTATACGTTTTTTCCTGAATATATTCAGGAAAAAACGCATACGCCCTTTTTGGCCAAGTGCATCATTGTGGACGTTCTGCCTCTTTTCCTATGCTTTACATGCTATTCCAGTCTACCTCCTAAAATCGGTTTCCTGCAATTCTGCCCCGCTTTCAAGTCCTCTTGGCAGCCTTACTTCAATATATTTTTGGACGATAGCTGTCATTTAGAACTCTGCAGGTGTGTGAATTACAGGGCCCCTGAGCTCCTTTCTTCAACTCGCTTTCTTGTGAGCTGGCCGCAACACCGCAGGATTGCTTCAGGCCCTAGTGTGGTTCCGGCATGGCTCGCTGAGCCTTTGGTTAATTCCTCTTCCTGGTGGGAAATGAGAGTTAAATTTGCCCGTCCAGACACCTCCAGCTAGTCTCTCATTGGTTCTCCCTATTCCTGTTCATTTTCCGCAGAAATTGCAAACTGGGCCCAACAGCAGGTTAAAGGCACTGACTCTCCAAGTGGGGAGAGTGTTAGTAAAGCATCTGGAATGTTGCACCCGAGTACCAGGGGACGAAAACTGAGACACATTTGAGCACGTTTCCTGATCACACGGTGGATCATACTCTGGGTTCCACATGCATGTTTTAGCTGAAGGAAGAATCCCTTAAACCTGGAGAGTTGCGAACCATGGAATGGGTACCATGCAATATGACTTCAAAGGGTCTGCATTTGCTCACCGAACCTCACCAATCCTATCACTGCTGCGTTTATGCCACTGTACACACGCTGGATTCTCTTTCAGAGACATATAAAACCATAGGTTTTAAGATTCTTACTAGTCAGGTATATTCTTAGGCGTTTAATATGGGGTGTTGAGTCCACTTCGTTGAGCAAGCAGTAGCTCTTGTCTATTACATATTTGGCTTATGGAAAGGTATCTGTGTTAATTTCAATCTCTGGTTTTATGCAGCACCCCAACTCACCTTTCCCCTTAAGCAAGCATAAGTTGGTTTTCTACATTTGAGACCCTATTCTGTTTTGTAATTCAGTTCCTGTGTAGCCAAGTTTACATTCCGTGTATTAGTGATACCTTATGATGTTTCTTTTTCTGTGTGACTTATTTTACTTAGAATCATCGTACCTGAATCCATTCATTATGCTGCTACTGGCCTGATGACATAGATTTCATTGCTGAGTGATATTGCATTGTACGTAAGTACCACAACTTCTTTATCCATTTTTCGCTTTCTGCGATATTGAACTTGTACCGTAAATGAGGTTCTTGTAAACATAGCCATCCCAAACTTTAGGGTGGCTGTGTGTTTTTGATTTTAATTTCCCTAATCTATAGGACCATAAGTGGAAGTGCCCTAGGCTCTGTTGCTTTGGTTTTTTAGATGTTTCAGGAAACACCATACACTTCTCCAGAGTGGCTGTTGGCAATTTACATCCTGCCCATCAGCATAACAAGGCTCCCAGTTCTCCATGGCCTGTCCTGCCTTTCTGGATTTTACACTTTTTTCAGATGGCCCTTTTGACCGGGGGGCAGTGAGACTTCATTGTAGTGCAGATTTCCTTTGCAAGCTTGCTTGGTTGGCCAAAAAGGGCGTATGCGTTTTTTCCTGAATATATTCAGGAAAAAACTCATACGCCCTTTTTGGCCAAGTGCATCATTGTGGACGTTCTGCCTCTTTTCCTATGCTTTACATGCAATTCCAGTCTACCTCCTGAAATCGGTTTCCTGCAATTCTGCCCCACTTTCAAGTCCTCTTGGCAGCCTTACTTCAATATATTTTTGGATGATAGCTGTCATTTTTAACTCTGCAGGTTTGTGAATTACAGTGCCCCTGAGCTCCTTTCTTCAACTCGCTTTCTTGTGAGCTGGCCGCAACACTGCAGGATTGCTTCAGGCCCTAGTGTGGTTTCGGCATGGCTCGCTTAGCCTTTGGTTAATTCCTCTTCCTGGTGGGAAATGAGAGTTAAATTTGCCCGTCCAGACACCTCCAGCTAGTCTCTCATTGGTTCTCCCTATTCCTGTTCATTTTCCACAGAAATTGCAAACTGGGCCAAACAGGAGGTTAAAGGCACTGACTTTCCAAGTGGGGAGAGTGTTAGTAAAGCATCTGGAATGTTGCACCCGAGTACCAGGGGACGAAAACTGATACACATTTGAACACGTTTCCTGATCACACGGTGTATCATACTCTGGGTTCCACATGCATGTTTTAGCTGAAGGAAGAATCCCTTAAACCTGGAGAGTTGAGAACCATGGAATGGGTACCATGCAATATGACTTCAAAGGGTCTGCATTTGCTCACCGAACCTCACCAATCCTATCACTGCTGCGTTTATGCCGCTGTAAACACGCTTGATTCTCTTTCGGAGACATATAAATCCATAGGTTTTAAGATTCTTACTAGTCAGGTATATTCTTAGGCGTTTAATATGTGGTGTTGAGTCCACTTCGTTGAGCAAGCAGTAGCTCTTGTCTATTACATATTTGGCTTATGGAAAGGTATCTGTGTTAATTTCAATCTCTGGTTTTATGCTGCACCCCAACTCACCTTTCCTCTTAAGCAAGCGTAAGTTGGTTTTCTTCATTTGAGACCCTATTCTGTTTTGTAATTCAGTTCCTGTGTAGCCAAGTTTACATTCCGTGTATTAGTGATAGCTTATGATGTTTCTTTTTCTGTGTGATTTATTTCACTTAGAATCATCGTACCTGAATCCACTCATTATGCTGCTACTGGCCTGATGACATAGATTTTATTGCTGAGTGATATTGCATTGTACGTAAGTACCACAACTTCTTTATTCATTTTTCGCTTTCTGCGATATTGAACTTGTACCATAAACGAGGTTCTTGTAAACAGAGCCGTCCCGAACTTTGGGGTGGCTGTGTCTTTTTGATTTTAATTTCCGTAAGCTATAGGACCATAAGTGGAAGTGCCCTAGGCTCTGTTGCTTTGTTTTTTAGATATTTCAGGAAACACCATACACTTCTCCAGAGTGGCTGTTTGCAATTTACATCCCACCCATCAGCATAAGAAGGCTCCCAGTTCTCCATGGCCTGTCCTGCCTTTCTGGATTTTACACTTTTTTCAGATGGCCCTTTTGACAGGGGACAGTGAGACTTCATTGTAGTGCAGATTTCTTTGCAAGCTTGCTTGGTTGGCCAAAAAGGGCGTATGCGTTTTTTCCTGAATATATTCAGGAAAAAACGCATACGCACTTTTTGGCCAAGTGCATCATTGTGGACGTTCTGCCTATTTTCCTATGCTTTTCATGCAATTCCAGTCTACCTCCTGAAATCGGTTTCCTGCAATTCTGCCCCACTTTCAAGTCCTCTTGGCAGCCTTACTTCAATATATTTTTGGACGATAGCTGTCATTTATAACTCTGCAGGTTTGTGAATTACAGTGCCCCTGAGCTCCTTTCTTCAACTCGCTTTCTTGTGAGCTGGCCGCAACACCGCAGGATTGCTTCAGGCCCTAGTGTGGTTCCGGCATGGCTCGCTGAGCCTTTGGTTAATTCCTCTTCCTGGTGGGAAATGAGAGTTAAATTTGCCCGTCCAGACACCTCCAGCTAGTCTGTCATTGGTTCTCCCTATTCCTGTTAATTTTCCACAGAAATTGCAACCTGGGCCAAACAGGAGGTTAAAGGCACTGACTCTCCAAGTGGGGAGAGTGTTAGTAAAGCGTCTGGAATGTTGCACCCGAGTACCAGGGGACGAAAACTGAGACACATATGAACACGTTTCCCGATCACACGGTGGATCATACTCTGGGTTTCACATGCATGTTTTAGCTGAAGGAAGAATCCCTTACCTGGAGAGTTGAGACGCATGGAATGGGTACCATGCAATATGACTTCAAAGGGTCTGCATTTGCTCACCGAACCTCACCAATCCTATCACTGCTGTGTTTATGCCGCCATACACATGCGAGATTCTCTTTCGGAGACATATAAATCCATAGGCTTTAAGATTCTTACTAGTCAGGTATATTCTTAGGCGTTTAATATGGGGTGTTGAGTCCACTTCGTTGAGCAAGCAGTAGCTCTTGTCTATTACATATTTGACTTATGGAAATGTATCTGTGCTAATTTCAATCTCTGGTTTTATGCAGCACCCCAACTCACCTTTCCCCTTAAGCAAGCATAAGTTGGTTTTCTACATTTGAGACCCTATTCTGTTTTGTAATTCATTTCCTGTGTATCCAAGTTTACATTCCGTGTATTAGTGATACCTTATGATGTTTCTTTTTCTGTGTGACTTATTTTACTTAGAATCATCGTACCTGAATTCACTCATTATGCTGCTACTGGCCTGATGACATACATTTCATTGCTGAGTGATATTGCATTGTACGTAAGTACCACAACTTCTTTATCCATTTTTCGCTTTCTGCGATATTGAACTTGTACCGTAAATGAGGTTCTTGTAAACAGAGCCGTCCCAAACTTTGGGGTGGCTGTGTCTTTTTGATTTTAATTTCCTTAATCTATAGGACCATAAGTGGAAGTGCCCTAGGCTCTGTTGCTTTGTTTTTTAGGTGTTTCAGGAAACACCATACACTTCTCCAGAGTGGCTGTTGGCAATTTACATCCCGCCCATCAGCATAACAAGGCTCCCAGTTCTCCATGGCCTGTCCTGCCTTTCTGTATTTTACACTTTTTTCAGATGGCCCTTTTGACCGGGGGGCAGTGAGACTTCATTGTAGTGCAGATTTCCTTTGCAAGCTTGCTTGGTTGGCCAAAAAGGGCGTATGCGTTTTTTCCTGAATATATTCAGGAAAAAACGCATACGCCCTTTTTGGCCAAGTGCATCATTGTGGACGTTCTGCCTCTTTTCCTATGCTTTACATGCAATTCCAGTCTACCTCCTGAAATCGGTTTCCTGCAATTCTGCCCCGCTTTCAAGTCCTCTTGGCAGCCTTACTTCAATATATTTTTGGACGATAGCTGTCATTTATAACTCTGAAGGTTTGTGAATTACAGTGCCCCTGAGCTCCTTTATTCAACTCGCTTTCTTGTGAGCTGGCCGCAACACCGCAGGATTGCTTCAGGCCCTAGTGTGGTTCCGGCATGGCTCGCTGAGCCTTTGGTTAATTCCTCTTCCTGGTGGGAAATGAGAGTTAAATTTGCCTGTCCAGACACCTCCAGCTAGTCTCTCATTGGTTCTCCCTATTCCTGTTCATTTTCCGCAGAAATTGCACACTGGGCCAAACAGGAGGATAAAGGCCCTGACTCTCCATGTGGGGAGAGTGTTAGTAAAGCGTCTGGAATGTTGCACCCGAGTACCAGTGGACGAAAACTGAGACACATTTGAACACGTTTCCCGATCACATGGTGGATCATATTCTGGGTTCCACATGCATGTTTTAGCTGAAGGAAGAATCTCTTAAACCTGGAGAGTTGAGAACCATGGAATGGGTACCATGCAATATGACTTCAAAGGGTCTGCATTTGCTCACCGAAACTCACCAATCCTATCACTGCTGCGTTTTTGCCGCTGTACACACGCTGGATTCTCTTTCGGAGACATATAAATCCATAGGTTTTAAGATTCTTACTAGTCAGGTATATTCTTAGGCGTTTAATATGTGGTGTTGAGTCCACTTGGTTGAGCAAGCAGTAGCTCTTGTCTATTACATATTTGACTTATGGAAAGGTATCTGTGCTAATTTCAATCTCTGGTTTTATGCAGCACCCCAACTCACCTTTTCCCTTAAGCAAGCATAAGTTGGTTTTCTACATTTGAGACCCTATTCTGTTTTGTAATTCAGTTCCTGTGTAGGCAAGTTTACATTCCGTGTATTAGTGATATCTTATGATGTTTCTTTTTCTGTGTGACATATTTCACTTAGAATCATCGTACCTGAATCCACTCATTATGCTGCTACTGGCCTGATGACATAGATTTCATTGCTGAGTGATATTGCATTGTACGTAAGTACCACAACTTCTTTATCCATTTTTCGCTTTCTGCGATATTGAACTTGTACCGTAAACGAGGTTCTTGTAAACAGAGCCGTCCCAAACTTTGGGTTGGCTGTGTCTTTTTGATTTTAATTTCCCTAAGCTATAGGACCATAAGTGGAAGTGCCCTAGGCTCTGTTGCTCTGTTTTTTAGATGTTTCAGGAAACACCATACACTTCTCCAGAGTGGCTGTTGGCAATTTACATCCCGCCCATCAGCATAACAACGCTCCCAGTGCTCCGTGGCCTGTCCTGCCTTTCTGGATTTTACACTTTTCTCAGATGGCCCTTTTGACCGGGGGGCAGTGAGACTTCATTGTAGTGCAGATTTCCTTTGCAAGCTTGCTTGGTTGGCCAAAAAGGGCGTATGTGTTTTATCCTGAATGTATTCAGGAAAAAACGCATACGCCCTTTTTGGCCAAGTGCATCATTGTGGACGTTCTGTCTCTTTTCCTATGCTTTAAATGCAATTCCAGTCTACCTCCTGAAATCGGTTTCCTGCAATTCTGCCCCGCTTTCAAGTCCTCTTGGCAGCCTTACTTCAATATATTTTTGGACGATAGCTGTCATTTATAACTCTGCGGGTTTGTGAATTACAGTGCCCCTGAGCTCTTTTCTTCAACTCGCTTTCTTGTGAGCTGGCCGCAACACCACAGGATTGCTTCAGGCCCTAGTGTGGTTCCGGCATGGCTCGCTGAGCCTTTGGTTAATTCCTCTTCCTGGTGGGAAATGAGAGTTAAATTTGCCCGTCCAGACACCTCCAGCTAGTCTCTCATTGGTTCTCCCTATTCCTGTTCATTTTCCGCAGAAATTGCAAACTGGGCCAAACAGGAGGTTAAAGGCACTGACTGTGCAAGTGGGGAGAGTGTTAGTAAAGCGTCTGGAATGTTGCACCCGAGTACCAGGGGATGAAAACTGAGACACATTTGAACACGTTTCCCGATCACATGGTGGATCATACTCTGGGTTCCACATGCATGTTTTAGCTGAATGAAGAATCCCTTAAACCTGGAGAGTTGAGACCCATGGAATGGGTACCATGCAATATGACTTCAAACGGTCTGCATTTGCTCACCGAACCTCACCAATCGTATCACTGCTGCGTTTATGCCGCTGTACACACGCTGGATTCTCTTTCGGAGACATATCAATCCATAGGTTTTAAGATTCTTACTAGTCAGGTATATTCTTAGGCGTTTAATATGGGGTGTTGAGTCCACTTCGTTGAGCAAGCAGTAGCTCTTGTCTATTACATATTTGGCTTATGGAAAGGTATCTGTGCTAATTTCAATCTCTGGTTTTATGCAGCACCCCAACTCACCTTTCCCCTTAAGCAAGCATAAGTTGGTTTTCGACATTTGAGACCCTATTCTGTTTTGTAATTCAGTTCCTGTGTAGCCAAGTTTACATTCCGTGAATTAGTGATACCTTATGATGTTTCTTTTTCTCTGTGACTTATTTCACTTAGAATCATCGTACCTGAATCCACTCATTATGCTGCTACTGGCCTGATGACATAGATTTCATTGCTGAGTGATATTGCATTGTACGTAAGTACCACAACTACTTTATCCATTTTTCGCTTTCTGCGATATTGAACTTGTACCGTAAACGAGGTTCTTGTAAACATAGCCGTCCCAAACTTTGGGGTGGCTGTGTCTTTTTTATTTTAATTTCCCTAAGCTATAGGACCATAAGTGGAAGTGCCCTAGGCTCTGTTGCTTTGTTTTTTAGATGTTTCAGGAAACACCATACACTTCTCCAGAGTGGCTGTTGGCAATTTACATCCCGCCCATCAGCATAAGAAGGCTCCCAGTTCTCCATGGCCTGTCTTGCCTTTCTGGATTTTACACTTTTTTTAGATGGCCCTTTTAACCGGGGGGCAGTGAGACTTCATTGTAGTGCAGATTTCCTTTGCAAGCTTGCTTGGTTGGCCAAAAAGGGCGTATGCGTTTTTTCCTGAATATATTCAGGATAAAACGCATACGCCCTTTTGGCCAAGTGCATCATTGTGGACGTTCTGCCTCTTTTCCTATGCTTTACATGCAATTCCAGTCTACCTCCTGAAATCGGTTTCCTGCAATTCTGCCCCGCTTTCAAGTCCTCTTGGCAGCCTTACTTCAATATATTTTTGGACGATAGCTGTCATTTATAACTCTGCAGGTTTGTGAATGACAGTGCCCCTGAGCTCCTTTCTTCAACTCGCTTTCTTGTGAGCTGGCCGCAACACCGCAGGATTGCTTCAGGCCCTAGTGTGGTTCCGGCATGGCTCGCTGAGCCTTTGGTTAATTCCTCTTCCTGGTGGGAAATGAGAGTTAAATTTGCCCGTCCAGACACCTCCAGCTAGTCTCTCATTGGTTCTCCCTATTCCTGTTCATTTTCCGCAGAAATTGCAAACTGGGCCAAACAGGATGTTAAAGGCACTGACTTTCCAAGTGGGGAGAATGTTAGTAAAGCGTCTGGAATGTTGCACCCGAGTACCAGGGGACGAAAACTGAGACACATTTGAACACGTTTCCCGATCACACGGTGGATCATACTCTGGGTTCCACATGCATGTTTTAGCTGGAGGAAGAATCCCTTAAACTTGGAGAGTTGAGACCCATGGAATGGGTACCATGCAATATGACTTCAAAGGGTCTGCATTTGCTCACCGAACTTCACCAATCCTATCACTGCTGCGTTTATGCCGCTGTACACATGCTTGATTCTCTTTCGGAGACATATCAATCCATAGGTTTTAAGATTCTTACTAGTCAGGTATATTCTTAGGCGTTTAATATGGGGTGTTGAGTCCACTTCGTTGAGCAAGCAGTAGCTCTTGTCTATTACATATTTGGCTTATGGAAAGGTATCTGTGCTAATTTCAATCTCTGGTTTTATGCAGCACCCCAACTAACCTTTCCTCTTAAGCCAGCGTAAGTTGGTTTTCTTCATTTGAGACCCTATTCTGTTTTGTAATTCAGTTCCTGTGTAGCCATGTTTACATTCCGTGTATTAGTGATACCTTATGATGTTTCTTTTTCTGTGTGATTTATTTCACTTAGAATCATCGTACCTGAATCCACTCATTATGCTGCTACTGGCCTGATGACAATAGATTTCATTGCTGAGTGATATTGCATTGTACGTAAGTACCACAACTTCTTTATCCATTTTTCGCATTCTGAGATATTGAACTTGTACCGTAAACGAGGTTCTTGTAAACAGAGCCGTCCCAAACTTTGGGGTGGCTGTGTCTTTTTTATTTTAATTTCCCTAAGCTATAGGACCATAAGTGGAAGTGCCCTAGGCTCTGTTGCTCTGTTTTTTAGATGTTTCAGGAAACACGATACACTTCTCCAGAGTGGCTGTTTGCAATTTACATCACACCCATCAGCATAAGAAGGCTCCCAGTTCTCCATGGCCTGTCCTGCCTTTCTGGATTTTACACTTTTTTCAGATGGCCCTTTTGACCGGGGGGCAGTGAGACTTCATTGTAGTGCAGATTTCCTTTGCAAGCTTGCTTGGTTGGCCAAAAAGGGCGTATGCGTTTTTTCCTGAATATATTCAGGAAAAAACGCATACTCCCTTTTTGGCCAAGTGCATCATTGTGGACGTTCTGCCTCTTTTCCTATGCTTTTCATGCAATTCCAGTCTACCTCCTGAAATCGGTTTCCTGCAATTCTGCCCCGCTTTCAAGTCCTCTTGGCAGCCTTACTTCAATATATTTTTGGATGATAGCTGTCATTTATAACTCTGCAGGTTTGTGAATTACAGTGCCCCTGAGCTTCTTTCTTCAACTCGCTTTCTTGTGAGCTGGCCGCAACACCGCAGGATTGCTTCAGGCCCTAGTGTAGTTTCGGCATGGCTCGCTGAACCTTTGGTTAATTCCTCTTCCTGGTGGGAAATGAGAGTTAAATTTGCCCGTCCAGACACCTCCAGCTAGTCTCTCATTGGTTCTCCCTATTCCTGTTCATTTTCCACAGAAATTGCAAACTGGGCCAAACAGGAGGTTAAAGGCACTGACTGTGCAAGTGGGGAGAGTGTTAGTAAAGCGTCTGGAATGTTGCACCCGAGTACCAGGGGATGAAAACTGAGACACATTTGAACACGTTTCCCGATCACACGGTGGATCATACTCTGGGTTCCACATGCATGTTTTAGCTGAAGGAAGAATCCCTTACCTGGAGAGTTGAGACCCATGGAATGGGTACCATGCAATATGACTTCAAAGGGTCTGCATTTGCTCACCGAACCTCACCAATCCTATCACTGCTGCGTTTATGCCGCTGTACACATGCTTGATTCTCTTTCGGAGACATATAAATCCATAGGCTTTAAGATTCTTACTAGTCAGGTATATTCTTAGGCGTTTAATATGGGGTGTTGAGTCCACTTCGTTGAGCAACCAGTAGCTCTTGTCTATTACATATTTGGCTTATGGAAAGGTATCTGTGTTAATTTCAATCTTGGTTTTATGCAGCACCCCAACTCACCTTTCGCCTTAAGCAAGGATAAGTTGGTTTTCTACATTTGAGACCCTATTCTGTTTTGTAATTCAGTTCCTGTGTAGCCAAGTTTACATTCCGTGTATTAGTGATACCTTATGATGTTTCTTTTTCTGTGTGACTTATTTCACTTAGAATTATCGTACCTGAATCCACTCATTATGCTGCTACTGGCCTGATGACATAGATTTAATTGCTGAGTGATATTGCATTGTACGTAAGTACCACAACTTGTTTATCCATTTTTCGCTTTCTGCGATATTGAACTTGTACCGTAAACGAGGTTCTTGTAAACAGAGCCGTCCCAAACTTTGGGGTGGCTGTGTCTTTTTGATTTTAATTTCCCTAAGCTATAGGACCATAAGTGGAAGTGCCCTAGGCTCTGTTGCTCTGTTTTTTAGATGTTTCAGGAAACACCATACACTTCTCCAGAGTGGCTGTTGGCAATTTACATCCCGCCCATCAGCATAACAACGCTCCCAGTGCTCCGTGACCTGTCCTGCCTTTCTGGATTTTACACTTTTTTCAGATGGCCCTTTTGACCGGGGGGCAGTGAGACTTCATTGTAGTGCAGATTTCCTTTGCAAGCTTGCTTGGTTGGCCAAAAAGGGCGTATGTGTTTTATCCTGAATGTATTCAGGAAAAAACGCATACGCCCTTTTTGGCCAAGTGCATCATTGTGGACGTTCTGTCTCTTTTCCTATGCTTTAAATGCAATTCCAGTCTACCTCCTGAAATCGGTTTCCTGCAATTCTGCCCCGCTTTCAAGTCCTCTTGGCAGCCTTACTTCAATATATTTTTGGACGATAGCTGTCATTTATAACTCTGCGGGTTTGTGAATTACAGTGCCCCTGAGCTCCTTTCTTCAACTCGCTTTCTTGTGAGCTGGCCGCAACACCACAGGATTGCTTCAGGCCCTAGTGTGGTTCCGGCATGGCTCGCTGAGCCTTTGGTTAATTCCTCTTCCTGGTGGGAAATGAGAGTTAAATTTGCCCGTCCAGACACCTCCAGCTAGTCTCTCATTGGTTCTCCCTATTCCTGTTCATTTTCCGCAGAAATTGCAAACTGGGCCAAACAGGAGGTTAAAGGCACTGACTCTGCAAGTGGGAAGAGTGTTAGTAAAGCGTCTGGAATGTTGCACCCAAGTACCAGGGGATGAAAACTGAGACACATTTGAACACGTTTCCCGATCACACGGTGGATCATACTCTGGGTTCCACATGCATGTTTTAGCTGAATGAAGAATCCCTTAAACCTGGAGAGTTGAGACCCATGGAATGGGTACCATGCAATATGACTTCAAAGGGTCTGCATTTGCTCACCGAACCTCACCAATCCTATCACTGCTGCGTTTATGCCGCTGTACACACGCTTGATTCTCTTTCGGAGACATATAAATCCATAGGTTTTAAGATTCTTACTAGTCAGGTATATTCTTAGGCGTTTAATATGTGGTGTTGAGTCCACTTCGTTGAGCAAGCAGTAGCTCTTGTCTATTACATATTTGGCTTATGGAAAGGTATCTGTGCTAATTTCAATCTCTGGTTTTATGCAGCACCCCAACTCACCTTTCCCCTTAAGCAAGCATAAGTTGGTTTTCTACATTTGAGACCCTATTCTGTTTTGTAATTCAGTTCCTGTGTAGCCAAGTTTACATTCCGTGTATTAGTGATACCTTATGATGTTTCTTTTTCTGTGTGACTTATTTCACTTAGAATCATCGTACCTGAATCCACTCATTATGCTGCTACTGGCCTGATGACATAGATTTCATTGCTGAGTGATATTGCATTGTACGTAAGTACCACAACTTCTTTATCCATTTTTCGCTTTCTGCGATATTGAACTTGTACCGTAAACGAGGTTCTTGTAAACAGAGCCGTCCCAAACTTTGGGGTGGCTGTGTCTTTTTGATTTTAATTTCCCTAATCTATAGGACCATAAGGGGAAGTGCCCTAGGCTCTGTTGCTTTGTGTTTTAGATGTTTCAGGAAACACCATACACTTCTCCAGAGTGGCTGTTGGCAATTTACATCCCGCCCATCAGTATAAGAAGGCTCCCAGTTCTCCATGGCCTGTCCTGCCTTTCTGGATTTTACACTTTTTTCAGATGGCCCTTTTGACCGGGGGGCAGTGAGACTTCATTGTAGTGCAGATTTCCTTTGCAAGCTTGCTTGGTTGGCCAAAAAGGGCGTATGTGTTTTATCCTGAATGTATTCAGGAAAAAACGCATACGCCCTTTTTGGCCAAGTGCATCATTGTGGACGTTCTGTCTCTTTTCCTATGCTTTAAATGCAATTCCAGTCTACCTCCTGAAATCGGTTTCCTGCAATTCTGCCCCGCTTTCAAGTCCTCTTGGCAGCCTTACTTCAATATATTTTTGGACGATAGCTGTCATTTATAACTCTGCGGGTTTGTGAATTACAGTGCCCCTGAGCTCTTTTCTTCAACTCGCTTTCTTGTGAGCTGGCCGCAACACCACAGGATTGCTTCAGGCCCTAGTGTGGTTCCGGCATGGCTCGCTGAGCCTTTGGTTAATTCCTCTTCCTGGTGGGAAATGAGAGTTAAATTTGCCCGTCCAGACACCTCCAGCTAGTCTCTCATTGGTTCTCCCTATTCCTGTTCATTTTCCGCAGAAATTGCAAACTGGGCCAAACAGGAGGTTAAAGGCACTGACTGTGCAAGTGGGGAGAGTGTTAGTAAAGCGTCTGGAATGTTGCACCCGAGTACCAGGGGATGAAAACTGAGACACATTTGAACACGTTTCCCGATCACATGGTGGATCATACTCTGGGTTCCACATGCATGTTTTAGCTGAATGAAGAATCCCTTAAACCTGGAGAGTTGAGACCCATGGAATGGGTACCATGCAATATGACTTCAAACGGTCTGCATTTGCTCACCGAACCTCACCAATCGTATCACTGCTGCGTTTATGCCGCTGTACACACGCTGGATTCTCTTTCGGAGACATATCAATCCATAGGTTTTAAGATTCTTACTAGTCAGGTATATTCTTAGGCGTTTAATATGGGGTGTTGAGTCCACTTCGTTGAGCAAGCAGTAGCTCTTGTCTATTACATATTTGGCTTATGGAAAGGTATCTGTGCTAATTTCAATCTCTGGTTTTATGCAGCACCCCAACTCACCTTTCCCCTTAAGCAAGCATAAGTTGGTTTTCGACATTTGAGACCCTATTCTGTTTTGTAATTCAGTTCCTGTGTAGCCAAGTTTACATTCCGTGTATTAGTGATACCTTATGATGTTTCTTTTTCTCTGTGACTTATTTCACTTAGAATCATCGTACCTGAATCCACTCATTATGCTGCTACTGGCCTGATGACATAGATTTCATTGCTGAGTGATATTGCATTGTACGTAAGTACCACAACTACTTTATCCATTTTTCGCTTTCTGCGATATTGAACTTGTACCGTAAACGAGGTTCTTGTAAACATAGCCGTCCCAAACTTTGGGGTGGCTGTGTCTTTTTTATTTTAATTTCCCTAAGCTATAGGACCATAAGTGGAAGTGCCCTAGGCTCTGTTGCTTTGTGTTTTAGATGTTTCAGGAAACACCATACACTTCTCCAGAGTGGCTGTTGGCAATTTACATCCCGCCCATCAGCATAAGAAGGCTCCCAGTTCTCCATGGCCTGTCTTGCCTTTCTGGATTTTACACTTTTTTTAGATGGCCCTTTTAACCGGGGGGCAGTGAGACTTCATTGTAGTGCAGATTTCCTTTGCAAGCTTGCTTGGTTGGCCAAAAAGGGCATATGCGTTTTTTCCTGAATATATTCAGGATAAAACGCATACGCCCTTTTGGCCAAGTGCATCATTGTGGACGTTCTGCCTCTTTTCCTATGCTTTACATGCAATTCCAGTCTACCTCCTGAAATCGGTTTCCTGCAATTCTGCCCCGCTTTCAAGTCCTCTTGGCAGCCTTACTTCAATATATTTTTGGACGATAGCTGTCATTTATAACTCTGCAGGTTTGTGAATGACAGTGCCCCTGAGCTCCTTTCTTCAACTCGCTTTCTTGTGAGCTGGCCGCAACACCGCAGGATTGCTTCAGGCCCTAGTGTGGTTCCGGCATGGCTCGCTGAGCCTTTGGTTAATTCCTCTTCCTGGTGGGAAATGAGAGTTAAATTTGCCCGTCCAGACACCTCCAGCTAGTCTCTCATTGGTTCTCCCTATTCCTGTTCATTTTCCGCAGAAATTGCAAACTGGGCCAAACAGGATGTTAAAGGCACTGACTTTCCAAGTGGGGAGAATGTTAGTAAAGCGTCTGGAATGTTGCACCCGAGTACCAGGGGACGAAAACTGAGACACATTTGAACACGTTTCCCGATCACACGGTGGATCATACTCTGGGTTCCACATGCATGTTTTAGCTGGAGGAAGAATCCCTTAAACTTGGAGAGTTGAGACCCATGGAATGGGTACCATGCAATATGACTTCAAAGGGTCTGCATTTGCTCACCGAACTTCACCAATCCTATCACTGCTGCGTTTATGCCGCTGTACACATGCTTGATTCTCTTTCGGAGACATATCAATCCATAGGTTTTAAGATTCTTACTAGTCAGGTATATTCTTAGGCGTTTAATATGGGGTGTTGAGTCCACTTCGTTGAGCAAGCAGTAGCTCTTGTCTATTACATATTTGGCTTATGGAAAGGTATCTGTGCTAATTTCAATCTCTGGTTTTATGCAGCACCCCAACTAACCTTTCCTCTTAAGCCAGCGTAAGTTGGTTTTCTTCATTTGAGACCCTATTCTGTTTTGTAATTCAGTTCCTGTGTAGCCATGTTTACATTCCGTGTATTAGTGATACCTTATGATGTTTCTTTTTCTGTGTGATTTATTTCACTTAGAATCATCGTACCTGAATCCACTCATTATGCTGCTACTGGCCTGATGACAATAGATTTCATTGCTGAGTGATATTGCATTGTACGTAAGTACCACAACTTCTTTATCCATTTTTCGCATTCTGAGATATTGAACTTGTACCGTAAACGAGGTTCTTGTAAACAGAGCCGTCCCAAACTTTGGGGTGGCTGTGTCTTTTTTATTTTAATTTCCCTAAGCTATAGGACCATAAGTGGAAGTGCCCTAGGCTCTGTTGCTCTGTTTTTTAGATGTTTCAGGAAACACGATACACTTCTCCAGAGTGGCTGTTTGCAATTTACATCACACCCATCAGCATAAAAAGGCTCCCAGTTCTCCATGGCCTGTCCTGCCTTTCTGGATTTTACACATTTTTCAGATGGCCCTTTTGACCGGGGGGCAGTGAGACTTCATTGTAGTGCAGATTTCCTTTGCAAGCTTGCTTGGTTGGCCAAAAAGGGCGTATGCGTTTTTTCCTGAATATATTCAGGAAAAAACGCATACTCCCTTTTTGGCCAAGTGCATCATTGTGGACGTTCTGCCTCTTTTCCTATGCTTTTCATGCAATTCCAGTCTACCTCCTGAAATCGGTTTCCTGCAATTCTGCCCCGCTTTCAAGTCCTCTTGGCAGCCTTACTTCAATATATTTTTGGATGATAGCTGTCATTTATAACTCTGCAGGTTTGTGAATTACAGTGCCCCTGAGCTTCTTTCTTCAACTCGCTTTCTTGTGAGCTGGCCGCAACACCGCAGGATTGCTTCAGGCCCTAGTGTAGTTTCGGCATGGCTCGCTGAACCTTTGGTTAATTCCTCTTCCTGGTGGGAAATGAGAGTTAAATTTGCCCGTCCAGACACCTCCAGCTAGTCTCTCATTGGTTCTCCCTATTCCTGTTAATTTTCCACAGAAATTGCAAACTGGGCCAAACAGGAGGTTAAAGGCACTGACTGTGCAAGTGGGGAGAGTGTTAGTAAAGCGTCTGGAATGTTGCACCCGAGTACCAGGGGATGAAAACTGAGACACATTTGAACACGTTTCCCGATCACACGGTGGATCATACTCTGGGTTCCACATGCATGTTTTAGCTGAAGGAAGAATCCCTTACCTGGAGAGTTGAGACCCATGGAATGGGTACCATGCAATATGACTTCAAAGGGTCTGCATTTGCTCACCGAACCTCACCAATCCTATCACTGCTGCGTTTATGCCGCTGTACACATGCTTGATTCTCTTTCGGAGACATATAAATCCATAGGCTTTAAGATTCTTACTAGTCAGGTATATTCTTAGGCGTTTAATATGGGGTGTTGAGTCCACTTCGTTGAGCAACCAGTAGCTCTTGTCTATTACATATTTGGCTTATGGAAAGGTATCTGTGTTAATTTCAATCTTGGTTTTATGCAGCACCCCAACTCACCTTTCGCCTTAAGCAAGGATAAGTTGGTTTTCTACATTTGAGACCCTATTCTGTTTTGTAATTCAGTTCCTGTGTAGCCAAGTTTACATTCCGTGTATTAGTGATACCTTATGATGTTTCTTTTTCTGTGTGACTTATTTCACTTAGAATTATCGTACCTGAATCCACTCATTATGCTGCTACTGGCCTGATGACATAGATTTAATTGCTGAGTGATATTGCATTGTACGTAAGTACCACAACTTGTTTATCCATTTTTCGCTTTCTGCGATATTGAACTTGTACCGTAAACGAGGTTCTTGTAAACAGAGCCGTCCCAAACTTTGGGGTGGCTGTGTCTTTTTGATTTTAATTTCCCTAAGCTATAGGACCATAAGTGGAAGTGCCCTAGGCTCTGTTGCTCTGTTTTTTAGATGTTTCAGGAAACACCATACACTTCTCCAGAGTGGCTGTTGGCAATTTACATCCCGCCCATCAGCATAACAACGCTCCCAGTGCTCCGTGACCTGTCCTGCCTTTCTGGATTTTACACTTTTTTCAGATGGCCCTTTTGACCGGGGGGCAGTGAGACTTCATTGTAGTGCAGATTTCCTTTGCAAGCTTGCTTGGTTGGCCAAAAAGGGCGTATGTGTTTTATCCTGAATGTATTCAGGAAAAAACGCATACGCCCTTTTTGGCCAAGTGCATCATTGTGGACGTTCTGTCTCTTTTCCTATGCTTTAAATGCAATTCCAGTCTACCTCCTGAAATCGGTTTCCTGCAATTCTGCCCCGCTTTCAAGTCCTCTTGGCAGCCTTACTTCAATATATTTTTGGACGATAGCTGTCATTTATAACTCTGCGGGTTTGTGAATTACAGTGCCCCTGAGCTCCTTTCTTCAACTCGCTTTCTTGTGAGCTGGCCGCAACACCACAGGATTGCTTCAGGCCCTAGTGTGGTTCCGGCATGGCTCGCTGAGCCTTTGGTTAATTCCTCTTCCTGGTGGGAAATGAGAGTTAAATTTGCCCGTCCAGACACCTCCAGCTAGTCTCTCATTGGTTCTCCCTATTCCTGTTCATTTTCCGCAGAAATTGCAAACTGGGCCAAACAGGAGGTTAAAGGCACTGACTCTGCAAGTGGGGAGAGTGTTAGTAAAGCGTCTGGAATGTTGCACCCAAGTACCAGGGGATGAAAACTGAGACACATTTGAACACGTTTCCCGATCACACGGTGGATCATACTCTGGGTTCCACATGCATGTTTTAGCTGAATGAAGAATCCCTTAAACCTGGAGAGTTGAGAACCATGGAATGGGTACCATGCAATATGACTTCAAAGGGTCTGCATTTGCTCACCGAACCTCACCAATCCTATCACTGCTGCGTTTATGCCGCTGTACACACGCTTGATTCTCTTTCGGAGACATATAAATCCATAGGTTTTAAGATTCTTACTAGTCAGGTATATTCTTAGGCGTTTAATATGTGGTGTTGAGTCCACTTCGTTGAGCAAGCAGTAGCTCTTGTCTATTACATATTTGGCTTATGGAAAGGTATCTGTGCTAATTTCAATCTCTGGTTTTATGCAGCACCCCAACTCACCTTTCCCCTTAAGCAAGCATAAGTTGGTTTTCTACATTTGAGACCCTATTCTGTTTTGTAATTCAGTTCCTGTGTAGCCAAGTTTACATTCCGTGTATTAGTGATACCTTATGATGTTTCTTTTTCTGTGTGACTTATTTCACTTAGAATCATCGTACCTGAATCCACTCATTATGCTGCTACTGGCCTGATGACATAGATTTCATTGCTGAGTGATATTGCATTGTACGTAAGTACCACAACTTCTTTATCCATTTTTCGCTTTCTGCGATATTGAACTTGTACCGTAAACGAGGTTCTTGTAAACAGAGCCGTCCCAAACTTTGGGGTGGCTGTGTCTTTTTGATTTTAATTTCCCTAATCTATAGGACCATAAGGGGAAGTGCCCTAGGCTCTGTTGCTTTGTGTTTTAGATGTTTCAGGAAACACCATACACTTCTCCAGAGTGGCTGTTGGCAATTTACATCCCGCCCATCAGTATAAGAAGGCTCCCAGTTCTCCATGGCCTGTCCTGCCTTTCTGGATTTTACACTTTTTTCAGATGGCCCTTTTGACCGGGGGGCAGTGAGACTTCATTGTATTGCAGATTTCCTTTGCAAGCTTGCTTGGTTGGCCAAAAAGGGCGTATGCGTTTTTTCCTGAATATATTCAGGATAAAACGCATACGCCCTTTTGGCCAAGTGCATCATTGTGGACGTTCTGCCTCTTTTCCTATGCTTTACATGCAATTCCAGTCTACCTCCTGAAATCGGTTTCCTGCAATTCTGCCCCGCTTTCAAGTCCTCTTGGCAGCCTTACTTCAATATATTTTTGGACGATAGCTGTCATTTATAACTCTGCAGGTTTGTGAATGACAGTGCCCCTGAGCTCCTTTCTTCAACTCGCTTTCTTGTGAGCTGGCCGCAACACCGCAGGATTGCTTCAGGCCCTAGTGTGGTTCCGGCATGGCTCGCTGAGCCTTTGGTTAATTCCTCTTCCTGGTGGGAAATGAGAGTTAAATTTGCCCGTCCAGACACCTCCAGCTAGTCTCTCATTGGTTCTCCCTATTCCTGTTCATTTTCCGCAGAAATTGCAAACTGGGCCAAACAGGATGTTAAAGGCACTGACTTTCCAAGTGGGGAGAATGTTAGTAAAGCGTCTGGAATGTTGCACCCGAGTACCAGGGGACGAAAACTGAGACACATTTGAACACGTTTCCCGATCACACGGTGGATCATACTCTGGGTTCCACATGCATGTTTTAGCTGGAGGAAGAATCCCTTAAACTTGGAGAGTTGAGACCCATGGAATGGGTACCATGCAATATGACTTCAAAGGGTCTGCATTTGCTCACCGAACTTCACCAATCCTATCACTGCTGCGTTTATGCCGCTGTACACATGCTTGATTCTCTTTCGGAGACATATCAATCCATAGGTTTTAAGATTCTTACTAGTCAGGTATATTCTTAGGCGTTTAATATGGGGTGTTGAGTCCACTTCGTTGAGCAAGCAGTAGCTCTTGTCTATTACATATTTGGCTTATGGAAAGGTATCTGTGCTAATTTCAATCTCTGGTTTTATGCAGCACCCCAACTAACCTTTCCTCTTAAGCCAGCGTAAGTTGGTTTTCTTCATTTGAGACCCTATTCTGTTTTGTAATTCAGTTCCTGTGTAGCCATGTTTACATTCCGTGTATTAGTGATACCTTATGATGTTTCTTTTTCTGTGTGATTTATTTCACTTAGAATCATCGTACCTGAATCCACTCATTATGCTGCTACTGGCCTGATGACAATAGATTTCATTGCTGAGTGATATTGCATTGTACGTAAGTACCACAAATTCTTTATCCATTTTTCGCATTCTGAGATATTGAACTTGTACCGTAAACGAGGTTCTTGTAAACAGAGCCGTCCCAAACTTTGGGGTGGCTGTGTCTTTTTTATTTTAATTTCCCTAAGCTATAGGACCATAAGTGGAAGTGCCCTAGGCTCTGTTGCTCTGTTTTTTAGATGTTTCAGGAAACACGATACACTTCTCCAGAGTGGCTGTTTGCAATTTACATCACACCCATCAGCATAAAAAGGCTCCCAGTTCTCCATGGCCTGTCCTGCCTTTCTGGATTTTACACTTTTTTCAGATGGCCCTTTTGACCGGGGGGCAGTGAGACTTCATTGTAGTGCAGATTTCCTTTGCAAGCTTGCTTGGTTGGCCAAAAAGGGCGTATGCGTTTTTTCCTGAATATATTCAGGAAAAAACGCATACGCCCTTTTTGGCCAAGTGCATCATTGTGGACGTTCTGCCTCTTTTCCTATGCTTTTCATGCAATTCCAGTCTACCTCCTGAAATCGGTTTCCTGCAATTCTGCCCCGCTTTCAAGTCCTCTTGGCAGCCTTACTTCAATATATTTTTGGATGATAGCTGTCATTTATAACTCTGCAGGTTTGTGAATTACAGTGCCCCTGAGCTTCTTTCTTCAACTCGCTTTCTTGTGAGCTGGCCGCAACACCGCAGGATTGCTTCAGGCCCTAGTGTAGTTTCGGCATGGCTCGCTGAACCTTTGGTTAATTCCTCTTCCTGGTGGGAAATGAGAGTTAAATTTGCCCGTCCAGACACCTCCAGCTAGTCTCTCATTGGTTCTCCCTATTCCTGTTAATTTTCCACAGAAATTGCAAACTGGGCCAAACAGGAGGTTAAAGGCACTGACTGTGCAAGTGGGGAGAGTGTTAGTAAAGCGTCTGGAATGTTGCACCCGAGTACCAGGGGATGAAAACTGAGACACATTTGAACACGTTTCCCGATCACACGGTGGATCATACTCTGGGTTCCACATGCATGTTTTAGCTGAAGGAAGAATCCCTTACCTGGAGAGTTGAGACCCATGGAATGGGTACCATGCAATATGACTTCAAAGGGTCTGCATTTGCTCACCGAACCTCACCAATCCTATCACTGCTGCGTTTATGCCGCTGTACACATGCTTGATTCTCTTTCGGAGACATATAAATCCATAGGCTTTAAGATTCTTACTAGTCAGGTATATTCTTAGGCGTTTAATATGGGGTGTTGAGTCCACTTCGTTGAGCAACCAGTAGCTCTTGTCTATTACATATTTGGCTTATGGAAAGGTATCTGTGTTAATTTCAATCTTGGTTTTATGCAGCACCCCAACTCACCTTTCGCCTTAAGCAAGGATAAGTTGGTTTTCTACATTTGAGACCCTATTCTGTTTTGTAATTCAGTTCCTGTGTAGCCAAGTTTACATTCCGTGTATTAGTGATACCTTATGATGTTTCTTTTTCTGTGTGACTTATTTCACTTAGAATTATCGTACCTGAATCCACTCATTATGCTGCTACTGGCCTGATGACATAGATTTAATTGCTGAGTGATATTGCATTGTACGTAAGTACCACAACTTGTTTATCCATTTTTCGCTTTCTGCGATATTGAACTTGTACCGTAAACGAGGTTCTTGTAAACAGAGCCGTCCCAAACTTTGGGGTGGCTGTGTCTTTTTGATTTTAATTTCCCTAAGCTATAGGACCATAAGTGGAAGTGCCCTAGGCTCTGTTGCTCTGTTTTTTAGATGTTTCAGGAAACACCATACACTTCTCCAGAGTGGCTGTTGGCAATTTACATCCCGCCCATCAGCATAACAACGCTCCCAGTGCTCCGTGACCTGTCCTGCCTTTCTGGATTTTACACTTTTTTCAGATGGCCCTTTTGACCGGGGGGCAGTGAGACTTCATTGTAGTGCAGATTTCCTTTGCAAGCTTGCTTGGTTGGCCAAAAAGGGCGTATGTGTTTTATCCTGAATGTATTCAGGAAAAAACGCATACGCCCTTTTTGGCCAAGTGCATCATTGTGGACGTTCTGTCTCTTTTCCTATGCTTTAAATGCAATTCCAGTCTACCTCCTGAAATCGGTTTCCTGCAATTCTGCCCCGCTTTCAAGTCCTCTTGGCAGCCTTACTTCAATATATTTTTGGACGATAGCTGTCATTTATAACTCTGCGGGTTTGTGAATTACAGTGCCCCTGAGCTCCTTTCTTCAACTCGCTTTCTTGTGAGCTGGCCGCAACACCACAGGATTGCTTCAGGCCCTAGTGTGGTTCCGGCATGGCTCGCTGAGCCTTTGGTTAATTCCTCTTCCTGGTGGGAAATGAGAGTTAAATTTGCCCGTCCAGACACCTCCAGCTAGTCTCTCATTGGTTCTCCCTATTCCTGTTCATTTTCCGCAGAAATTGCAAACTGGGCCAAACAGGAGGTTAAAGGCACTGACTCTGCAAGTGGGGAGAGTGTTAGTAAAGCGTCTGGAATGTTGCACCCAAGTACCAGGGGATGAAAACTGAGACACATTTGAACACGTTTCCCGATCACACGGTGGATCATACTCTGGGTTCCACATGCATGTTTTAGCTGAATGAAGAATCCCTTAAACCTGGAGAGTTGAGACCCATGGAATGGGTACCATGCAATATGACTTCAAAGGGTCTGCATTTGCTCACCGAACCTCACCAATCCTATCACTGCTGCGTTTATGCCGCTGTACACACGCTTGATTCTCTTTCGGAGACATATAAATCCATAGGTTTTAAGATTCTTACTAGTCAGGTATATTCTTAGGCGTTTAATATGTGGTGTTGAGTCCACTTCGTTGAGCAAGCAGTAGCTCTTGTCTATTACATATTTGGCTTATGGAAAGGTATCTGTGCTAATTTCAATCTCTGGTTTTATGCAGCACCCCAACTCACCTTTCCCCTTAAGCAAGCATAAGTTGGTTTTCTACATTTGAGACCCTATTCTGTTTTGTAATTCAGTTCCTGTGTAGCCAAGTTTACATTCCGTGTATTAGTGATACCTTATGATGTTTCTTTTTCTGTGTGACTTATTTCACTTAGAATCATCGTACCTGAATCCACTCATTATGCTGCTACTGGCCTGATGACATATATTTCATTGCTGAGTGATATTGCATTGTACGTAAGTACCACAACTTCTTTATCCATTTTTCGCTTTCTGCGATATTGAACTTGTACCGTAAACGAGGTTCTTGTAAACAGAGCCGTCCCAAACTTTGGGGTGGCTGTGTCTTTTTGATTTTAATTTCCCTAATCTATAGGACCATAAGGGGAAGTGCCCTAGGCTCTGTTGCTTTGTGTTTTAGATGTTTCAGGAAACACCATACACTTCTCCAGAGTGGCTGTTGGCAATTTACATCCCGCCCATCAGTATAAGAAGGCTCCCAGTTCTCCATGGCCTGTCCTGCCTTTCTGGATTTTACACTTTTTTCAGATGGCCCTTTTGACCGGGGGGCAGTGAGACTTCATTGTATTGCAGATTTCCTTTGCAAGCTTGCTTGGTTGGCCAAAAAGGGCGTATGCGTTTTTTCCTGAATATATTCAGGAAAAAACGCATACGCCCTTTTTGGCCAAGTGCATCATTTTGGACGTTCTTCCTCTTTTCCTATGCTTTACATGCAATTCCAGTCTACCTCCTGAAATCGGTTTCCTGCAATTCTGACCCGCTTTCAAGTCCTCTTGGCAGCATTACTTCAATATATTTTTGGAAGATAACTGTCATTTATAACTCTGCAGGTTTGTGAATGGCAGTGCCACTGAGCTCCTTTCTTTAACTCGCTTTCTTGTGAGCTGGCCGCAACACCGCAGGATTGCTTTGGGCCCTAGTGTGGTTCCAGCATGGCTCGCTTAGCCTTTGGTTAATTCCTCTTCCTGGTGGGAAATGAGAGTTAAATGTGCCCGTCCAGACACCTCCAGCTAGTCTCTCATTGGTTCTCCCTATTCCTGTTCATTTTCCGCAGAAATTGCAAACTGGGCCAAACAGGAGGTTAAAGGCACTGACTGTGCAAGTGGGGAGAGTGTTAGTAAAGCGTCTGGAATGTTGCACCCGAGTACCAGGGGACGAAAACTGAGACACATTTGAACACGTTTCCCGATCACACGGTGGATCATACTCTGGGTTCCACATGCATGTTTTAGCTGAAGGAAGAATACCTTAAACCTGGAGAGTTGAGACCCATGGAATGGGTACCATGCAATATGACTTCAAATGGTCTGCATTTGCTCACCGAACTTCAACAATCCTATCACTGCTGCATTTATGCCGCTGTACACACGCTTGATTGTCTTTCGGAGAAATATAAATCCATAGGTTTTAAGATTCTTACTAGTCATGTATATTCTTAGGCGTTTAATATGGGGTGTTGAGTCCACTTCATTGAGCAAGCAGTAGCTCTTGTCTATTACATATTTGGCTTATGGAAAGGTATCTGTGCTAATTTCAATCTCTGGTTTTATGCAGCACCCCAACTCACCTTTCCCCTTAAGTAAGCATAAGTAGGTTTTCTACATTTGAGACCCTATTCTGTTTTGTAATTCAGTTCCTGTGTAGCCAAGTTTACATTCCGTGTATTAGTGATATCTTATGATGCTTCTTTTTCTGTGTGACTTATTTCACTTAGAATCATCGTACCTGAATCCACTCATTATGCTGCTACTGGCCTGATGACATAGATTTCATTGCTGAGTGATATTGCATTGTACGTAAGTAAGACAACTTCTTTATCCATTTTTCGCTTTCTGCGATATTGGACTTGTACCGTAAACGAGGTTCTTGTAAACAGAGCCGTCCCAAACTTTGGGGTGGCTGTGTCTTTTTTATTTTAATTTCCCTAAGCTATAGGACCATAAGTGGAAGTGCCCTAGGCTCTGTTGCTGTGTTTTTTAGATGTTTCAGGAAACACCGTACACTTCTCCAGAGTGGCTGTTGGCAATTTACATCCCGCCCATCAGCATAAGAAGGCTCCCAGTTCTCCATGGACTGTCCTGCCTTTCTGGATTTTACACTTTTTTTCAGTTGGCCCTTTTGACCGGGGGGCAGTGAGACTTCATTGTAGTGCAGATTTCCTTTGCAAGCTTGCTTGGTTGGCCAAAAAGGGCGTATGCGTTTTTTCCTGAATATATTCAGGAAAAAACGCATACGCCCTTTTTGGCCAAGTGCATCATTGTGGACGTTCTGCCTCTTTTCCTATGCTTTACATGCAATTCCAGTCTACCTCCTGAAATCGGTTTCCTGCAATTCTGCCCCGCTTTCAAGTCCTCTTGGCAGCCTTACTTCAATATATTTTTGGACGATAGCTGTCATTTATAACTCTGCAGGTGTGTGAATTACAGTGCCCCTGAGCTCCTTTCTTCAACTCGCTTTCTTGTGAGCTGGCCGCAACACTGCAGGATTGCTTCAGGCCCTAGTGTCGTTCCGGCACGGCAGGCTGAGCCTTTGGTTAATTCCTCTTCCTGGTGGGAAATGAGAGTTAAATTTGCCCGTCCAGACACCTCCAGCTAGTCTCTCATTGGTTCTCCCTATTCCTGTTCATCTTCAGCAGAAATTGCAAATTGGGCCTAATAGGAGGTTAAAGGCACTGACTCTCCAAGTGGGGAGAGTGTTAGTAAAGTGTCTGGAATGTTGCACCAGAGTACCAGGGGAGGAAATCTGAGAAACATTTGAACACGTTTCCCGATCACACGGTGGATCATACTCTGGGTTCGACATGCATGTTTTAGCTGAAGGAAGAATCCCTTAAACCTGGAGAGTTGAGACCCATGGAATGGGTACCATGCAATATGACTTCAAAGGGTCTGCATTTGCTCACCGAACCTCACCAATCCTATCACTGCTGCGTTTATGCCGCTGTACACATGCTTGATTCTCTTTCGTAGACATATCAATCCATAGGTTTTAAGATTCTTACTAGTCAGGTATATTGTTAGGCGTTTAATATGGGGTGTTGAGTCCACTTCGTTGAGCAAGCAGTAGCTCTTGTCTATTACATATTTGGCTTATGGAAAGGTATCTGTGCTAATTTCAATCTCTGGTTTTATGCAGCACCCCAACTCACCTTTCCCCTTAAGCAAGCATAAGTTGGTTTTCTACATTTGAGACCCTATTCTGTTTTGTAATTCAGTTCCTGTGTAGGCAAGTTTACATTCCGTGTATTAGTGATATCTTATGATGTTTCTATTTCTCTGTGACTTATTTCACTTAGAATCATCGTACCTGAATCCACTCATTATGCTGCTACTGGCCTGATGACATAGATTTCATTGCTGAGTGATATTGCATTGTACGTAAGTACCACAACTTCTTTATCCATTTTTCGCTTTCTGCGATATTGAACTTGTACCGTAAACGAGGTTCTTGTAAACAGAGCCGTTCCAAACTTTGGGGTGGCTGTGTCTTTTTGATTTTAATTTCCCTAATCTATAGGACCATAAGTGGAAGTGCCCTAGGCTCTGTTGCTTTGTTTTTTAGATGTTTCAGGAAACACCATACACTTCTCCAGAGTGGCTGTTGCCAATTTACATCCCGTCCATCAGTCTAACTAGGCTCCCAGTTCTCCATGGCCTGTCCTGCCTTTCTGGATTTTACACTTTTTTCAGATGGCCCTTTTGACCGGGGGGCAGTGAGACTTCATTGTAGTGCAGATTTCCTTTGCAAGCTTGCTTGGTTGGTCAAAAAGTGTGTATGCGTTTTTTCCTGAATATATTCAGGAAAAAACGCATACGTCCTTTTTGGCCAAGTGCATCATTGTGGACGTTCTGCCTCTTTTCCTATGCTTTACATGCAATTCCAGTCTACCTCCTGAAATCAGTTTCCTGCAATTCTGCCCCGCATTCAAGTCCTCTTGGCAGCCTTACTTCAATATATTTTTGGACGATAGCTGTCTTTTATAACTCTGCAGGTTTGTGAATGACAGTGCCCCTGAGCTCCTTTCTTCAACTCGCTTTCTTGTGAGCTGGCCGCAACACCGCAGGATTGCTTCAGGCCCTAGTGTGGTTCCGGCATGGCTCGCTGAGCCTTTGGTTAATTCCTCTTCCTGGTGGGAAATGAGAGTTAAATGTGTCCGTCCAGACACCTCCAGCTAGTCTCTCATTGGTTCTCCCTATTCCTGTTCATCTTCAGCAGAATTTGCAAATTGGGCCAAATAGGAGGTTAAAGGCACTGACTCTCCAAGTGGGGAGAGTGTTAGTAAAGTGTCTGGAATGTTGCACCCGAGTACCAGGGGACGAAAACTGAGACACATTTGAACACGTTTCCCGATCACACGGTGGATCATACTCTGGGTTCCACATGCATGTTTTAGCTGAAGGAAGAATCCCTTAAACCTGGAGAGTTGAGACCCATGGAATGGGTCCCATGCAATATGACTTCAAAGGGTCTGCATTTGCTCACCGAACCTCACCAATCCTATCACTGCTGCGTTTATGCCGCTGTACACACGCTTGATTCTCTTTCGTAGACATATCAATCCATAGGTTTTAAGATTCTTACTAGTCAGGTATATTCTTAGGCGTTTAATATGGGGTGTTGAGTCCACTTCGTTGAGCAAGCAGTAGCTCTTGTCTATTACATATTTGGCTTATGGAAAGGTATCTGTGCTAAGTTCAATCTCTGGTTTTATGCAGCACCCCAACTCACCTTTCCCCTTAAGCAAGCATAAGTTGGTTTTCTACATTTGAGACCCTATTCTGTTTTGTAATTCAGTTCCTGTGTAGCCATGTTTACATTCCGTGTATTAGTGATATCTTATGATGCTTCTTTTTCTGTGTGACTTATTTCACTTAGAATCATCGTACCTGAATCCACTCATTATGCTGCTACTGGCCTGATGACATAGATTTCATTGCTGAGTGATATTGCATTGTACGTAAGTACCACAATTTCTTTATCCATTTTTCGCTTTCTGCGATATTGAACTTGTATCGTAAACGAGGTTCTTGTAAACAGAGCCGTCCCAAACTTTGGGGTGGCTGTGTCTTTTTGATTTTAATTTCCCTAATCTATAGGACCATAAGTGGAAGTGCCCTAGGCTCTGTTGCTTTGTTTTTTAGATGTTTCAGGAAACACCATACACTTCTCCAGAGTGGCTGTTGGCAATTTACATCACGCCCATCAGCATAACAAGGCTCCCAGTTCTCCATGGCCTGTCCTGCCTTTCTGGATTTTACACTTTTTTCAGATGGCCCTTTTGACCGGGGGGCAGTGAGACTTCATTGTAGTGCAGATTTCCTTTGCAAGCTTGCTTGGTTGGCCAAAAAGGGCGTATGCGTTTTTTCCTGAATATATTCAGGAAAAAACGCATACGCCCTTTTTGGCCAAGTGCATCATTGTGGACGTTCTGCCTCTTTTCCTATGCTTTACATGCAATTCCAGTCTACCTCCTGAAATCGGTTTCCTGCAATTCTGCCCCGCTTTCAAGTCCTCTTGGCAGCCTTACTTCAATATATTTTTGGACGATAGCTGTCATTTATAACTCTGCAGGTTTGTGAATTACAGGGCCCCTGAGCTCCTTTCTTCAACTCGCTTTCTTGTGAGCTGGCCGCAACACTGCAGGATTGCTTCAGGCCCTAGTGTCGTTCCGGCACGGCAGGCTGAGCTTTTGGTTAATTCCTCTTCCTGGTGGGAAATGAGAGTTAAATTTGCCCGTCCAGACACCTCCAGCTAGTCTCTCATTGGTTCTCCCTATTCCTGTTCATTTTCGGCAGAATTTGCAAATTGGGCCAAATAGGAGGTTAAAGGCACTGACTCTCCAAGTGGGGAGAGTGTTAGTAAAGTGTCTGGAATGTTGCACCCGAGTACCAGGGGACGAAATGTGAGACACATTTGAACACGTTTCCCGATCACACGGTGGATCATACTCTGGGTTCCACATACATGTTTTAGCTGAAGGAAGAATCCCTTAAACCTGGAGAGTTGAGAACCATGGAATGGGTACAATGCAATATGACTTCCAAGGGTCTGCATTTGCTCACCGAACCTCACGAATCCTATCACTGCTGCGTTTATGCCGCTGTTCACACGCTTGATTCTCTTTCGGAGACATATCAATCCATAGGTTTTAAGATTCTTACTAGTCAGGTATATTCTTAGGCGTTTAATATGGGGTGTTGAGTCCACTTCGTTGAGCAAGCAGTAGCTCTTGTCTATTACATATTTGGCTTATGGAAAGGTATCTGTGCTAATTTCAATCTCTGGTTTTCTGCAGCACTCCAACTCACCTTTCCCCTTAAGCAAGCATAAGTTGGTTTTCTACATTTGAGACCCTATTCTGTTTTGTAATTCAGTTCCTGTGTAGCCAAGTTTACAATCCGTGTATTAGTGATATCTTATGATGTTTCTTTTTCTGTGTGACTTATTTCACTTAGAATCATCGTACCTGAATCCACTCATTATGCTGCTACTGGCCTGATGACATAGATTTCATTGCTGAGTGATATTGCATTGTACGTAAGTACCAGAACTTCTTTATCCATTTTTCGCTTTCTGCGATATTGAACTTGAACCTTAAATGATGTTCTTGTAAACAGAGCCGTTCCAAACTTTGGGGTGGCTGTGTCTTTTTGATTTTAATTTCCCTAATATATAGGACCAAAAATGGAAGTGCCCTAGGCTCTGTTGCTTTGTTTTTCAGATGTTTCAGGAAACACCATACACTTCTCCAGAGTGGCTGTTGGCAATTTACATCCCGCCCATCATGCTAAGTAGGCTCCCAGTTCTCCATGGTCTGTCCTGCCTTTCTGGATTTTACAGGTTTTTCAGATGGCCCTTTTGACCGGGGGGCAGTGAGACTTCATTGTAGTGCAGATTTCCTTTGCAAGCTTGCTTGGTTGGCCAAAAAGGGCGTATGCGTTTTTTCCTGAATATATTCAGGAAAAAAAGAATACGCCCTTTTTGGCCAAGTGCATCATTGTGGACGTTCTGCCTCTTTTCCTATGTTTTACATGCAATTCCAGTCTACCTCCTGAAATCGGTTTCCTGCAATTCTGCCCCGCTTTCAAGTCCTCTTGGCAGCCTTACTTCAATATATTTTTGGACGATAGCTGTCATTTAGAACTCTGCAGGTGTGTGAATTACAGGGCCCCTGAGCTCCTTTCTTCAACTCGCTTTCTTGTGAGCTGGCCGCAACACCGCAGGATTGCTTCAGGCCCTAGTGTGGTTCCGGCATGGCTCGCTGAGCCTTTGGTTAATTCCTCTTCTTGGTGGGAAATGAGAGTTAAATTTACCTGTCCAGACACCTCCAGCTAGTCTCTCATTGGTTCTCCCTATTCCTGTTCATTTTCCGCAGAAATTGCAAACTGGGCCAAACAGGAGGTTAAAGGCACTGACTCTCCAAGTGGGGAGAGTGTTAGTAAAGCGTCTGGAATGTTGCACCCGAGTACCAGGGGACGAAAACTGAGACACATTTGAACACGTTTCCCGATCACACGGTGGATCATCCTCTGGGTTCCACATGCAAGTTTTAGCTGAAGGAAGAATCCATTAAACGTGGAGAGTTGAGACCCATGGAATGGGTACCATGCAATATGACTTCAAAGGGTCTGCATTTGCTCACCGAACCTCACCAATCCTATCACTGCTGCGTTTATGCCGCTGTACACATGCTTGATTCTCTTTCGGAGACATATAAATACATAGGTTTTAAGATTCTTACTAGTCAAGTATATTCTTAGGCGTTTAATATGGGGTGTTGAGTCCACTTCGTTGAGCAAGCAGTAGCTCTTGGCTATTACATATTTGGCTTATGGAAAGGTATCTGTGCTAATTTCAATCTCTGGTTTTATGCAGCACCCCAACTCACCTTTCCCCTTAAGCAAGCATAAGTTGGTTTTCTACATTTGAGACCCTATTCTGTTTTGTAATTCAGTTCCTGTGTAGCCAAGTTTACATTCCGTGTATTAGTGATATCTTATGATGTTTCTTTTTCTGTGTGACATATTTCACTTAGAATCATCGTACCTGAATCCACTCATTATGCTGCTATGGGCCTGATGACAGAGATTTCATTGCTGAGTGATATTGCATTGTACGTTAGTACCACAACTTCTTTATCCATTTTTCGCTTTCTGCAATATTGAACTTGTACCGGAAACGAGGTTCTTGTAAACAGAGCCGTCCCAAACTTTGGGGTGGCTGTGTCTTTTTGATTTTAATTTCCCTAAGCTATAGGACCATAAGTGGAAGTGCCCTAGGCTCTGTTGCTTTGTTTTTTAGATGTTTCAGGAAACACCATACACTTCTCCAGAGTGGCTGTTGGCAAATTACATCACGCCCATCAGCATAACAAGGCTCCCAGTTCTCCATGGCCTGTCCTGCCTTTCTGGATTTTACTCTTTTTTCAGATGGCCCTTTTGACCGGGGGGCAGTGAGACTTCATTGTAGTGCAGATTTCCTTTGCAAGCTTGCTTGGTTGGCCAAAAAGGGCGTATGCGTTTTTTCCTGAATATATTCAGGAAGAAACGCATACGCCCTTTTTGGCCAAGTGCATCATTGTGGACGTTCTGCCTCTTTTCCTATGCTTTACATGCAATTCCAGTCTACCTCCTGAAATTGGTTTCCTGCAATTCTTCCCCGCTTTCAAGTCCTCTTGGCAGCCTTGCTTCAATATATTTTTGGACGATAGCTGTCATTTATAACTCTGCAGGTTTGTGAATTACAGTGCCCCTGAGCTCCTTTTTTCAACTTGCTTTCTTGTGAGCTGGCCGCAACACCGCAGGATTGCTTCAGGTCCTAGTGTGGTTCCGGCATGGCTCGCTGAGCCTTTGGTTAATTCCTCTTCCTGGTGGGAAATGAGAGTTAAATTTGCCCGTCCAGACACCTCCAGCTAGTCTTTCATTAGTTCTCCCTATTCCTTTTCATTTTCCGCAGAAATTGCACACTGGGCCAAACAGGAGGTTAAAGGCGCTGACTCTCCAAGTGGGGAGAGTGTTAGTAAAGCGTCTGGAATGTTGCACCCGAGTACCAGGGGACGAAAACTGAGACACATTTGAACACGTTTCCCGATCACACGGTGGATCATCCTCTGGGTTCCACATGCATGTTTTAGCTGAAGGAAGAATCCCTTAAACGTGGAGAGTTGAGACCCATGGAATGGGTACCATGCAATATGACTTCAAAGGGTCTGCATTTGCTCACCGAACCTCACCAATCCTATCACTGCTGCGTTTATGCCGCTGTACACATGCTTGATTCTCTTTCGGAGACATATAAATACATAGGTTTTAAGATTCTTACTAGTCAAGTATATTCTTAGGCGTTTAATATGGGGTGTTGAGTCCACTTCGTTGAGCAAGCAGTAGCTCTTGGCTATTACATATTTGGCTTATGGAAAGGTATCTGTGCTAATTTCAATCTCTGGTTTTATGCAGCACCCCAACTCACCTTTCCCCTTAAGCAAGCATAAGTTGGTTTTCTACATTTGAGACCCTATTCTGTTTTGTAATTCAGTTCCTGTGTAGCCAAGTTTACATTCCGTGTATTAGTGATATCTTATGATGTTTCTTTTTCTGTGTGACATATTTCACTTAGAATCATCGTACCTGAATCCACTCATTATGCTGCTATGGGCCTGATGACAGAGATTTCATTGCTGAGTGATATTGCATTGTACGTTAGTACCACAACTTCTTTATCCATTTTTCGCTTTCTGCAATATTGAACTTGTACCGGAAACGAGGTTCTTGTAAACAGAGCCGTCCCAAACTTTGGGGTGGCTGTGTCTTTTTGATTTTAATTTCCCTAAGCTATAGGACCATAAGTGGAAGTGCCCTAGGCTCTGTTGCTTTGTTTTTTAGATGTTTCAGGAAACACCATACACTTCTCCAGAGTGGCTGTTGGCAAATTACATCATGCCCATCAGCATAACAAGGCTCCCAGTTCTCCATGGCCTGTCCTGCCTTTCTGGATTTTACTCTTTTTTCAGATGGCCCTTTTGACCGGGGGGCAGTGAGACTTCATTGTAGTGCAGATTTCCTTTGCAAGCTTGCTTGGTTGGCCAAAAAGGGCGTATGCGTTTTTTCCTGAATATATTCAGGAAAAAACGCATACGCACTTTTTGGCCAAGTGCATCATTGTGGACGTTCTGCCTCTTTTCCTATGCTTTACATGCAATTCCAGTCTACCTCCTGAAATTGGTTTCCTGCAATTCTTCCCCGCTTTCAAGTCCTCTTGGCAGCCTTGCTTCAATATATTTTTGGACGATAGCTGTCATTTATAACTCTGAAGGTTTTTGAATTACAGTGCCCCTGAGCTCCTTTTTTCAACTTGCTTTCTTGTGAGCTGGCCGCAACACCGCAGGATTGCTTCAGGTCCTAGTGTGGTTCCGGCATGGCTCGCTGAGCCTTTGGTTAATTCCTCTTCCTTGTGGGAAATGAGAGTTAAATTTGCCCGTCCAGACACCTCCAGCTAGTCTTTCATTGGTTCTCCCTATTCCTTTTCATTTTCCGCAGAAATTGCACACTGGGCCAAACAGGAGGTTAAAGGCGCTGACTCTCCAAGTGGGGAGAGTGTTAGTAAAGCGTCTGGAATGTTGCACCCGAGTACCAGGGGACGAAAACTGAGACACATTTGAACACGTTTCCCGATCACATGGTGGATCATACTCTGGGTTCCACATGCATGTTTTAGCTGAAGGAAGAATCCCTTAAACCTGGAGAGTTGAGAACCATGGAATGGGTACCATGCAATATGACTTCAAAGGGTCTGCATTTGCTCACCGAACCTCACCAATCCTATCACTGCTGCGTTTATGCCGCTGTACACATGCTTGATTCTCTTTCGGAGACATATAAATCCATAGGTTTTAAGATTCTTACTAGTCAGGTATATTCTTAGGCGTTTAATATGGGGTGTTGAGTCCACTTCGTTGAGAAAGCAGTAGCTCTTGTCTATTACATATTTGGCTTATGGAAAGGTATCTGTGCTAATTTCAATCTCTGGTTTTATGCAGCACCCCAACTCACCTTTCCCCTTAAGCAAGCATAAGTTGGTTTTCTACATTTGAGACCCTATTCTGTTTTGTAATTCAGTTCCTGTGTAGCCAAGTTTACATTCCATGTATTAGTGATATCTTATGATGTTTCTTTTTCTGTGTGACATATTTTACTTAGAATCATCGTACCTGAATCCACTCATTATGCTGCTATGGGCCTGATGAAAGAGATTTCATTGCTGAGTGATATTGCATTGTACGTTAGTACCACAACTTCTTTATCCACTTTTCGCTTTCTGCGATATTGAACTTTTACCGGAAACGATGTTCTTGTAAACAGAGCCGTCCCAAACTTTGGGGTGGCTGTGTCTTTTTGATTTTAATTTCCCTAAGCTATAGGACCATAAGTGGAAGTGCCCTAGGCTCTGTTGCTTTGTTTTTTAGATGTTTCAGGAAACACCATACACTTCTCCAGAGTGGCTGTTCGCAATTTACATCACGCCCATCAGCATAACAAGGCTCCCAGTTCTCCATGGCCTGTCCTGCCTTTCTGGATTTTACACATTTTTCAGATGGCCCTTTTGACCGGGGGGCAGTGAGACTTCATTGTAGTGAAGATTTCCTTTGCAAGCTTGCTTGGTTGGACAAAAAGGGCATATGCGTTTTTTCCTGAATATATTCAGGAAAAAACGCATATGCCCTTTTTGGCCAAGTGCATCATTGTGGACGTTATGCCTCTTTTCCAATGCTTTACATGCAATTCCAGTCTACCTCCTGAAATCGGTTTCCTGCAATTCTGCCCCGCTTTCAAGTCCTCTTGGCAGCCTTACTTCAATATATTTTTGGACGATAGCTGTCATGTATAACTCTGCAGGTGTGTGAATTACAGGGCCCCTGAGCTCCTTTCTTCAACTCGCTTTCTTGTGAGCTGGCCGCAACACCGCAGGATTGCTTCAGGCCCTAGTGTGGTTCCGGCATGGCTCGCTGAGCCTTTGGTTAATTCCTCTTCCTGGTGGGAAATGAGAGTTAAATTTGCCCGTCCAGACTCCTCCAGCTAGTCTCTCATTGGTTCTCCCTATTCCTGTTCATTTTCCGCAGAATTTGCAAACTGGGCCAAACAGGAGGTTAAAGGCACTGACTCTCCAAGTGGGGAGAGTGTTAGTAAAGCGTCTGGAATGTTGCACCCGAGTACCAGGGGACGAAAACTGAGACACATTTGAACACGTTTCCCGATCACACGGTGGATCATACTCTGGGTTCCACATGCATGTTTTAGCTGAAGGAAGAATCCCTTAAACCTGGAGAGTTGAGACCCATGGAATCGGTACCATGCAATATGACTTCAAAGGGTCTGCATTTGCTCACCGAACCTCACCAATCCTATCACTGCTGCGTTTATGCCACTGTACACACGCTTGATTCTCTTTCGGAGACATATAAATCCATAGGTTTTAAGATTCTTACTAGTCAGGTATATTCTTAGGCGTTTAATATGGGGTGTTGAGTCCACTTCGTTGAGCAATCAGTAGCTCTTGTCTATTACGTATTTGGTTTATGGAAAGGTATCTGTGCTAATTTCAATCTCTGGTTTTATGCAGCACCCCAACTCACCTTTCCCCTTAAGCAAGCATAAGTTGGTTTTCTACATTTGAGACCCTATTCTGTTTTGTAATTCAGTTCCTGTGTAGCCAAGTTTACATTCCGTGTATTAGTGATATCTTATGATGTTTCTTTTTCTGTGTGACTTATTTCACTTAGAATCATCGTACCTGAATCCACTCATTATGCTGCTACTGGCCTGATGACATAGATTTCATTGCTGAGTGATATTGCATTGTACGTAAGTACCACAACTTCTTTATCCATTTTTCGCTTTCTGCGATATTGAACTTGTACCGGAAACGAGGTTCTTGTAAACAGAGCCGTCCCAAACTTTGGGGTGCCTGTGTCTTTTTGATTTTAATTTCCCTAATCTATAGGACCGTAAGTGGAAGTGCCCTAGGCTCTGTTGCTTTGTTTTTTAGATGTTTCAGGAAACACCATACACTTCTCCAGAGTGGCTGTTGGCAATTTACATCACGCCCATCAGCATAACAAGGCTCCCAGTTCTCCATGGCCTGTCCTGCCTTTCTGGATTTTACACTTTTTTCAGATGGCCCTTTTGACCAGGGGGCAGTGAGACTTCATTGTAGTGCAGATTTCCTTTGCAAGCTTGCTTGGTTGGCCAAAAAGAGCGTATGCGTTTTTTCCGGAATATATTCAGGAAAAAACGCATACGCCCTTTTTGGCCAAGTGCATCATTGTGGACGTTCTGCCTCTTTTCCTATGCTTTACATGCAATTCCAGTCTACCTCCTGAAATCGGTTTCCTGCAATTCTGCCCCGCTTTCAAGTCCTCTTGGCAGCCTTACTTCAATATATTTTTGGACGATAGCTGTCATTTAGAACTCTGCAGGTGTGTGAATTACAGGGCCCCTGAGCTCCTTTCTTCAACTCGCTTTCTTGTGAGCTGGCCGCAACACCGCAGGATTGCTTCAGGCTCTAGTGTGGTTCCGGCATGGCTCGCTGAGCCTTTGGTTAATTCCTCTTCTTGGTGGGAAATGAGAGTTAAATTTGCCCGTCCAGACACCTCCAGCTAGTCTCTCATTGGTTCTCCCTATTCCTGTTCATTTTCCGCAGAAATTGCAAACTGGGCCAAACAGGAGGTTAAAGGCACTGACTCTCCAAGTGGGGAGAGTGTTAGTAAAGCGTCTGGAATGTTGCACCCGAGTACCAGGGGGCGAAAACTGAGACACATTTGAACACGTTTCCCGATCACACGGTGGATCATACTCTGGGTTCCACATGCATGTTTTAGCTGAAGGAAGAATCCCTTAAACCTGGAGAGTTGAGAACCATGGAATGGGTACCATGCAATATGACTTCAAAGGGTCTGCATTTGCTCACCGAACCTCAACAATCCTGTGTCTGCTGCGTTTATGCCGCTGTACACACGCTTGATTCTCTTTCGTAGACATATCAATCCATAGGTTTTAAGATTCTTACTAGTCAGGTATATTCTTAGGCGTTTAATATGGGGTGTTGAGTCCACTTCGTTGAGCAAGCAGTAGCTCTTGTCTATTACATATTTGGCTTATGGAAAGGTATCTGTGCTAATTTCAATCTCTGGTTTTATGCAGCACCCCAACTCACCTTTCCCCTTAAGCAAGCATAAGTTGGTGTTCTACATTTGAGACCCTATTCTGTTTTGTAATTCAGTTCTTGTGTAGCCAAGTTTACATTCCGTGTATTAGTGATAACTTATGATGTTTTTTTTTCTGTGTCACATATTTCACTTAGAATCATCGTACCTGAATCCACTCATTATGCTGCTATGGGCCTGATGACAGAGATTTCATTGCTGAGTGATATTGCATTGTACGTTAGTACCACAACTTCTTTATCCATTTTTCGCTTTCTGCGATATTGAACTTGTACCGTAAACGAGGTTCTTGTAAACAGAGCCGTCCCAAACTTTGGGGTGGCTGTGTCTTTTTGATTTTAATTTCCCTAAGCTATAGGACCATAAGTGGAAGTGCCCTAGGCTCTGTTGCTTTGTTTTTTAGATGTTTCAGGAAACACCATACACTTCTCCAGAGTGGCTGTTGGCAATTTACATCCCGCCCATCAGCATAAGAAGGCTCCCAGTTCTCCATGGCCTGTCCTGCCTTTCTGGATTTTACACTTTTTTCAGATGGCCCTTTTGACCGGGGGGCAGTGAGACTTCATTGTAGTGCAGATTTCATTTGCAAGCTTGCTTGGTTGGCCAAAAAGGGCGTATGCGTTTTTTCCTGAATATATTCAGGAAAAAACACATACGCCCTTTTTGGCCAAGTGCATCATTGTGGATGTTCTGCCTCTTTTCCTATGCTTTACATGCAATTCCAGTTTACTTCCTGAAATCGGTTTCCTGCAATTCTGCCCCGCTTTCAAGTCCTCTTGGCAGCCTTACTTCAATATATTTTTGGACAATAGCTGTCATTTATAACTCTGCAGGTTTGTGAATTACAGGGCCCCTGAGCTCCTTTCTTCAACTCGCTTTCTTGTGAGCTGGCCGCAACACCGCAGGATTTCTTCAGGCCCTAGTGTGGCTCCGGCATGGCACGCTGAGCCTTTGGTTAATTCCTCTTCCTGGTGGGAAATGAGAGTTAAATTTGCCCATCCAGACACCTCCAGCTAGTCTCTCATTGGTTCTCCCTATTCCTGTTCATTTTCCGCAGAAATTGCAAACTGGGCCAAACAGGAGGTTAAAGGCACTGACTCTCCAAGAGGGGAGAGTGTTAGTAAAGCATCTGGAATGTTGCACCCGAGTACCAGGGGACGAAAACTGAGACACATTTGAACACGTTTCCCGATCACACGGTGGATCATACTCTGGGTTCCACATGCATGTTTTAGCTGAAGGAAGAATCCCTTAAACCTGGAGAGTTGAGACCCATGGAATGGGTACCATGCAATATGACTTCAAAGGGTCTGCATTTGCTCACCGAACCTCACCAATCCTATCACTGCTGTGTTTATGCCGCTGTACACACGCTGGATTCTCTTTCGGAGACATATAAATCCATAGGTTTTAAGATTCTTACTAGTCAGGTATATTCTTAGGCGTTTAATATGGGGTGTTGAGTCCACTTCGTTGAGCAAGCAGTAGCTCTTGTCTATTACATATTTGGCTTATGGAAAGGTATCTGTGCTAATTTCAATCTCTGGTTTTATGCAGCACCCCAACTCACCTTTCCCCTTAAGCAAGCATAAGTTGCTTTTTGGATTTGAGACCCTGTTCTGTTTTGTAATTAAGTTCCTGTGTACCCAAGCTTACATTCCATGTATTAGTGATATCTTATGATGTTTCTTTTTCTGTGTGACTTATTTCACTTAGAATCATCGTACCTGAATCCACTCATTATCCTGCTATGGGCCTGAGGACATAGATTTCATTGCTGAGTGATATTGCATTGTACGTAAGTACCACAACTTCTTTATCCATTTTTCGCTTTCTGCAATATAGAACTTGTACCGGAAACGAGGTTCTTGTAAACAGAGCCGTCCCAAACTTTGGGGTGGCTGTGTCTTTTTGATTTTAATTTCCCTAAGCTATAGGACCATAAGTGGAAGTGCCCTAGGCTCTGGTGCTTTGTTTTTTAGATGTTTCAGGAAACACCATACACTTCTCCAGAGTGGCTGTTGGCAAATTACATCACGCCCATCAGCATAACAAGGCTCCCAGTTCTCCATGGCCTGTCCTGCCTTTCTGGATTTTACTCTTTTTTCAGATGGCCCTTTTGACCGGGGGGCAGTGAGACTTCATTGTAGTGCAGATTTCCTTTGCAAGCTTGCTTGGTTGGCCAAAAAGGGCGTATGCGTTTTTTCCTGAATATATTCAGGAAAAAACGCATACACCCTTTTTGGCCAAGTGCATCATTGTGGACGTTCTGCCTCTTTTCCTATGCTTTACATGCAATTCCAGTCTACCTCCTGAAATCGGTCCTGCAATTCTGCCCCGCTTTCAAGTCCTCTTGGCAGCCTTACTTCAATATATTTTTGGACGATAGCTGTCATTTAGAACTCTGCAGGTGTGTGAATTACAGGGCCCCTGAGCTCCTTTCTTCAACTCGCTTTCTTGTGAGCTGGCCGCAACACCGCAGGATTGCTTCAGGCCCTAGTGTGGTTCCGGCATGGCTCGCTGAGCCTTTGGTTAATTCCTCTTCTTGGTGGGAAATGAGAGTTAAATTTACCTGTCCAGACACCTCCAGCTAGTCTCTCATTGGTTCTCCCTATTCCTGTTCATTTTCCGCAGAAATTGCAAACTGGGCCAAACAGGAGGTTAAAGGCACTGACTCTCCAAGTGGGGAGAGTGTTAGTAAAGCGTCTGGAATGTTGCACCCGAGTACCAGGGGACGAAAACTGAGACACATTTGAACACGTTTCCCGATCACACGGTGGATCATCCTCTGGGTTCCACATGCAAGTTTTAGCTGAAGGAAGAATCCATTAAACGTGGAGAGTTGAGACCCATGGAATGGGTACCATGCAATATGACTTCAAAGGGTCTGCATTTGCTCACCGAACCTCACCAATCCTATCACTGCTGCGTTTATGCCGCTGTACACATGCTTGATTCTCTTTCGGAGACATATAAATACATAGGTTTTAAGATTCTTACTAGTCAAGTATATTCTTAGGCGTTTAATATGGGGTGTTGAGTCCACTTCGTTGAGCAAGCAGTAGCTCTTGGCTATTACATATTTGGCTTATGGAAAGGTATCTGTGCTAATTTCAATCTCTGGTTTTATGCAGCACCCCAACTCACCTTTCCCCTTAAGCAAGCATAAGTTGGTTTTCTACATTTGAGACCCTATTCTGTTTTGTAATTCAGTTCCTGTGTAGCCAAGTTTACATTCCGTGTATTAGTGATATCTTATGATGTTTCTTTTTCTGTGTGACATATTTCACTTAGAATCATCGTACCTGAATCCACTCATTATGCTGCTATGGGCCTGATGACAGAGATTTCATTGCTGAGTGATATTGCATTGTACGTTAGTACCACAACTTCTTTATCCATTTTTCGCTTTCTGCAATATTGAACTTGTACCGGAAACGAGGTTCTTGTAAACAGAGCCGTCCCAAACTTTGGGGTGGCTGTGTCTTTTTGATTTTAATTTCCCTAAGCTATAGGACCATAAGTGGAAGTGCCCTAGGCTCTGTTGCTTTGTTTTTTAGATGTTTCAGGAAACACCATACACTTCTCCAGAGTGGCTGTTGGCAAATTACATCACGCCCATCAGTATAAGAAGGCTCCCAGTTCTCCATGGTCTGTCCTGCCTTTCTGGATTTTACACTTTTTTCAGATGGCCCTTTTGACCGGGGGGCAGTGAGACTTCATTGTAGTGCAGATTTCCTTTGCAAGCTTGCTTCCTTGGGCAAAAAGGGCGTATGCGTTTTTTCCTGAATGTATTCAGGAAAAAACGCATACGCCCTTTTTGGCCAAGTGCATCATTGTGGACCTTCTGCCTCTTTTACTATGCTTTACATGCAATTCCAGTCTACCTCCTGAAATCGGTTTCCTGCAATTCTGCCCCGCTTTCAAGTCCTCTTGGCAGCCTTACTTCAATATATTTTTGGACGATAGCTGTCATTTAGAACTCTGCAGGTTTGTGAATGACAGTTCCCCTGAGCTCCTTTTTTCAACTCGCTTTCTTGTGAGCTGGCCGCAACACCGCAGGATTGCTTCAGGCCCTAGTGTGGTTTCGGCATGGCTCACTGAGCCTTTGGTTAATTCCTCTTCCTGGTGGGAAATGAGAGTTAAATTTGCCCGTCCAGACACCTCCAGCTAGTCTCTCATTGGTTCTCCCTATTCCTGTTCATTTTCCACAGAAATTGCAAACTGGGCCAAACAGGAGGTTAAAGGCACTGACTCACCAAGTGGGGAGAGTGTTAGTAAAGCATCTGGAATGTTGCACCCGAGTACCTGGGGACGAAAACTGAGACACATTTGAACACGTTTCCCGATCACACGGTGGATCATATTCTGGGTTCCACATGCATGTTTTAGCTGAAGGAAGAATCCCTTAATCCTGGAGAGTTGAGAACCATGGAATGGGTACCATGCAATATGACTTCAAAGGGTCTTCATTTGCTCACCGAACCTCACCAATCCTATCACTGCTGCGTTTATGCCGCTGTAAACACGCTTGATTCTCTTTCGGAGACATATAAATCCATAGGTTTTAAGATTCTTACTAGTCAGGTATATTCTTAAGCGTTTAATATGTGGTGTTGAGTCCACTTCGTTGAGCAAGCAGTAGCTCTTGTCTATTACATATTTGGCTTATGGAAATGTATCTGTGTTAATTTCAATCTCTGGTTTTATGCAGCACCCCAACTAACCTTTCCTCTTAAGCAAGCGTAAGTTGGTTTTCTTCATTTGAGACCCTATTCTGTTTTGTAATTCAGTTCCTGTGTAGCCATGTTTACCTTCCGTGTATTAGTGATACCTTATGATGTTTCTTTTTCTGTGTGATTTATTTCACTTAGTATCATCGTACCTGAATCCACTCATTATGCTGCTACTGGCCTGATGACATAGATTTCATTGCTGAGTGATATTGCATTGTACGTAAGTACCACAACTTCTTTATCCATTTTTCGCTTTCTGCGATATTGAACTTGTACCGTAAACGAGGTTCTTGTAAACTGAGCCGTCCCAAATTTTGGGGTGGCTGTGTCTTTTTGATTTTAATTTCCCTAAGCTATAGGACCATAAGTGGAAGTGCCCTAGGCTCTGTTGCTTTGTTTTTTAGATATTTCAGGAAACACCATACACTTCTCCAGAGTGGCTGTTTGCCATTTACATCCCACCCATCAGCATAAGAAGGCTCCCAGTTCTCCATGGCCTGTCCTGCCTTTCTGGATTTTACACTTTTTTCAGATGGCCCTTTTGACCGGGGGGCAGTGAGACTTCATTGTAGTGCAGATTTCCTTTGCAAGCTTGCTTGGTTGGCCAAAAAGGGCGTATGCGTTTTTTCCTGAATATATTCAGGAAAAAACGCATACGCCCTTTTTGGCCAAGTGCATCATTGTGGACGTTCTGCCTCTTTTCCTATGCTTTACATGCAATTCCAGTCTACCTCCTGAAATCGGTTTCCTGCAATTCTTCCCCGCTTTCAAGTCCTCTTGGCAGCCTTGCTTCAATATATTTTTGGACGATAGCTGTCATTTATAACTCTGAAGGTTTGTGAATTACAGTGCCCCTGAGCTCCTTTTTTCAACTGGCTTTCTTGTGAGCTGGCCGCAACACCGCAGGATTGCTTCAGGCCCTAGTGTGGTTCCGGCATGGCTCGCTGAGCCTTTGGTTAATTCCTCTTCCTGGTGGGAAATGAGAGTTAAATTTGCCCGTCCAGACACCTCCAGCTAGTCTCTCATTGGTTCTCCCTATTCCTTTTCATTTTCCGCAGAAATTGCAAACTGGGCCAAACAGGAGGTTAAAGGCACTGACTCACCAACTGGGGAGAGTGTTAGTAAAGCGTCTGGAATGTTGCACCCGAGTACCAGGGGACGAAAACTGAGACACATTTGAACACGTTTCCCGATCACATGGTGGATCATACTCTGGGTTCCACATGCATGTTTTAGCTGAAGGAAGAATCCCTTAAACCTGGAGAGTTGAGAACCATGGAATGGGTACAATGCAATATGACTTCAAAGGGTCTGCATTTGCTCACCGAACCTCACCAATCCTACCAGTGCTGCGTTTATGCCACTGTACACACGCTGAATTCTCTTTCGGAGACATATAAATCCATAGGTTTTAAGATTCTTACTAGTCAGGTATATTCTTAGGCGTTTAATATGGGGTGTTGAGTCCACTTCGTTGAGCAAGCAGTAGCTCTTGTCTATTACATATTTGGCTTATGGAAAGGTATCTGTGTTAATTTCAATCTCTGGTTTTATGCAGCACCCCAACTCACCTTTCCCCTTAAGCAAGCATAAGTTGGTTTTCTACATTTGAGACCCTATTCTGTTTTGTAATTCAGTTCCTGTGTAGCCAAGTTTACATTCCGTGTATTAGTGATACCTTATGATGTTTCTTTTTCTGTGTGACTTATTTTACTTAGAATCATCGTACCTGAATCCACTCATTATGCTGCTACTGGCCTGATGACATAGATTTCATTGCTGAGTGATATTTCATTGTACGTAAGTACCACAACTTCTTTATCCATTTTTCGCTTTCTGCGATATTGAACTTGTATCGTAAATGAGGTTCTTGTAAACAGAGCTGTCCCAAACTTTGGGGTGGCTGTGTCTTTTTGATTTTAATTTCCCTAATCTATAGGACCAAAAATGGAAGTGCCCTAGGCTCTGTTGCTTTGTTTTTCAGATGTTTCAGGAAACACCATACACTTCTCCAGAGTGGCTGTTGGCAATTTACATCCCGCTCATCAGCCTAAGTAGGCTCCCAGTTCTCCATTGTCTGTCCTGCCTTTCTGGATTTTACACTTTTTTCAGATGGCCCTTTTGACCGGGGGGCAGTGAGACTTCATTGTAGTGCAGATTTCCTTTGCAAGCTTGCTTGGTTGGCCAAAAAGGGCGTATGCGTTTTTTCCTGAATATATTCAGGAAAAAACGCATACGCACTTTTTGGCCAAGTGCATCATTGTGGACGGTCTGCCTCTTTTCTTATGCTTTACATGCAATTCCAGTCTACCTCCTGAAAACGGTTTCCTGCAATTCTGCCCCGCTTTCAAGTCCTCTTGGCAGCCTTACTTCAATATATTTTTGGACGATAGCTGTCATTTAGAACTCTGAAGGTTTGTGAATTACAGTGCCCCTGAGCTACTTTCTTCAACTCGCTTTCTTGTGAGCTGCCCGCAACACCGCAGGATTGATTCAGGCCCTAGTGTGGTTCCGGCACGGCTCGCTGAGCCTTTGGTTAATTCCTCTTCCTGGTGGGAAATGAGAGTAAAATTTGCCCGTCCAGACACCTCCAGCTAGTCTCTCATGTGTTCTCCCTATTCCTGTTCATTTTCCGCAGAAATTGCAAACTGGGCCAAACAGGAGTTTAAAGGCACTGACTCTCCAAGTGGGGAGAGTGTTAGTAAAGCATCTGGAATGTTGCACCCGAGTACCAGGGGATGAAAACTGAGACACATTTGAACACGATTCCCGATCACACGGTGGATCATACTCTGGGTTCCACATGCATGTTTTAGCTGAAGGAAGAATCCCTTAATCCTGGAGAGTTGAGAACCTTGGAATGGGTACCATGCAATATGACTTCAAAGGGTCTGCATTTGCTCACCGAACCTCACCAATCCTATCACTGCTGCGTTTATGCCGCTGTACACACGCTGGATTCTCTTTCGGAGACATATAAATCCATAGGTTTTAAGATTCTTACTAGTCAGGTATATTCTTAGGCGTTTAATATGGGGTGTTGAGTCCACTTCGTTGAGCAAGCAGTAGCTCTTGTCTATTACATATTTGGCTTATGGAAAGGTATCTGTGCTAATTTCAATCTCTGGTTTTATGCAGCACCGCAACTCACCTTTCCCCTTAAGCAAGCATAAGTTGGTTTTCTACATTTGAGACCCTATTCTGTTTTGTAATTCAGTTCCTGTGTAGCCAAGTTTACATTCCGTGTATTAGTGATATCTTATGATGTTTCTTTTTCTGTGTGACATATTTCACTTAGAATCATCGTACCTGAATCCACTCATTATGCTGCTACTGGCCTGATGACATAGATTTCATTGCTGAGTGGTATTGCATTGTACGTAAGTACCACAACTTCTTTATCCATTTTTCGCTTTCTGCGATATTGAACTTGTACCGTAAACGAGGTTCTTGTAAACAGAGCCGTCCCAAACTTGGGGTGGCTGTGTCTTTTTGATTTTAATTTCCCTAAGCTATAGGACCATAAGTGGAAGTGCCCTAGGCTCTGTTGCTTTGTTTTTTAGATATTTCAGGAAACACCATACACTTCTCCAGAGTGGCTGTTTGCAATTTACATCCCACCCATCAGCATAAGAAGGCTCCCAGTTCTCCATGGCCTGTCCTGCCTTTCTGGATTTTACACTTTTTTCAGATGGCCCTTTTGACCGTGGGGCAGTGAGACTTCATTGTAGTGCAGATTTCCTTTGCAAGCTTGCTTGGTTGGCCAAAAAGGGCGTATGCGTTTTTTCCTGAATATATTCAGGAAAAAACGCATACGCCCTTTTTGGCCAAGTGCATCATTGTGGACGTTCTGCCTCTTTTCCTATGCATTACATGCAATTCCAGTCTACCTCCTGAAATTGGTTTCCTGCAATTCTTCCCTGCTTTCAAGTCCTCTTGTCAGCCTTGCTTCAATATATTTTTGGACGATAGCTGTCATTTATAACTCTGAAGTTTTGTGAATTACAGTGCCCCTGAGCTCCTTTTTTCAACTGGCTTTCTTGTGAGCTGGCCGCAACACCGCAGGATTGCTTCAGGTCCTAGTGTGGTTCCGGCATGGCTCGCTGAGCCTTTGGTTAATTCCTCTTCCTGGTGGGAAATGAGAGTTAAATTTGCCCGTCCAGACACCTCCAGCTAGTCTTTCATTGGTTCTCCCTATTCCTTTTCATTTTCCGCAGAAATTGCACACTGGGCCAAACAGGAGGTTAAAGGCGCTGACTCTCCAAGTGGGGAGAGTCTTAGTAAAGCGTCTGGAATGTTGCACCCGAGTACCAGGGAATGAAAACTGAGACACATTTGAACACGTTTCCCGATCACACGGTGGATCATACTCTGGGTTCCACATGCATGTTTTAGCTGAAGGAAGAATCCCTTAAACCTGGAGAGTTGAGAACCATGGAATGGGTACCATGCAATATGACTTCAAAGGGTCTGCATTTGCTCACCGAACCTCACCAATCCTATCACTGCTGCGTTTATGCCGCTGTACACATGCTTGATTCTCTTTCGGAGACATATAAATCCATAGGCTTTAAGATTCTTACTAGTCAGGTATATTCTTAGGCGTTTAATATGGGGTGTTGGGTCCACTTCGTTGAGCAAGGAGTATCTCTTGTTTATTACATATTTGGCTTATGGAACGGTATCTGTGCTAATTTCCATCTCTGGTTTTATGCAGCACCCCAACTCACCTTTCCCCTTAAGCAAGCATAAGTTGGTTTTCTACATTTGAGACCCTATTCTGTTTTGTAATTCAGTTCCTGTGTAGCCAAGTTTACATTCCGTGTATTAGTGATACCTCATGATGTTTCTTTTTCTGTGTGACCTATTTTACTTAGAATCATCGTACCTGAATTCACTCATTATGCTGCTACTGGCCTGATGACATAGATTTCATTGCTGAGTGATATTGCATTGTACGTAAGTACCACAACTTCTTTATCCATTTTTCGCTTTCTGCGATATTGAACTTGTACCGTAAATGAGGTTCTTGTAAACAGAGCCGTCCCAAACTTTGGGGTGGCTGTGCCTTTTTGATTTTAATTTCCCTAATCTATAGGACCATATGTGTAAGTGCCCTAGGCTCTGTTGCTTTGTTTTTTAGATGTTTCAGGAAACACCATACACTTCTCCAGAGTGGCCGTTGGAAATTTACATCCCGCCCATCAGTCTAACTAGGCTCTAAGTTCTCCATGGCCTGTCCTGCCTTTCTGGATTTTACACTTTTTTTCAAATGGCCCTTTTGACCGGGGGGCAGTGAGACTTCATTGTAGTGCAGATTTCCTTTGCAAGCTTGCTTCCTTGGCTAAAAAGGGCGTATGCGTTTTTTCCTGAATGTATTCAGGAAAAAACGCATACGCCCTTTTTGGCCAAGTGCATCATTGTGGACGTTCTGCCTCTTTTCCTATGCTTTACATGCAATTCCAGTCTACCTCCTGAAATCGGTTTCCTGCAATTCTGCCCCGCTTTCAAGTCCTCTTGGCAGCCTTACTTCAATATATTTTTGGACGATAGCTGTCATGTATAACTCTGCAGGTTTGTGAATGACAGTGCCCCTGAGCTCCTTTCTTCAACTCGCTTTCTTGTGAGCTGGCCGCAACACCGCAGGATTGCTTCAGGCCCTAGTGTGGTTTCGGCATGGCTCGCTGAGCCTTTGGTTAATTCCTCTTCCTGTTGGGAAATGAGAGTTAAATTTGCCCGTCCAGACACCTCCAGCTAGTCTCTCATTGGTTCTCCCTATTCCTGTTCATTTTCCGCAGAAATTGCAAACTGGGCCAAACAGGAGGTTAAAGGCACTGACTCTCCAAGTGGGGAGAGTGTTAGTAAAGCGTCTGGAATGTTGCACCCGAGTACCAGGGGACGAAAACTGAGACACATTTGAACACGTTTCCCGATCACACGGTGGATCATACTCTGGGTTCCACATGCATGTTTTAGCTGAAGGAAGAATCCCTTAAACCTGGAGAGTTGAGACCCATGGAATGGGTACCATGCAATATGACTTCATAGGGTCTGCATTTGCTCACCGAACCTCACGAATCCTATCACTGCTGCGTTTATGCCGCTGTACACACGCTTGATTCTCTTTCGGAGACATATCAATCCATAGGTTTTAAGATTCTTACTAGTCAGGTATATTCTTAGGCGTTTAATATGTGGTGTTGAGTCCACTTCGTTGAGCGAGCAGTAGCTCTTGTCTATTACATATTTGGCTTATGGAAAGGTATCTGTGCTAATTTCAATCTCTGGTTTTATGCAGCACCCCAACTCACCTTTCCCCTTAAGCAAGCATAAGTTGGTTTTCTACATTTGAGACCCTATTCTGTTTTGTAATTCAGTTCCTGTGTAGCCAAGTTTACATTCCGTGTATTAGTGATACCTTATGATGTTTCTATTTCTCTGTGACTTATTTCACTTAGAATCATTGTACCTGAATCCACTCATTATGCTGCTACTGGCCTGATGACATAGATTTCATTGCTGAGTGATATTGCATTGTACGTAAGTACCACAACTACTTTATCCATTTTTCGCTTTCTGCGATATTGAACTTGTACCGTAAACGAGGTTCTTGTAAACAGAGCTGTCCCAAACTTTGGGGTGGCTGTGTCTTTTTGATTTTAATTTCCCTAATCTATAGGACCATAAGTGGAAGTGCCCTAGGCTCTGTTGCTTTGTTTTTTAGATGTTTCAGGAAACAGCATACACTTCTCCAGAGTGGCTGTTGGCAATTTACATCCCGCCCATCAGCATAAGAAGGCTCCCAGTTCTCCATGGCCTGTCCTGCCTTTCTGGATTTTACACTTTTTTCAGATAGCCCTTTTAACCGGGGGGCAGTGAGACTTCATTGTATTGCAGATTTCCTTTGCAAGCTTCCTTGGTTGGCCAAAAAGGGCGTATGCGTTTTTTCCTGAATATATTCAGGATAAAACGCATACGCCCTTTTGGCCAAGTGCATCATTGTGGACGTTCTGCCTCTTTTCCTATGCTTTACATGCAATTCCTGTCTACCTCCTGAAATCGGTTTCCTGCAATTCTGCCCCACTTTCAAGTCCTCTTGGCAGCCTTACTTCAATATATTTTTGGACGATAGCTGTCATTTATAACTCTGCAGGTTTGTGAATTACAGTGCCCCTGAGCTTCTTTCTTCACCTCGCTTTCTTGTGAGCTGGCCGCAACACCGCAGGATTGCTTCAGGCCCAAGTGTGGTTCCGGCATATCTCGCTGAGCCTTTGGTTAATTCCTCTTCCTGGTGGGAAATGAGAATTAAATTTGCCCGTCCAGACACCTCCAGCTAGTCTCTCATTGGTTCTCCCTATTCCTGTTCATTTTCCGCAGAAATTGCAAACTGGGCCAAACAGGAGGTTAAAGGCACTGACTCTGCAAGTGGGGAGAGTGTTAGTAAAGCCTCTGGAAAGTTGCACCCGAGTACCAGGGGACGAAAACTGAGACACATTGGAACACGTTTCCCGATCACACGGTGGATCATATTCTGGGTTCCAAATGCATGTTTTAGCTGAAGGAAGAATCCTTTAATCCAGGAGAGTTGAGAACCATGGAATGGGTACCATGCAATATGACTTCAAAGGGTCTGCATTTGCTCACCGAACCTCACCAATCCTATCACTGCTGCGTTTATGCCGCTGTACACACGCTTGATTCTCTTTCGGAGACATATAAATCCATAGGTTTTAAGATTCTTACTAGTCAGGTATATTCTTAGGCGTTTAATATGGGGTGTTGAGTCCACTTCGTTGAGCAAGCAGTAGCTCTTGTCTATTACATATTTGGCTTATGGAAAGGTATCTGTGCTAATTTCAATCTCTGGTTTTATGCAGCACCCCAACTCACCTTTCCCCTTAAGCAAGCATAAGTTGGTTTTCTACATTTGAGACCCTATTCTGTTTTGTACTTCAGTTCCTGTGTAGCCAAGTTTACATTCCGTGTATTAGTGATACCTTATGATGTTTCTTTTTCTGTTTGACTTATTTCTCTTAGAATCATCGCACATAAATCCACTCATTATGCTGCTACTGGCCTGATGACATAGATTTCATTGCTGAGTGATATTGCATTGTACGTAAGTACCACAACTTCTTTATCCATTTTTCACTTTCTGCGATATTGAACTTGTACCGTAAACGAGGTTCTTGTAAACAGAGCCGTCCCAAACTTTGGGGTGGCTGTGTCTTTTTGATTTTAATTTCCCTAAGCTATAGGACCATAAGTGGAAGTGCCCTAGGCTCTGTTGCTTTGTTTTTTAGATGTTTCAGGAAACACCATACACTTCTCCAGAGTGGCTGTTGGCAATTTACATCCCGCGCATCAGCATAAGAAGGCTCCCAGTTCTCCATGGCCTGTCCTGCCTTTCTGGATTTTACACTTTTTTCAGATGGCCCTTTTGACCGGGGGGCAGTGAGACTTCATTGTAGTGCAGATTTCCTTTGCAAGCTTGCTTGGTTGGCCAAAATGTGCATATGCGTTTTTTCCTGAAATATTCAGGATAAAACGCATACGCCCTTTTGGCCAAGTGCATCATTGTGGACGTTCTCCCCTTTTCCTATGCTTTACATGTAATTCCAGTCTACCTCCTGAAATCGGTTTCCTGCAATTCTGCCCCGCTTTCAAGTCCTCTTGGGAGCCTTACTTCAATATATTTTTGGACGATAGCTGTCATTTATAACTCTGAAGGTTTGTGAATTACAGTGCCCCTGAGCTCCTTTCTTCAACTCGCTTTCTTGTGAGCTGGCCGCAACACCGCAGGATTGCTTCAGGCCCTAGTGTGGTTCCGGCATATCTCAGTGAGCCTTTGGTTATTTCCTCTTCCTGGTGGGAAATGAGAGTTAAATTTGCCCGTCCAGACACCTCCAGCTAGTCTCTCATTGGTTCTCCCTATTCCTGTTCATTTTCCACAAAAATTGCAAACTGGGCCAAACAGGAGGTTAAAGGCACTGACTCTCCAAGTGGGGAGAGTGTTAGTAAAGCATCTGGAATGTTGCACCCGAGTACCAGGGGACGAAAACTGAGACACATTTGAACACGTTTCCCGATCACACATTGGATCATACTCTGGGTTCCACATGCATGTTTTAGCTGAAGGAAGAATCCCTTAAACCTGGAGAGTTGAGATCCATGGAATGGGTACCATGCAATAGGACTTCAAAGGGTCTGCATTTGCTCACCGAACCTCACCAATCCTATCACTGCTGCGTTTATGCCACTGTACACACGCTGGATTCTCTTTCGGAGACATATAAATCCATAGGTTTTAAGATTCTTACTAGTCAGGTATATTCTTAGGCGTTTAATATGGGGTGTTGAGTCCACTTCGTTGAGCAAGCAGTAGCTCTTGTCTATTACATATTTGGCTTATGGAAAGGTATCTGTGTTAATTTCAATCTCTGGTTTTATGCAGCACCCCAACTCACCTTTCCCCTTAAGCAAGCATAAGTTGGTTTTCTACATTTGAGACCCTATTCTGTTTTGTAATTCAGTTCCTGTGTAGCCAAGTTTACATTCCGTGTATTAGTGATACCTTATGATGTTTCTTTTTCTGTGTGACTTATTTCACTTAGAATCATCGTACCTGAATCCACTCATTATGCTGCTACTGGCCTGATGACATAGATTTCATTGCTGAGTGGTATTGCATTGTACGTAAGTACCACAACTTCTTTATCCATTTTTCGCTTTCTGCGATATTGAACTTGTACCGTAAACGAGGTTCTTGTAAACAGAGCCGTCCCAAACTTGGGGTGGCTGTGTCTTTTTGATTTTAATTTCCCTAAGCTATAGGACCATAAGTGGAAGTGCCCTAGGCTCTGTTGCTTTGTTTTTTAGATATTTCAGGAAACACCATACACTTCTCCAGAGTGGCTGTTTGCAATTTACATCCCACCCATCAGCATAAGAAGGCTCCCAGTTCTCCATGGCCTGTCCTGCCTTTCTGGATTTTACACTTTTTTCAGATGGCCCTTTTGACCGTGGGGCAGTGAGACTTCATTGTAGTGCAGATTTCCTTTGCAAGCTTGCTTGGTTGGCCAAAAAGGGCGTATGCGTTTTTTCCTGAATATATTCAGGAAAAAACGCATACGCCCTTTTTGGCCAAGTGCATCATTGTGGACGTTCTGCCTCTTTTCCTATGCATTACATGCAATTCCAGTCTACCTCCTGAAATTGGTTTCCTGCAATTCTTCCCTGCTTTCAAGTCCTCTTGTCAGCCTTGCTTCAATATATTTTTGGACGATAGCTGTCATTTATAACTCTGAAGGTTTGTGAATTACAGTGCCCCTGAGCTCCTTTTTTCAACTGGCTTTCTTGTGAGCTGGCCGCAACACCGCAGGATTGCTTCAGGTCCTAGTGTGGTTCCAGCATGGCTCGCTGAGCCTTTGGTTAATTCCTCTTCCTGGTGGGAAATGAGAGTTAAATTTGCCCGTCCAGACACCTCCAGCTAGTCTTTCATTGGTTCTCCCTATTCCTTTTCATTTTCCGCAGAAATTGCACACTGGGCCAAACAGGAGGTTAAAGGCGCTGACTCTCCAAGTGGGGAGAGTGTTAGTAAAGCGTCTGGAATGTTGCACCCGAGTACCAGGGGATGAAAACTGAGACACATTTGAACACGTTTCCCGATCACATGGTGGATCATACTCTGGGTTCCACATGCATGTTTTAGCTGAAGGAAGAATCCCTTAAACCTGGAGAGTTGAGAACCATGGAATGGGTACCATGCAATATGACTTCAAAGGGTCTGCATTTGCTCACCGAACCTCACCAATCCTATCACTGCTGCGTTTATGCCGCTGTACACACGCTGGATTCTCTTTCGGAGACATATAAATCCATAGGCTTTAAGATTCTTACTAGTCAGGTATATTCTTAGGCGTTTAATATGGGGTGTTGGGTCCACTTCGTTGAGCAAGGAGTATCTCTTGTTTATTACATATTTGGCTTATGGAACGGTATCTGTGCTAATTTCCATCTCTGGTTTTATGCAGCACCCCAACTCACCTTTCCCCTTAAGCAAGCATAAGTTGGTTTTCTACATTTGAGACCTTATTCTGTTTTGTAATTCAGTTCCTGTGTAGCCAAGTTTACATTCCGTGTATTAGTGATACCTCATGATGTTTCTTTTTCTGTGTGACCTATTTTACTTAGAATCATCGTACCTGAATCCACTCATTATGCTGCTACTGGCCTGATGACATAGATTTCATTGCTGAGTGATATTGCATTGTACGTAAGTACCACAACTTCTTTATCCATTTTTCGCTTTCTGCGATATTGAACTTGTACCGTAAATGAGGTTCTTGTAAACAGAGCCGTCCCAAACTTTGGGGTGGCTGTGCCTTTTTGATTTTAATTTCCCTAATCTATAGGACCATAAGTGTAAGTGCCCTAGGCTCTGTTGCTTTGTTTTTTAGATGTTTCAGGAAACACCATACACTTCTCCAGAGTGGCCGTTGGAAATTTACATCCCGCCCATCAGTCTAACTAGGCTCTAAGTTCTCCATGGCCTGTCCTGCCTTTCTGGATTTTACACTTTTTTTCAAATGGCCCTTTTGACCGGGGGGCAGTGAGACTTCATTGTAGTGCAGATTTCCTTTGCAAGCTTGCTTCCTTGGCTAAAAAGGGCGTATGCGTTTTTTCCTGAATGTATTCAGGAAAAAACGCATACGCCCTTTTTGGCCAAGTGCATCATTGTGGACGTTCTGCCTCTTTTCCTATGCTTTACATGCAATTCCAGTCTACCTCCTGAAATCGGTTTCCTGCAATTCTGCCCCGCTTTCAAGTCCTCTTGGCAGCCTTACTTCAATATATTTTTGGACGATAGCTGTCATGTATAACTCTGCAGGTTTGTGAATGACAGTGCCCCTGAGCTCCTTTCTTCAACTCGCTTTCTTGTGAGCTGGCCGCAACACCGCAGGATTGCTTCAGGCCCTAGTGTGGTTTCGGCATGGCTCGCTGAGCCTTTGGTTAATTCCTCTTCCTGTTGGGAAATGAGAGTTAAATTTGCCCGTCCAGACACCTCCAGCTAGTCTCTCATTGGTTCTCCCTATTCCTGTTCATTTTCCGCAGAAATTGCAAACTGGGCCAAACAGGAGGTTAAAGGCACTGACTCTCCAAGTGGGGAGAGTGTTAGTAAAGCGTCTGGAATGTTGCACCCGAGTACCAGGGGACGAAAACTGAGACACATTTGAACACGTTTCCCGATCACACGGTGGATCATACTCTGGGTTCCACATGCATGTTTTAGCTGAAGGAAGAATCCCTTAAACCTGGAGAGTTGAGAACCATGGAGTGGGTACCATGCAATATGACTTCAAACGGTCTTCATTTGCTCACCGAACCTCACCAATCCTATCACTGCTGCGTTTATGCCGCTGTAAACACGCTTGATTCTCTTTCGGAGACATATAAATCCATAGGTTTTAAGATTTTTACTAGTCAGGTATATTCTTAGGCGTTTAATATGTGGTGTTGAGTCCACTTCGTTGAGCAAGCAGTAGCTCTTGTCTATTACATATTTGGCTTATGGAAAGGTATCTGTGTTAATTTCAATCTCTGGTTTTATGCAGCACCCCAACTCACCTTTCCCCTTAAGCAAGCATAAGTTGGTTTTCTACATTTGAGACCCTATTCTGTTTTGTAATTCAGTTCCTGTGTAGCCAAGTTTACATTCCGTGTATTAGTGATACCTTATGATGTTTCTTTTTCTGTGTGACTTATTTTACTTAGAATCATCGTACCTGAATCCACTCATTATGCTGCTACTGGCCTGATGACATAGATTTCATTGCTGAGTGATATTTCATTGTACGTAAGTACCACAACTTCTTTATCCATTTTTCGCTTTCTGCGATATTGAACTTGTATCGTAAATGAGGTTCTTGTAAACAGAGCTGTCCCAAACTTTGGGGTGGCTGTGTCTTTTTGATTTTAATTTCCCTAATCTATAGGACAAAAAATGGAAGTGCCCTAGGCTCTGTTGCTTTGTTTTTCAGATGTTTCAGGAAACACCATACACTTCTCCAGAGTGGCTGTTGGCAATTTACATCCCGCCCATCAGCCTAAGTAGGCTCCCAGTTCTCCATGGTCTGTCCTGCCTTTCTGGATTTTACACTTTTTTCAGATGGCCCTTTTGACCGGGGGGCAGTGAGACTTCATTGTAGTGCAGATTTCCTTTGCAAGCTTGCTTGGTTGGCCAAAAAGGGCGTATGCGTTTTTTCCTGAATATATTCAGGAAAAAACGCATACGCCCTTTTTGGCCAAGTGAATCATTGTGGACGGTCTGCCTCTTTTCTTATGCTTTACATGCAATTCCAGTCTACCTCCTGAAAACGGTTTCCTGCAATTCTGCCCCGCTTTCAAGTCCTCTTGGCAGCCTTACTTCAATATATTTTTGGACGATAGCTGTCATTTATAACTCTGAAGGTTTGTGAATTACAGTGCCCCTGAGCTACTTTCTTCAACTCGCTTTCTTGTGAGCTGGCCGCAACACCGCAGGATTGCTTCAGACCCTAGTGTGGTTCCGGCACGGCTCGCTGAGCCTTTGGTTAATTCCTCTTCCTGGTGGGAAATGAGAGTAAAATTTGCCCGTCCAGACACCTCCAGTTAGTCTCTCATTGGTTCTCCCTATTCCTGTTCATTTTCCGCAGAAATTGCAAACTGGGCCAAACAGGAGTTTAAAGGCACTGACTCTCCAAGTGGGGAGAGTGTTAGTAAAGCATCTGGAATGTTGCACCCGAGTACCAGGGGACGAAAACTGAGACACATTTGAACACGTTTCCCGATCACACGGTGGATCATACTCTGGGTTCCACATGCATGTTTTAGCTGAAGGAAGAATCCCTTAAACCTGGAGAGTTGAGAACCATGGAATGGGTACCATGCAATATGACTTCAAAGGGTCTGCATTTGCTCACCGAACCTCACCAATCCTATCACTGCTGCGTTTATGCCGCTGTACACACGCTGGATTCTCTTTCGGAGACATATAAATCCATAGGTTTTAAGATTCTTACTAGTCAGGTATATTCTTAGGCGTTTAATATGGGGTGTTGAGTCCACTTCGTTGAGCAAGCAGTAGCTCTTGTCTATTACATATTTGGCTTATGGAAAGGTATCTGTGTTAATTTCAATCTCTGGTTTTATGCAGCACCCCAACTCACCTTTCCCCTTAAGCAAGCATAAGTTGGTTTTCCACATTTGAGACCCTATTCTGTTTTGTAATTCAGTTGCTGTGTAGCCAAGTTTACATTCCGTGTATTAGTGATACCTTATGATGTTTCTTTTTCTGTGTGACTTATTTCACTTAGAATCATCGTACCTGAATCCACTCATTATGCTGCTACTGGCCTGATGACATAGATTTCATTGCTGAGTGGTATTGCATTGTACGTAAGTACCACAACTTCTTTATCCATTTTTCGCTTTCTGCAATATTGAACTTGTACCGTAAATGAGGTTCTTGTAAACAGAGCCGTCCCAAACTTTGGGGTGGCTGTGTCTTTTTGATTTTAATTTCCCTAATCTATAGGACCATAAGTGGAAGTGCCCTAGGCTCTGTTGCTTTGTTTTTTAGATGTTTCAGGAAACACCATACACTTCTCCAGAGTGGCTGTTGGCAATTTACATCCCGCCCATCAGCATAAGAAGGCTCCCAGTTCTCCATGGCCTGTCCTGCCTTTCTGGATTTTACACTTTTTTCAGATGGCCCTTTTGACCGGGGGGCAGTGAGACTTCATTGTAGTGCAGATTTCCTTTGCAAGCTTGCTTGGTTGGCCAAAAAGGGCGTATGCGTTTTTTCCTGAATATATTCAGGAAAAAACGCATACGCCCTTTTTGGCCAAGTGCATCATTGTGGACGTTCTGCCTCTTTTCCTATGCTTTTCATGCAATTCCAGTCTACCTCCTGAAATCGGTTTCCTGCAATTCTGCCCCGCTTTCAAGTCCTCTTGGCAGCCTTACTTCAATATATTTTTGGATGATAGCTGTCATTTATAACTCTGCAGGCTTGTGAATTACAGTGCCCCTGAGCTTCTTTCTTCAATTCGCTTTCTTGTGAGCTGGCCGCAACACCGCAGGATTGCTTCAGGCCCTAGTGTGGTTTCGGCATGGCTCGCTGAGCCTTTGGTTAATTCCTCTTCCTGGTGGGAAATGAGAGTTAAATTTGCCTGTCCAGTCACCTCCAGCTAGTCTCTCATTGGTTCTCCCTATTCCTGTTAATTTTCCACAGAAATTGCAAACTGGGCCAAATAGGAGGTTAAAGGCTCTGACTCTCCAAGTGGGGAGAGTGTTAGTAAAGTGTCTGGAATGTTGCACCCGAGTACCAGGGGACGAAAACTGAGACACATTTGAACACGTTTCCCGATCACACGGTGGATCATACTCTGGGTTCCACATGCATGTTTTAGCTGAAGGAAGAATCCCTTACCTGGAGAGTTGAGACGCATGGAATGGGTACCATGCAATATGACTTCAAAGGGTCTGCATTTGCTCACCGAACCTCACCAATCCTATCACTGCTGCGTTTATGCCGCTGTACACACGCTTGATTCTCTTTCGGAGACATATAAATCCATAGGCTTTAAGATTCTTACTAGTCAGGTATATTCTTAGGCGTTTAATATGGGGTGTTGAGTCCACTTCGTTGAGCAAGCAGTAGCTCTTGTCTATTACATATTTGACTTATGGAAATGTATCTGTCCTAATTTCAATCTCTGGTTTTATGCAGCACCCCAACTCACCTTTCCCCTTAAGCAAGCATAAGTTGGTTTTCTACATTTGAGACCCTATTCTGTTTTGTAATTCAGTTCCTGTGTAGCCAAGTTTACATTCCGTGTATTAGTGATACCTCATGATGTTTCTTTTTCTGTGTGACTTATTTTACTTAGAATAATCGTACCTGAATTCACTCATTATGCTGCTACTGTCCTGATGACATAGATTTCATTGCTGAGTGATATTGCATTGTACGTAAGTACCACAACTTCTTTATCCATTTTTCGCTTTCTGCGATATTGAACTTGTACCGTAAATGAGGTTCTTGTAAACAGAGCCGTCCCAAACTTTGGGGTGGCTGTGTCTTTTTGATTTTAATTTCCCTAATCTATAGGACCATAAGTGTAAGTGCCCTAGGCTCTGTTGCTTTGTTTTTTAGATGTTTCAGGAAACACCATACACTTCTCCAGAGTGGCTGTTGGCAATTTACATCCCGCCCATCAGCATAAAAAGGCTCCCAGTTCTCCATGGCCTGTCCTGCCTTTCTGGATTTTACACTTTTTTCAGATGGCCCTTTTGACCGGGGGGCAGTGAGACTTCATTGTAGTGCAGATTTCCTTTGCAAGCTTGCTTGGTTGGCCAAAAAGGGCGTATGCGTTTTTTCCTGAATATATTCAGGAATATATTCAGGAAAAAATGCATACGCCCTTTTTGGCCAAGTGCATCATTGTGGACGTTCTGCCTCTTTTCCTATGCTTTACATGCAATTCCAGTCTACCTCCTGAAATCAGTTTACTGCAATTCTGCCCTGCTTTCAAGTCCTCTTGGCAGCCTTACTTCAATATATTTTTGGACGATAGCTGTCATTTATAACTCTGAAGGTTTGTGAATTACAGTGCCCCTGAGCTCCTTTTTTCAACTGGCTTTCTTGTGAGCTGGCCGCAACACCGCAGGATTGCTTCAGGCCCTAGTGTGGTTCCGGCATGGCTCGCTGAGCCTTTGGTTAATTCCTCTTCCTGGTGGGAAATGAGAGTTAAATTTGCCCGTCCAGACACCTCCAGCTAGTCTCTCATTGGTTCTCCCTATTCCTGTTCATTTTCCACAGAAATTGCAAACTGGGCCAAACAGGAGGTTAAAGGCACTGACTCTCCAAGTGGGGAGAGTGTTAGTAAAGCATCTGGAATGTTGCACCCGAGTACCAGGGGACGAAAACTGAGACACATTTGAACACGTTTCCCGATCACACGGTGGATCATACTCTGGGTTCCACATGCATGTTTTAGCTGAAGGAAGAATCCCTTAAACCTGGAGAGTTGAGACCCATGGAATGGGTACCATGCAATATGACTTCAAAGGGTCTGCATTTGCTCACCGAACCTCACCAATCCTATCACTGCTGCGTTTATGCCGCTGTACACACGCTGGATTCTCTTTCGGAGACATATAAATCCATAGGTTTTAAGATTCTTACTAGTCAGGTATATTCTTAGGCGTTTAATATGTGGTGTTGAGTCCACTTCGTTGAGCAAGCAGTAGCTCTTGTCTATTACATATTTGGCTTATGGAAAGGTATCTGTGCTAATTTCAATCTCTGGTTTTATGCAGCACCCCAACTCACCTTTCCCCTTAAGCAAGCATAAGTTGGTTTTCTACATTTGAGACCCTATTCTGTTTTGTAATTCAGTTCCTGTGTAGCCAAGTTTACATTCCGTGTATTAGTGATACCTTATGATGTTTCTTTTTCTGTGTGACTTATTTCACTTAGAATCATCGTACCTGAATCCACTCATTATGCTGTTACTGGCCTGATGACATAGATTTCATTGCTGAGTGATATTGCATTGTACGTAAGTACCACAACTTCTTTATCCATTTTTCGCTTTCTGCGATATTGAACTTGTATCGTAAATGAGGTTCTTGTAAACAGAGCTGTCCCAAACTTTGGGGTGGCTGTGTCTTTTTGATTTTAATTTCCCTAATCTATAGGACCAAAAATGGAAGTGCCCTAGGCTCTGTTGCTTTGTTTTTCAGATGTTTCAGGAAACACCATACACTTCTCCAGAGTGGCTGTTGGCAATTTACATCCCGCCCATCAGCCTAAGTAGGCTCCCAGTTCTCCATGGTCTGTCCTGCCTTTCTGGATTTTACACTTTTTTCAGATGGCCCTTTTGACCGGGGGGCAGTGAGACTTCATTGTAGTGCAGATTTCCTTTGCAAGCTTGCTTGGTTGGCCAAAAAGGGCGTATGCGTTTTTTCCTGAATATATTCGGGAAAAAACGCATACGCCCTTTTTGGCCAAGTGCATCATTATGGACGGTCTGCCTCTTTTCTTATGCTTTACATGCAATTCCAGTCTACCTCCTGAAAACGGTTTCCTGCAATTCTGCCTCGCTTTCAAGTCCTCTTGGCAGCCTTACTTCAATATATTTTTGGACGATAGCTGTCATTTAGAACTCTGAAGGTTTGTGAATTACAGTGCCCCTGAGCTACTTTCTTCAACTGGCTTTCTTGTGAGCTGGCCGCAACACCGCAGGATTGCTTCAGGCCCTAGTGTGGTTCCGGCATGGCTCGCTGAGCCTTTGGTTAATTCCTCTTCCTGGTGGGAAATGAGAGTTAAATTTGCCCGTCCAGACACCTCCAGCTAGTCTCTCATTGGTTCTCCCTATTCCTGTTCATTTTCCGCAGAAATTGCAAACTGGGCCAAACAGGAGGATAAAGGCGCTGACTCTCCAAGTGGGGAGAGTGTTAGTAAAGCGTCTGGAATGTTGCACCCGAGTACCAGGGGACGAAAACTGAGACACATTTGAACACGTTTCCCGATCACACGGTGGATTATATTCTGGGTTCCACATGCATGTTTTAGCTGAAGGAAGAATCCCTTAAACCTGGAGAGTTGAGAACCATGGAATGGGTACCATGCAATATGACTTCAAAGGGTCTGCATTTGCTCACCGAACCTCACCAATCCTATCACTGGTGCGTTTATGTCGCTGTACACACGCTGGATTCTCTTTCGGAGACATATAAATCCATAGGTTTTAAGATTCTTACTAGTCAGGTATATTCTTAGGCGTTTAATATGGGGTGTTGAGTCCACTTCGTTGAGCAAGCAGTAGCTCTTGTCTATTACATATTTGACTTATGGAAATGTATCTGTGCTAATTTCAATCTCTGGTTTTATGCAGCACCCCAACTCACCTTTCCCCTTAAGCAAGCATAAGTTGGTTTCCTACATTTGAGACCCTATTCTGTTTTGTAATTCATTTCCTGTGTATCCAAGTTTACATTCCGTGTATTAGTGATACCTTATGATGTTTCTTTTTCTGTGTGACTTATTTTACTTAGAATCATCGTACCTGAATTCACTCATTATGCTGCGACTGCCCTGATGACATAGATTTCATTGCTGAGTGATATTGCATTGTACGTAAGTACCACAACTTCTTTATCCATTTTTCGCTTTCTGCGATATTGAACTTGTACCGTAAATGAGGTTCTTGTAAACATAGCCGTCCCAAACTTTGGGGTGGCTGTGTCTTTTTTATTTTAATTTCCCTAATCTATAGGACCATAAGTGGAAGTGCCCTAGGCTCCGTTGCTTTGGTTTTTAGATGTTTCAGGAAACACCATACACTTCTCCAGAGTGGCTGTTGGCAATTTACATCCCGCCCATCAGCATAACAAGGCTCCCAGTTCTCCATGGCCTGTCCTGCCTTTCTGGATTTTACACTTTTTTCAGATGGCCCTTTTGACCGGGGGGCAGTGAGACTTCATTGTAGTGCAGATTTCCTTTGCAAGCTTGCTTGGTTGTCCAAAAAGGGCGTATGCGTTTTTTCCTGAATATATTCAGGAATATATTCAGGAAAAAACGCATACGCCCTTTTTGGCCAAGTGCATCATTGTGGACGTTCTGCCTCTTTTCCTATGCTTTACATGCAATTCCAGTCTACCTCCTGAAATCGGTTTCCTGCAATTCTTCCCCGCTTTCAAGTCCTCTTGGCAGCCTTACTTCAATATATTTTTGTACGATAGCTGTCATGTATAACTCTGAAGGTTTGTGAATTACAGTGCCCCTGAGCTCCTTTCTTCAACTCGCTTTCTTGTGAGCTGGCCACAACACCGCAGGATTGCTTCAGGCCCTAGTGTGGTTCCAGCATGGCTCGCTGAGCCTTTGGTTAATTCCTCTTCCTGGTGGGAAATGAGAGTTAAATTTGCCCGTCCAGACACCTCCAGCTAGTCTCTCATTGGTTCTCCCTATTCCTGTTCATTTTCCACAAAAATTGCAAACTGGGCCAAATAGGAGGTTAAAGGCACTGACTCTCCAAGTGGGGAGAGTGTTAGTAAAGCGTCTGGAATGTTGCATCCGAGTACCAGGGGACAAAAACTGAGACACATTTGAACACGTTTCCCGATCACACGGTGGATCATACTCTGGGTTCCACATGCATGTTTTAGATGAAGGAAGAATCCCTTAAACCTGGAGAGTTGAGACCCATGGAATGGGTACCATGCAATATGACTTCAAAGGGTCTGCATTTGCTCACCGAACCTCACCAATCCTATCACTGCTGCGTTTATGCCGCTGTACACACGCTGGATTCTCCTTCGGAGACATATAAATCCATAGGTTTTAAGATTCTTACTACTCAGGTATATTCTTAGGCGTTTAATATGGGGTGTTGAGTCCACTTCGTTGAGCAAGCAGTAGCTCTTGTCTATTACATATTTGGCTTATGGAAAGGTATCTGTGCTAATTTCCATCTCTGGTTTTATGCAGCACCCCAACTCACCTTTCCCCTTAAGCAAGCATAAGTTGGTTTTCTACATTTGAGACCCTATTCTGTTTTGTAATTCAGTTCCTGTGTAGCCAAGTTTACATTCCGTGTATTAGTGATACCTCATGATGTTTCTTTTTCTGTGTGACTTATTTTACTTAGAATCATCGTACCTGAATTCACTCATTATGCTGCTACTGTCCTGATGACATAGATTTCATTGCTGAGTGATATTGCATTGTACGTAAGTACCACAACTTCTTTATCCATTTTTCGCTTTCTGCGATATTGAACTTGTACCGTAAATGAGGTTCTTGTAAACAGAGCCGTCCCAAACTTTGGGGTGGCTGTGTCTTTTTGATTTTAATTTCCCTAATCTATAGGACCATAAGTGTAAGTGCCCTAGGCTCTGTTGCTTTGTTTTTTAGATGTTTCAGGAAACACCATACACTTCTCCAGAGTGGCTGTTGGCAATTTACATCCCGCCCATCAGCCTAAGTAGGCTCCCAGTTCTCCATGGTCTGTCCTGCCTTTCTGGATTTTACACTTTTTTCAGATGGCCCTTTTGACCGGGGGGCAGTGAGACTTCATTGTAGTGCAGATTTCCTTTGCAAGCTTGCTTGGTTGGCCAAAAAGGGCGTATGCGTTTTTTCCTGAATATATTCAGGAAAAAACGCATACGCCCTTTTTGGCCAAGTGCATCATTGTGGACGGTCTGCCTCTTTTCTTATGCTTTACATGCAATTCCAGTCTACCTCCTGAAAACGGTTTCCTGCAATTCTGCCTCGCTTTCAAGTCCTCTTGGCAGCCTTACTTCAATATATTTTTGGACGATAGCTGTCATTTAGAACTCTGAAGGTTTGTGAATTACAGTGCCCCTGAGCTACTTTCTTCAACTCGCTTTCTTGTGAGCTGGTCGCAACACCGCAGGATTGCTTCAGGCCCTAGTGTGGTTCCGGCACGGCTCGCTGAGCCTTTGGTTAATTCCTCTTCCTGGTGGGAAATGAGAGTAAAATTTGCCCGTCCAGACACCTCCAGCTAGTCTCTCATTGGTTCTCCCTATTTCTGTTCATTTTCCGCAGAAATTGCAAACTTGGTCAAACAGGAGTTTAAAGGCACTGACTCTCAAAGTGGGGAGAGTGTTAGTAAAGCATCTGGAATGTTGCACCCGAGTACCAGGGGACGAAAACTGAGACACATTTGAACACATTTCCTGATCACACGGTGGATCATACTCTGGGTTCCACATGCATGTTTTAGCTGAAGGAAGAATCCCTTAAACCTGGAGAGTTGAGACCCATGGAATGGGTACCATGCAATATGACTTCAAAGGGTCTGCATTTGCTCACCGAACCTCACCAATCCTATCACTGCTGCGTTTATGCCGCTGTACACACGCTGGATTCTCTTTCGGAGACATATAAATCCATAGGTTTTAAGATTCTTACTAGTCAGGTATATTCTTAGGCGTTTAATATGGGGTGTTGAGTCCACTTCGTTGAGCAAGCAGTAGCTCTTGTCTATTACATATTTGGCTTATGGAAAGGTATCTGTGCTAATTTCCATCTCTGGTTTTATGCAGCACCCCAACTCACCTTTCCCCTTAAGCAAGCATAAGTTGGTTTTCTACATTTGAGACCCTATTCTGTTTTGTAATTCAGTTCCTGTGTAGCCAAGTTTACATTCCGTGTATTAGTGATATCTTATGATGTTTCTTTTTCTGTGTGACATATTTCACTTAGAATCATCGTACCTGAATCCACTCATTATGCTGCTACTGGCCTGATGACATAGATTTCATTGCTGAGTGGTATTGCATTGTACGTAAGTACCACAACTTCTTTATCCATTTTTCACTTTCTGCGATATTGAACTTGTACCGTAAATGAGGTTCTTGTAAACAGAGCCATCCCAAACTCTGGGGTGGCTGTGTCTTTTTGATTTTAATTTCCCTAATCTATAGGACCATAAGTGGAAATGCCCTAGGCTCTGTTGCTTTGTTTTTTAGATGTTTCAGGAAACACCATACACTTCTCCAGAGTGGCTGTTGGCAATTTACATCCCGCCCATCAGCATAAGAAGGCTCCCAGTTCTCCATGGCCTGTCCTGCCTTTCTGGATTTTACAATTTTTTCAGATGGCCCTTTTGACCGGCAGGCAGTGAGACTTCATTGTAGTGCAGATTTCCTTTGCAAGCTTGCTTGGTTGGCCAAAAAGGGCGTATGCGTTTTTTCCTGAATATATTCAGGAATATATTCAGGAAAAAACGCATACGCCCTTTTTGGCCAAGTGCATCATTGTGGACGTTCTGCCTCTTTTCCTATGCTTTACATGCAATTCCAGTCTACCTCCTGAAATCGGTTTCCTGCAATTCTTCCCCGCTTTCAAGTCCTCTTGGCAGCCTTACTTCAATATATTTTTGGACGGTAGCTGTCATTTATAACTCTGCAGGTTTGTGAATTACAGTGCCCCTGAGCTCCTTTTTTCAACTGGCTTTCTTGTGAGCTGGCCGCAACACCGCAGGCTTGCTTCAGGCCCTAGTGTGGTTCCGGCATGGCTCGCTGAGCCTTTGGTTAATTCCTCTTCCTGGTGGGAAATGAGAGTTAAATTTGCCCGTCCAGACACCTCCAGCTAGTCTCTCATTGGTTCTCCCTATTCCTGTTCATTTTCCGCAGAAATTGTAAACTGGGCCAAACAGGAGGATAAAGGCGCTGACTCTCCAAGTGGGGAGAGTGTTAGTAAAGCGTCTGGAATGTTGCACCCGAGTACCAGGGGACGAAAACTGAGACACATTTGAACACGTTTCCCGGTCACACGGTGGATCATATTCTGGGTTCCACATGCATGTTTTAGCTGAAGGAAGAATCCCTTAAACCTGGAGAGTTGAGAACCATGGAATGGGTACCATGCAATATGACTTCAAAGGGTCTGCATTTGCTCACCGAACCTCACCAATCCTATCACTGCTGCGTTTATGCCGCTGTACACACGCTGGATTCTCTTTCGGAGACATATAAATCCATAGGTTTTAAGATTCTTACTAGTCAGGTATATTCTTAGGCGTTTAATATGGGGTGTTGAGTCCACTTCGTTGAGCAAGCAGTAGCTCTTGTCTATTACATATTTGGCTTATGGAAAGGTATCTGTGCTAATTTCAATCTCTGGTTTTATGCAGCACCCCAACTCACCTTTCCCCTTAAGCAAGCATAAGTTGGTTTTCTACATTTGAGACCCTATTCTGTTTTGTAATTCAGTTCCTGTGTAGCCAAGTTTACATTCCGTGTATTAGTGATACCTTATGATGTTTCTTTTTCTGTGTGACTTATTTCACTTAGAATCATCGTACCTGAATCCACTCATTATGCTGCTACTGGCCTGATGACATAGATTTCATTGCTGAGTGATATTGCATTGTACGTAAGTACCACAAATTCTTTATCCATTTATCGCTTTCTGCGATATTGAACTTGTACCATAAACGAGGTTCTTGTAAACAGAGCCGACCCAAACTTTGGGGTGGCTGTGTCTTTTTGATTTTAATTTCCCTAAGCTATAGGACCAAAAGTGGAAGTGCCCTAGGCTCTGTTGCTTTGTTTTTTAGATGTTTAAGGAAACACCATACACTTCTCCAGAGTGGCTGTTGGCAATTTACATCCCGCCCATCAGCATAAGAAGGCTCCCAGTTCTCCATGGCCTGTCCTGCCTTTCTGGATTTTACAGGTTTTTCAGATGGCCCTTTTGACCGGGGGGCAGTGAGACTTCATTGTAGTGCAGATTTCCTTTGCAAGCTTGCTTGGTTGGCCAAAAAGGGCGTATGCGTTTTTTCCTGAATATATTCAGGAAAAAACGCATACGCCCTTTTTGGCCAAGTGCATCATTGTGGACGTTCTGCCTCTTTTCCTATGCTTTACATGCAATTCCAGTCTACCTCCTGAAATCGTTTTACTGCAATTCTGCCCTGCTTTCAAGTCCTCTTGGCAGCCTTACTTCAATATATTTTTGGACGATAGCTGTCATTTATAACTCTGCAGGTTTGTGAATTACAGAGCCCCTGAGCTCCTTTCTTCAACTCGCTTTCTTGTGAGCTGGCCGCAACAGCGCAGGATTGCTTCAGGCCCTAGTGTGTTTCCAGCATGGCACGCTGAGCCTTTGGTTAATTCCTCTTCCTGGTGGGAAATGAGAGTTAAATTTGCCCGTCCAGACACCTCCAGCTAGTCTCTCATTGGTTCTCCCTATTCCTGTTCATTTTCCGCAGAAATTGCAAACTGGGCCAAACAGGAGGTTAAAGGCACTGACTCTCCAAGTGGGGAGAGTGTTAGTAAAGCGTCTGGAATGTTGCACCCGAGTACCAGGGAACGAAAACTGAGACACATTTGAACACGTTTCCCGATCACATGGTGGATCATACTCTGGGTTCCACATGCATGTTTTAGCTGAAGGAAGAATCCCTTAAACCTGGAGAGTTGAGAACCATGGAATGGGTACCATGCAATATGACTTCAAAGGGTCTGCATTTGCTCACCGAACCTCACCAATCCTATCACTGCTGCGTTTATGCCGCTGTACACATGCTTGACTCTCTTTCGGAGACATATAAATCCATAGGTTTTAAGATTCTTACTAGTCAGGTATATTCTTAGGCGTTTAATATGGGGTGTTGAGTCCACTTCGTTGAGCAAGCAGTAGGTCTTGTCTATTACATATTTGGCTTATGGAAAGGTATCTGTGCTAATTTCCATCTCTGGTTTTATGCAGCACCCCAACTCACCTTTCCCCTTAAGCAAGCATAAGTTGGTTTTCTACATTTGAGACCCTATTCTGTTTTGTAATTCAGTTCCTGTGTAGCCAAGTTTACATTCCGTGTATTAGTGATACCTTATGATGTTTCTTTTTCTGTGTGACTTATTTCACTTAGAATCATCGTACCTGAATCCACTCATTATGCTGCTACTGGCCTGATGACATAGATTTCATTGCTGAGTGATATTGCATTGTACGTAAATACAGCAACTTCTTTATCCATTTTTCGCTTTCTGCGATATTGAACTTGTACCGTAAACGAGGTTCTTGTAAACAGAGCCATCCCAAACATTGTGGTGGCTGTGTCTTTTTGATTTTAATTTCCCTAAGCTATAGGACCATAAGTGGAAGTGCCCTAGGCTCTGTTGCTTTGTTTTTTAGATGTTTCAGGAAACACCATACACTTCTCCAGAGTGGCTGTTTGCAATTTACATCCCGCCCATCAGCTTAAGAAGGCTCCCAGTTCTCCATGGCCTGTCCTGCCTTTCTGGATATTACACTTTTTTCAGATGGCCCTTTTGACTGGGGGGCAGTGAGACTTCATTGTAGTGCAGATTTCCTTTGCAAGCTTGCTTGGTTGGCCAAAAAGGGCGTATGCGCTTTTTCCTGATATTCGGGAAAAAACGCATACGCCCTTTTTGGCCAAGTGCATCATTGTGGACGTTCTGCCTCTTTTCCTATGCTTTACATGCAATTCCAGTCTACCTCCTGAAATCGGTTTCCTGCAATTCTGCCCCGCTTTCAAGTCCTCTTGCCAGCCTTACTTCAATATATTTTTGGATGATAGCTGTCATTTATAACTCTGCAGGTTTGTGAATGACAGTGCCCCTGAGCTCCTTTCTTCAACTCGCTTTCTTGTGAGCTGGCCGCAACACCGCAGGATTGCTTCAGGCCCTAGTGTGGTTCTGGCATGGCTCGCTGAGCCTTTGGTTAATTCCTCTTCCTGGTGGGAAATGAGAGTTAAATTTGCCCGTCCAGACACCTCCAGCTAGTCTCTCATTGGTTCTCCTCATTCCTGTTCATTTTCCACAGAAATTGCAAACTGGGCCAAACAGGAGGTTAAAGGCACTGACTCTCCAAGTGGGGAGAGTGTTAGTAAAGCGTCTGGAATGTTGCACCCGAGTACCAGGGGACGAAAACTGAGACACATTTGAACACGTTTCCCGATCACACGGTGGATCATACTCTGGGTTCCACATGCATGTTTTAGCTGAAGGAAGAATCCCTTAAACCTGGAGAGTTGAGAACCATGGAATGGGTACCATGCAATATGACTTCAAAGGGTCTGCATTTGCTCACCGAACCTCACCAATCCTATCACTGCTGCGTTTATGCCGCTGTACACACGCTGGATTCTCTTTTGGAGACATATAAATCCATAGGTTTTAAGATTCTTACTAGTCAGGTATATTCTTAGGCGTTTAATATGGGGTGTTGAGTCCACTTCGTTGAGGAAGCAGTAGCTCTTGTCTATTACATATTTGACTTATGGAAAGGTATCTGTGCTAATTTCAATCTCTGGTTTTATGCAGCACCCCAACTCACCTTTCCCCTTAAGCAAGCATAAGTTGGTTTTCTACATTTGAGACCCTATTCTGTTTTGTAATTCAGTTCCTGTGTAGCCAAGTTTACATTTCGTGTATTAGTGATACCTTATGATGTTTCCTTTTCTGTGTGACTTATTTCACTTAGAATCATCGTACCTGAATCCACTCATTATGCTGCTACTGGCCTGATGACATAGATTACATTGCTGAGTGATACTGCATTGTACGTAAGTACCACAACTTCTTTATCCATTTTTCGCTTTCTGCGATATTGAACTTGTACCGTAAATGAGGTTCTTGTAAACAGAGCCGTCCCAAACTTTGGGGTGGCTGTGTCTTTTTGATTTTAATTTCCCTAATCTATAGGACCATAAGTGGAAGTGCCCTAGGCTCTGTTGCTTTGTTTTTTAGATGTTTCAGGAAACACCATACACTTCTCCAGAGTGGCTGTTGGCAATTTACATCCCGCCCATCAGCATAACAAGGCTCCCAGTTCTCCTTGGCCTGTCCTGCTTTTCTGGATTTTACACTTTTTTCAGATGGCCCTTTTGACCAGGGGGCAGTGAGACTTCATTGTAGTGCAGATTTCCTTTGCAAGCTTGCTTGGTTGGCCAAAAAGGGCGTATGCGTTTTTTCCTGAATATATTCAGGAAAAAACGCATACGCCCTTTTTGGCCAAGTGCATCATTGTGGACGTTCTGCCTCTTTTCCTATGCTTTACATGCAATTCCAGTCTACCTCCTGAAATCGGTTTCCTGCAATTCTGCCCCTCTTTCAAGTCCTCTTGCCAGCCTTACTTCCATATATTTTTGGATGATAGCTGTCATTTATAACTCTGCAGGTTTGTGAATGACAGTGCCCCTGAGCTCCTTTCTTCAACTCGCTTTCTTGTGAGCTGGCCGCAACACCGCAGGATTGCTTCAGGCCCTAGTGTGGTTCCGGCATGGCTCGCTGAGCCTTTGGTTAATTCCTCTTCCTGGTGGGAAATGAGAGTTAAATTTGCCCGTCCAGACACCTCCAGCTAGTCTCTCATTGGTTCTCCCCATTCCTGTTCATTTTCCGCAGAAATTGCAAACTGGGCCAAACAGGAGGTTAAAGGCACTGACTCTCCAAGTGGGGAGAGTGTTAGTAAAGCGTCTGGAATGTTGCACCCGAGTACCAGGGGACAAAAAGTGAGACACATTGGAACACGTTTCCCGATCACACGGTGGATCATACTCTGGGTTCCACATGCATGTTTTAGCTGAAGGAAGAATCCCTTAAACCTGGAGAGTTGAGAACCATGGAATGGGTACCATGCAATATGACTTCAAAGGGTCTGCATTTGCTCACCGAACCTCACCAATCCTATCACTGCTGCGTTTATGCCGCTGTACACATGCTGGATTCTCTTTCGGAGACATATAAATCCATAGGTTTTAAGATTCTTACTAGTCAGGTATATTCTTAGGCGTTTAATATGGGGTGTTGAGTCCACTTCGTTGAGCAAGCAGTAGCTCTTGTCTATTACATATTTGGCTTATGGAAAGGTATCTGTGCTAATTTCAATCTCTGGTTTTATGCAACACCCCAAGTCACCTTTCCCCTTAAGCAAGCATAAGTTGGTTTTCTACATTTGAGACCCTATTCTGTTTTGTAATTCAGTTCCTGTGTAGCCAAGTTTACATTCCGTGTATTAGTGATATCTTATGATGCTTCTTTTTATGGGTGACTTATTTCACTTAGAATCATCGTACCTGAATCCACTCATTATGCTGCTACTGGCCTGATGACATAGATTTCATTGCTGAGTGATATTGCATTGTACGTAAGTACCACAACTTCTTTATCCATTTTTCGCTTTCTGCGATATTGAACTTGTACCATAAACGAGGTTCTTGTAAACACAGCCGTCCCAAATTTTGGGGTGGCTGTGTCTTTTTGATTTTAATTTCCCTAATCTATAGGACCATAAGTGGAAGTGCCCTAGGCTCTGTTGCTTTGTTTTTTAGATGTTTCAGGAAACACCATACACTTCTCCAGAGTGGCTGTTGGCAATTTACATCCCGCCCATCAGCATAAGAAGGCTCCCAGTTCTCCATGGCCTGTCCTGCCTTTCTGGATTTTACAGTTTTTTCAGATGACCCTTTTGACCGGGGGGCAGTGAGACTTCATTGTAGTGCAGATTTCCTTTGCAAGCTTGCTTGGTTGGCCAAAAAGGGCGTATGCGTTTTTTCCTGAATATATTCAGGAAAAAACGCATACGCCCTTTTTGGCCAAGTGCATCATTGTGGACGTTCTGCCTCTTTTCCTATGCTTTACATGCAATTCCAGTCTACCTCCTGAAATCGGTTTCCTGCAATTCCGCCCCGCTTTCAAGTCCTCTTGGCAGCCTTACTTCAATATATTTTTGGACGATAGCTGTCATTTATAACTCTGAAGGTTTGTGAATTACAGTGCCCCTGAGCTCCTTTCTTCAACTCACTTTCTTGTGAGCTGGCCACAACACCGCAGGATTGCTTCAGGCCCTAGTGTGGTTCCGGCATGGCTCGCTGAGCCTTTGGTTAATTCCTCTTCCTGGTGGGAAATGAGAGTTAAATTTGCCCGTCCAGACACCTCCAGCTAGTCTCTCATTGGTTCTCCCTATTCCTGTTCATTTTCCGCAGAAATTGCAAACTGGGCCAAACAGGAGGTTAAAGGCACTGACTCTCCAAGTGGGGAGAGTGTTAGTAAAGCCTCTGGAATGTTGCACCTGAGTACCAGGGGACGAAAACTGAGACACATTTGAACACGTTTCCCGATCACACGGTGGATCATACTCTGGGTTCCACATGCATGTTTTAGCTGAAGGAAGAATCCCTTAAACCTGGAGAGTTGAGAACCATGGAATGGGTACCATGCAATATGACTTCAAAGGGTCTGCATTTGCTCACCGAACCTCACCAATCTTATCACTGCTGCGTTTATGCCGCTGTACGCACGCTTGATTCTCTTTCGTAGACATATCAATCCATAGGTTTTAAGATTCTTACTAGTCAGGTATATTCTTAGGCGTTTAATATGGGGTGTTGAGTCCACTTCGTTGAGCAAGCAGTAGCTCTTGTCTATTACATATTTGGCTTATGGACAGGTATCTGTGCTAATTTCAATCTCTGGTTTTATGCAGCACCCCAACTCAACGTTCCCCTTAAGCAAGCATAAGTTGGTTTTCTACATTTGAGACCCTATTCTGTTTTGTAATTCAGTTCCTGTGTAGGCAAGTTTACATTCCGTGTATTAGTGATATCTTATGATGTTTCTTTTTCTGTGTGACTTATTTCACTTAGAATCATCGTACCTGAATCCACTCATTATGCTGCTACTGGCCTGATGACATAGATTTCATTGCTGAGTGGTATTGCATTGTACGTAAGTACCACAACTTCTTTATCCATTTTTCGCTTTCTGCAATATTGAACTTCTACCGTAAATGAGGTTCTTGTAAACAGAGCCGTCCCAAACTTTGGGGTGGCTGTGTCTTTTTGATTTTAATTTCCCTAATCTATAGGACCATAAGTGGAAGTGCCCTAGGCTCTGTTGCTTTGTTTTTTAGATGTTTCAGGAAACACCATACACTTCTCCAGAGTGGCTGTTGGAAATTTACATCCTGCACATCAGTCTAACTAGGCTCCCAGTTCTCCATGGCCTGTACTGCCTTTCTGGTTTTTACACTTTTTTCAGATGTCCCTTTTGACCGGGGGGCAGTGAGACTTCATTGTAGTGCAGATTTCCTTTGCAAGCTTGCTTGTTGGCCAAAAAGGGCATATGCGTTTTTTCCTGAATATATTCAGGAAAAAAAGCATACGTCCTTTTTGGCCAAGTGCATCATTGTGGACGTTCTGCCTCTTTTCCTATGCTTTACATGCAATTCCAGTCTACCTCCTGAAATCGGTTTCCTGCAATTCTGCCCCACTTTCAATTCCTCTTGGCAGCCTTACTTCAATACATTTTTGGACGATACCTGTCATTTTTAACTCTGCAGGTTTGTGAATGACAGTGCCCCTGAGCTCCTTTCTTCAACTCGCTTTCTTGTGAGCTGGCCGCAACACCGCAGGATTGCTTCAGGGCTAGTGTGGTTTCGGCATGGCTCGCTTAGCCTTTGGTTAATTCCTCTTCCTGGTGGGAAATGAGAGTTAAATTTGCCCGTCCAGACACCTCCATCTAGTCTGTCATTGGTTCTCCCTATTCCTGTTAATTTTCCACAGAAATTGCAAACTGGGCCAAACAGGAGGTTAAAGGCACTGACTCTCCAAGTGGGGAGAGTGTTAGTAAAGCGTCTGGAATGTTGCACCCGAGTACCAGGGGACGAAAACTGAGACACATATGAACACGTTTCCCGATCACACGGTGGATCATACTCTGGGTTCCACATGCATGTTTTAGCTGAAGGAAGAATCCCTTACCTGGAGAGTTGAGACGCATGGAATGGGTACCATGCAATATGACTTCAAAGGGTCTGCATTTGCTCACCGAACCTCACCAATCCTATCACTGCTGCGTTTATGCCGCTGTACACACACTTGATTCTCTTTCGGAGACATATAAATCCATAGGCTTTAAGATTCTTACTAGTCAGGTATATTCTTAGGCGTTTAATATGGGGTGTTGAGTCCACTTCGTTGAGCAAGCAGTAGCTCTTGTCTATTACATATTTGACTTATGGAAATGTATCTGTGCTAATTTCAATCTCTGGTTTTATGCAGCACCCCAACTCACCTTTCCCCTTAAGCAAGCATAAGTTGGTTTTCTACATTTGAGACCCTATTCTGTTTTGTAATTCAGTTCCTGTGTAGGCAAGTTTACATTCCGTGTATTAGTGATACCTTATGATGTTTCTTTTTCTGTGTGACTTATTTTACTTAGAATCATCGTACCTGAATCCACTCATTATGCTGCTACTGGCCTGATGACATAGATTTCATTGCTGAGTGATATTGCATTGTACGTAAGTACCACAACTTCTTTATCAATTTTTCGCTTTCTGCGATATTGAACTTGTACCGTAAATGAGGTTCTTGTAAACAGAGCCGTCCCAAACTTTGGGGTGGCTGTGTGTTTTTGATTTTAATTTCCCTAATCTATAGGACCATAAGTGGAAGTGCCCTAGGCTCTGTTGCTTTGGTTTTTTAGATGTTTCAGGAAACACCATACACATCTCTAGAGTGGCTGTTGGCAATTTACATCCCGCCCATCAGCATAAGAAGGCTCCCAGTTCTCCATGGCCTGTCCTGCCTTTCTGGATTTTACACTTTTTTCAGATGGCCCTTTTGACCGGGGGGCAGTGAGACTTCATTGTAGTGCAGATTTCCTTTGCAAGCTTGCTTGGTTGGCCAAAAAGGGCGTATGCGTTTTTTCCTGAATATATTCAGGAAAAAACGCATACGCCCTTTTTGGCCAAGTGCATCATTGTGGACGTTCTGCCTCTTTTCCTATGCTTTACATGCAATTCCAGTCTACCTCCTGAAATCGGTTTCCTGCAATTCTGCCCCGCTTTCAAGTCCTCTTGGCAGCCTTACTTCAATATATTTTTGGACGATAGCTGTCATTTATAACTCTGCAGGTTTGTGAATTACAGTGCCCCTGAGCTCCTTTCTTCAACTCGCTTTCTTGTGAGCTGGCCGCAACACCGCAGGATTGCTTCAGGCCCTAGTGTGGTTCCGGCACGGCAGGCTGAGCCTTTGGTTAATTCCTCTTCCTGGTGGGAAATGAGAGTAAAATTTGCCCGTCCAGACACCTCCAGCTAGTCTCTCATTGGTTCTCCCTATTCCTGTTCATTTTCCGCAGAAATTGCAAACTGGGCCAAACAGGAGGTTAAAGGCACTGACTCTCCAAGTGGGGAGAGTGTTAGTAAAGCGTCTGGAATGTTGCACCCGAGTACCAGAGGACGAAAACTGAGACACATTTGAACACGTTTCCCGATCACACGGTGGATCATACTCTGGGTTCCACATGCATGTTTTAGCTGAAGGAAGAATCCCTTAAACCTGGAGAGTTGAGAACCATGGAATGGGTACCATGCAATATGACTTCAAAGGGTCTGCATTTGCTCACCGAACCTCACCAATCCTATCACTGCTGCGTTTATGCCGCTGTACACACGCTTGGTTCTCTTTCGGAGACATATAAATCCATAGGTTTTAAGATTCTTACTAGTCAGGTATATTCTTAGGCGTTTAATATGGGGTGTTGAGTCCACTTCGTTGAGCAAGCAGTAGCTCTTGTCTATTACATATTTGGCTTATGGAAAGGTATCTGTGCTAATTTCAATCTCTGGTTTTATGCAGCACCCCAACTCACCTTTCCCCTTAAGCAAGCATAAGTTGGTTTTCTACATTTGAGACCCTATTCTGTTTTGTAATTCAGTTCCTGTGTAGCCAAGTTTACATTCTGTGTATTAGTGATATCTTATGATGTTTCTTTTTCTGTGTGACTTATTTCACTTAGAATCATCGTACCTGAATCCACTCATTATGCTGCTACTGGCCTGATGACATAGATTTCATTGCTGAGTGATATTGCATTGTACGTAAGTACCACAACTTCTTTATCCATTTTTCGCTTTCTGCGATATTGAACTTGTACCGTAAACGAGGTTCTTGTAAACAGAGCTGTCCCAAACTATGGGGTGGCTGTGTCTTTTTGATTTTAATTTCCCTAAGCTATAGGACCATAAGTGGAAGTGCCTAGGCTCTGTTGCTTTGTTTTTTAGATATTTCAAGAAACACCATACACTTCTCCAGAGTGGCTGTTTGCAATTTACATCCCACCCATCAGCATAAGAAGGCTCCCAGTTCTCCATGGCCTGTCCTGCCTTTCTGGATTTTACACTTTTTTCAGATGGCCCTTTTGACCGGGGGGCAGTGAGACTTCATTGTAGTGCAGATTTCCTTTGCAAGCTTGCTTGGTTGGCCAAAAAGGGCGTATGCGTTTTTTCCTGAATATATTCAGGAAAAAAAGAATACGCCCTTTTTGGCCAAGTGCATCATTGTGGACGTTCTGCCTCTTTTCCTATGCTTTACATGCAATTCCAGTCTACCTCCTGAAATCGGTTTCCTGCAATTCTGCCCCGCTTTCAAGTCCTCTTGGCAGCCTTACTTCAATATATTTTTGGACGATAGCTGTCATTTATAACTCTGCAGGTTTGTGAATTAAAGTGCCCCTGAGCTCCTTTCTTCAACTCGCTTTCTTGTGAGCTGGCCACAACACCGCAGGATTGCTTCATGCCCTAGTGTCGTTCCGGCACGGCAGGCTGAGCCTTTGGTTAATTCTTCTTCCTGGTGGGAAATGAGAGTACAATTTGCCTGTCCAGACACCTCCAGCTAGTCTCTCATTGGTTCTCCCTATTCCTGTTCATTTTCCGCAGAAATTGCAAACTGGGCCAAACAGGAGGTTAAAGGCACTGACTCTCCAAGTGGGGAGAGTGTTAGTAAAGCATCTGGAATGTTGCACCCGAGTACCAGGGGACGAAAACTGAGACACATTTGAACACGTTTCCCGATCACACGGTGGATCATACTCTGGGTTCCACATGCATGTTTTAGCTGAAGGAAGAATCCCTTAAACCTGGAGAGTTGAGAACCATGGAATGGGTACCATGCAATATGACTTCAAAGGGTCTGCATTTGCTCACCGAACCTCACCAATCCTATCACTGCTGCGTTTATGCCGCTGTACACACGCTTGATTCTCTTTCGTAGACATATCAATCCATAGGTTTTAAGATTCTTACTAGTCAGGTATATTTTTAGGCGTTTAATATGGGGTGTTGAGTCCACTTCGTTGAGCAAGCAGTAGCTCTTGTCTATTACATATTTGGCTTATGGAAAGGTATCTGTGCTAATTTCAATCTCTGGTTTTATGCAGCACCCCAACTCACCTTTCCCCTTAAGCAAGCATAAGTTGGTTTTCTACATTTGAGACCCTATTCTGTTTTGTAATTCAGTTCCTGTGTAGGCAAGTTTACATTCCGTGTATTAGTGATATCTTATGATGTTTCTTTTTCTGTGTGACTTATTTCACTTAGAATCATCGTGCCTGAATCCACTCATTATGCTTCTACTGGCCTGATGACATAGATTTCATTGCTGAGTGATATTGCATTGTACGTAAGTACCACAACTTCTTTATCCATTTTTTGCTTTCTGCGATATTGAACTTGTACCGTAAACGAGGTTCTTGTAAACAGAGCCGTTCCAAACTTTGGGGTGGCTGTGTCTTTTTGATTTTAATTTCCCTAATCTATAGGACCATAAGTGGAAGTGCCCTAGGCTCTGTTGCTTTGTTTTTTAGATGTTTCAGGAAACACCATACACTTCTCCAGAGTGGCTGTTGGCAATTTACATCCCGCCCATCAGTCTAAGTAGGCTCCCAGTTCTCCATGGCCTGTCCTGACTTTCTGGATTTTACACTTTTTTCAGATGGCCCTTTTGACCGGGGGGCAGTGAGACTTCATTGTAGTGCAGATTTCCTTTGCAAGCTTGCTTGGTTGGCCAAAAAGGGCGTATGCGTTTTTTCCTGAATATATTCAGGAAAAAACGCATACGCCCTTTTTGGCCAAGTGCATCATTGTGGACGTTCTGCCTCTTTTCCTATGCTTTACATGCAATTCCAGTCTACCTCCTGAAATCGGTTTCCTGCAATTCTGCCCCACTTTCAAGTCCTCTTGGCAGCCTTACTTCAATAAATTTTTGGACGATAGCTGTCATTTATAATTCTGCAGGTTTGTGAATTACAGTGCCCCTGAGCTCCTTTCTTCAACTCGCTTTCTTGTGAGCTGGCCGCAACACCGCAGGATTGCTTCAGGCCCTAGTGTGGTTTCGGCATGGCTCGCTGAGCCTTTGGTTAATTCCTCTTCCTGGTGGGAAATGAGAGTTAAATTTGCCCGTCCAGACACCTCCAGCTAGTCTCTCATTGGTTCTCCCTATTCCTGTTCATTTTCCGCAGAAATTGCAAACTGGGCCAAACAGGAGTTTAAAGGCACTGACTCTCCAAGTGGGGAGAGTGTTAGTAAAGTGTCTGGAATGTTGCACCCGAGTACCAGGGGACGAAAACTGAGACACATTTGAACACGTTTCCCGATCACACGGTGGATCATACTCTGGGTTCCACATGCATGTTTTAGATGAAGGAAGAATCCCTTAAACCTGGAGAGTTGAGAACCATGGAATGGGTACCATGCAATATGACTTCAAAGGGTCTGCATTTGCTCACCGAACCTCAGCAATCCTATCACTGCTGCGTTTATGCCGCTGTAAACACACTTGATTCTCTTTCGTAGACATATAAATCCATAGGTTTTAAGATTTTTACTAGTCAGGTATATTCTTAGGCGTTTAATATGTGGTGTTGAGTCCACATCGTTGAGCAAGCAGTAGCTCTTGTCTATTACATATTTGGCTTATGGAAAGGTATCTGTGTTAATTTCAATCTCTGGTTTTATGCAGCACCCCAACTAACCTTTCCTCGTAAGCATGCGTAAGTTGGTTTTCTACATTTGAGACCCTATTCTGTTTTGTAATTCAGTTCCTGTGTAGCCAAGTTTACATTCCGTGTATTAGTGATACCTTATGATGTTTCTTTTTCTGTGTGACTTATTTCACTTAGAATCATCGTACCTGAATCCACTCATTATGCTGCTACTGGCCTGATGACATAGATTTCATTGCTGAGTGATATTGCATTGTACGTAAGTACCACAACTTCTTTATCCATTTTTCGCTTTCTGCGATATTGAACTTGTACCGTAAACGAGGTTCTTGTAAACAGAGCTGTCCCAAACTATGGGGTGGCTGTGTCTTTTTGATTTTAATTTCCCTAAGCTATAGGACCATAAGTGGAAGTGCCCTAGGCTCTGTTGCTTTGTTTTTTAGATATTTCAAGAAACACCATACACTTCTCCAGAGTGGCTGTTTGCAATTTACATCCCGCCCATCAGCATAAGAAGGCTCCCAGTTCTCCATGGCCTGTCCTGCCTTTCTGGATTTTACACTTTTTTCAGATGGCCCTTTTGACCGGGGGGCAGTGAGACTTCATTGTAGTGCAGATTTCCTTTGCAAGCTTGCTTGGTTGGCCAAAAAGGGCGTATGCGTTTTTTCCTGAATATATTCAGGAAAAAAAGAATACGCCCTTTTTGGCCAAGTGCATCATTGTGGACGTTCTGCCTCTTTTCCTATGCTTTACATGCAATTCCAGTCTACCTCCTGTAATCGGTTTCCTGCAATTCTGCCCCGCTTTCAAGTCCTCTTGGCAGCCTTACTTCAATATATTTTTGGACGATAGCTGTCATTTATAACTCTGCAGGTTTGTGAATTACAGTGCCCCTGAGCTCCTTTCTTCAACTCGCTTTCTTGTGAGCTGGCCGCAACACCGCAGGATTGCTTCATGCCCTAGTGTGGTTCCGGCACGGCAGGCTGAGCCTTTGGTTAATTCTTCTTCCTGGTGGGAAATGAGAGTACAATTTGCCCGTACACACACCTCCAGCTAGTCTCTCATTGGTTCTCCCTATTCCTGTTCATTTTCCGAAGAAATTGCAAACTGGGCCAAACAGGAGGTTAAAGGCACTGACTCTCCAAGTGGGGAGAGTGTTAGTAAAGCATCTGGAATGTTGCACCCGAGTACCAGGGAATGAAAACTGAGACACATTTGAACACGTTTCCCGATCACACGGTGGATCATACTCTGGTTTCCACATGCATGTTTTAGCTGAAGGAAGAATCCCTTAAACCTGGAGAGTTGAGAACCATGGAATGGGTACCATGCAATATGACTTCAAAGGGTCTGCATTTGCTCACCGAACCTCACCAATCCTATCACTGCTGCGTTTATGCCGCTGTACACACGCTTTATTCTCTTTCGGAGACATATCAATCCATAGGTTTTAAGATTCTTACTAGTCAGGTATATTTTTAGGCGTTTAATATGGGGTGTTGAGTCCACTTCGTTGAGCAAGCAGTAGCTCTTGTCTATTACATATTTGGCTTATGGAAAGGTATCTGTGCTAATTTCAATCTCTGGTTTTATGCAGCACCCCAAATCACCTTTCCCCTTAAGCAAGCATAAGTTGGTTTTCTACATTTGAGACCCTATTCTGTTTTGTAATTCAGTTCCTGTGTAGGCAAGTTTACATTCCGTGTATTAGTGATATCTTATGATGTTTCTTTTTCTGTGTGACTTATTTCACTTAGAATCATCGTGCCTGAATCCACTCATTATGCTGCTACTGGCCTGATGACATAGATTTCATTGCTGAGTGATATTGCATTGTACGTAAGTACCACAACTTCTTTATCCATTTTTTGCTTTCTGCGATATTGAACTTGTACCGTAAACGAGGTTCTTGTAAACAGAGCCGTTCCAAACTTTGGGGTGGCTGTGTCTTTTTGATTTTAATTTCCCTAATCTATAGGACCATAAGTGGAAGTGCCCTAGGCTCTGTTGCTTTGTTTTTTAGATGTTTCAGGAAACACCATACACTTCTCCAGAGTGGCTGTTGGCAATTTACATCCCGCCCATCAGCATAAGAAGGCTCCCAGTTCTCCATGGCCTGTCCTGCCTTTCTGGATTTTACACTTTTTTCAGATGGCCCTTTTGACCGGGGGGCAGTGAGACTTCATTGTAGTGCAGATTTCCTTTGCAAGCTTGCTTGGTTGGCCAAAAAGGGCGTATGCGTTTTTTCCTGAATATATTCAGGAAAAAACGCATACGCCCTTTTTGGCCAAGTGCATCATTGTGGACGTTCTGCCTCTTTTCCTATGCTTTTCATGCAATTCCAGTCTACCTCCTGAAAACGGTTTCCTGCAATTCTGCCCCGCTTTCAAGTCCTCTTGGCAGCCTTACTTCAATATATTTTTGGATGATAGCTGTCATTTATAACTCTGCAGGTTTGTGAATTACAGTGCCCCTGAGCTGCTTTCTTCAACTCGCTTTCTTGTGAGCTGGCCGCAACACCGAAGGATTGCTTCAGGCCCTAGTGTGGTTCCGGCATGGCTCGCTGAGCCTTTGGTTAATTCCTCTTCCTGGTGGGCAATGAGAGTTAAATTTGCCCGTCCAGACACCTCCAGCTAGTCTCTCATTGGTTCTCCCTATTCCTGTTCATTTTCCGCAGAAATTGCAAACTGGGCCAAACAGGAGGTTAAAGGCACTGACTCTCCAAGTGGGGAGAGTGTTAGTAAAGCGTCTGGAATGTTGCACCCGAGTACCAGGGGACGAAAATTGAGACACATTTGAACACGTTTCCCGATCACACGTTGGATCATACTCTGGGTTCCACATGCATGTTTTAGCTGAAGGAAGAATCCCTTAAACCTGGAGAGTTGAGAACCGTGGAATGGGTACCATGCAATATGACTTCAAAGGGTCTTCATTTGCTCACCGAACCTCACCAATCCTTTCACTGCTGCGTTTATGCCGCTGTACACACGCTGGATTCTCTTTCGGAGACATATCAATCCATAGGTTTTAAGATTCTTACTAGTCAGGTATATTCTTAGGCGTTTAATATGTGGTGTTGAGTCCACTTCGTTGAGCAAGCAGTAGCTCTTGTCTATTACATATTTGGCTTATGGAAAGGTATCTGTGCTAATTTCAATCTCTGGTTTTATGCAGCACCCCAACTCACCTTTCCCCTTAAGCAAGCATAAGTTGGTTTTCTACATTTGAGACCATATTCTGTTTTGTAATTCAGTTCCTGTGTAGCCAAGTTTACATTCCGTGTATTAGTGATATCTTATGATGTTTCTTTTTCTGTGTGACTTATTTCACTTAGAATCATCGTACCTGAATCCACTCATTATGCTGCTACTGGCCTGATGACATAGATTTCATTGCTGAGTGACATTGCATTGTACGTAAGTACCACAACTTCTTTATCCATTTTTCGCTTTCTGGGATATTGAACTTGTACCGTAAATGAGGTTCTTGTAAACAGAGCCGTCCCAAACTTTGGGGTGGCTGTGTCTTTTTGATTTTAATTTCCCTAATCTATAGGACCATAAGTGGAAGTGCCCTAGGCTCTGTTGCTTTGTTTTTTAGATGTTTCAGGAAACACCATACACTTTTCCAGAGTGGCTGTTGGCAATTTACATCCCGCCCATCAGCATAAGAAGGCTCCCAGTTCTCCATGGCCTGTCCTGCCTTTCTGGATTTTACACTTTTTTCAGATGGCCCTTTTGACCGGGGGGCAGTGAGACTTCATTGTAGTGCAGATTTCCTTTGCAAGCTTGCTTGGTTGGCCAAAAAGGGCGTATGCGTTTTTTCCTGAATATATTCAGGAAAAAACGCATACGTCCTTTTTGGCCAAGTGCATCATTGTGGACGTTCTGCCTCTTTTCCTATGCTTTACATGCAATTCCAGTCTACCTCCTGAAATCGGTTTCCTGCAATTCTGCCCCACTTTCTAGTCCTCTTGGCAGCCTTACTTCAATATATTTTTGGACGATAGCTGTCATTTATAACTCTGCAGGTTTGTGAATTACAGTGCCCCTGAGCTCCTTTCTTCAACTCGCTTTCTTGTGAGCTGGCCGCAACACCGCAGGATGGCTTCAGGCCCTAGTGTGGTTCCGGCATGGCTCACTGAGCCTTTGGTTAATTCCTCTTCCTGGTGGGAAATGAGAGTTAAATTTGCCCGTCCAGACACCTCCAGCTAATCTCTCATTGGTTCTCCCTATTCCTGTTCATTTTCCACAGAAATTGCAAACTGGGCCAAACAGGAGGTTAAAGGCACTGACTCTCCAAGTGGGGAGAGTGTTAGTAAAGCGTCTGGAATGTTGCACCCGAGTACCAGGGGACGAAAACTGAGACACATTTGAACACGTTTCCCGATCACACGGTGGATCATACTCTGGGTTCCACATGCATGTTTTAGCTGAAGGAAGAATCCCTTAAACCTGGAGAGTTGAGAACCATGGAATGGGTACCATGCAATATGACTTCAAAGGGTCTGCATTTGCTCACCGAACCTCACCAATCCTATCACTGCTGCGTTTATGCCGCTGTACACACGCTTGATTCTCTTTCGGAGACATATAAATCCATAGGTTTTAAGATTCTTACTAGTCAGGTATATTCTTAGGCGTTTAATATGGGGTGTTGAGTCCACTTGGTTGAGCAAGCAGTAGCTCTTTTCTATTACATATTTGGCTTATGGAAAGGTATCTGTGTTAATTTCAATCTCTGGTTTTATGCAGCACCCCAACTCACCTTTCCCCTTAAGCAAGCATAAGTTGGTTTTCTACATTTGAGACCCTATTCTGTTTTGTAATTCAGTTCCTGTGTAGCCAAGTTTACATTCCGTGTATTAGTGATACCTTATGATGTTTCTTTTTCTGTGTGACTTATTTTACTTAGAATCATCGTACCTGAATCCACTCATTATGCTGCTACTGGCCTGATGACATAGATTTCATTGCTGAGTGATATTGCATTGTACGTAAGTACCACAACTTCTTTATCCATTTTTCTCTTTCTGCGATATTGAACTTGTACCGTAAATGATGTTCTTGTAAACACAGCCGTCCCAAACTTTGGGGTGGCTGTGTCTTTTTGATTTTAATTTCCCTAATCTATAGGACCAAAAATGGAAGTGCCCTAGGCTCTGTTGCTTTGTTTTTCAGATGTTTCAGGAAACACCATACACTTCTCCAGAGTGGCTGTTGGCAATTTACATCCCGCCCATCAGCCTAAGTAGGCTTCCAGTTCTCCATGGTCTGTCCTGCCTTTCTGGATTTTACACTTTTTTCAGATGGCCCTTTTGACCGGGGGGCAGTGAGACTTCATTGTAGTGCAGATTTCCTTTGCAAGCTTGCTTGGTTGGCCAAAAAGGGCGTATGCGTTTTTTCCTGAATATATTCAGGAAAAAACGCATACGCCCTTTTTGGCCAAGTGCATCATTGTGGACATTCTGCCTCTTTTCCTATGCTTTACATGCCATTCCAGTCTACCTCCTGAAAACGGTTTCCTGCAATTCTGCCCCGCTTTCAAGTCCTCTTGGCAGCCTTACTTCAGTATATTTTTGGACGATAGCTGTCATTTAGAACTCTGAAGGTTTGTGAATTACAGTGCCCCTGAGCTACATTCTTCAACTCGCTTTCTTGTGAGCTGGCCGCAACACCGCAGGATTGCTTCAGGCCCTAGTGTGGTTCCGGCACGGCTCACTGAGCCTTTGGTTAATTCCTCTTTCTGGTGGGAAATGAGAGTAAAATTTGCCCGTCCAGACACCTCCAGCTAGTCTCTCCTTGGTTCTCCCTATTCCTGTTCATTTTCCGCAGAAATTGCAAACTGGGCCAAACAGGAGGTTAAAGGCACTGACTCTCCAAGTGGGGAGAGTGTTAGTAAAGCATCTGGAATGTTGCACCCGAGTACCAGGGGACGAAAACTGAGACATATTTGAACACGTTTCCCGATCACACGGTGGATCATACTCTGGGTTCCACATGCATGTTTTAGCTGAAGGAAGAATCCCTTAAACCTGGAGAGTTGAGACCCATGGAATGGGTACCATGCAATATGACTTCAAAGGGTCTGCATTTGCTCACCAAACCTCACCAATCCTATCACTGCTGCGTTTATGCCGCTGTACACACGCTTGATTCACTTTCGTAGACATATCAATCCATAGGTTTTAAGATTCTTACTAGTCAGGTATATTCTTAGGCGTTTAATATGGGGTGTTGAGTCCACTTCGTTGAGCAAGCAGTAGCTCTTGTCTATTACATATTTGGCTTATGGAAAGGTATCTGTGCTAATTTCAATCTCTGGTTTTATGCAGCACCCCAACTCACCTTTCCCCTTAAGCAAGCATAAGTTGGTTTTCTACATTTGAGACCCTATTCTGTTTTGTAATTCAGTTCCTGTGTAGGCAAGTTTACATTCCGTGTATTAGTGATATCTTATGATGTTTCTTTTTCTGTGTGACTTATTTCACTTAGAATCATCGTACCTGAATCCACTCATTATGCTGCTACTGGCCTGATGACATAGATTTCATTGCTGAGTGGTATTGCATTGTACGTAAGTACCACAACTTCTTTATCCATTTTTCGCTTTCTGCAATATTGAACTTGTACCGTAAACGAGGTTCTTGTAAACAGAGCCGTCCCAAACTTTGCGGTGGCTGTGTCTTTTTGATTTTAATTTCCCTAATCTATAGGACCAAAAATGGAAGTGCCCTAGGCTCTGTTGCTTTGTTTTTCAGATGTTTCAGGAAACACCATACACTTCTCCAGAGTGGCTGTTGGCAATTTACATCCCGCCCATCAGCCTAAGTAGGCTCCCAGTTCTCCATGGTCTGTCCTGCCTTTCTGGATTTTACACTTTTTTCAGATGGCCCTTTTGACCGGGGGGCAGTGAGACTTCATTGTAGTGCAGATTTCCTTTGCAAGCTTGCTTGCTTGGCCAAAAAGGGCGTATGCGTTTTTTCCTGAATATATTCAGGAAAAAACGCATACGCCCTTTTTGGCCAAGTGCATCATTGTGGACGTTCTGCCTCTTTTCCTATGCTTTACATGCAATTCCAGTCTACCTCCTGAAATCGGTTTCCTGCAATTCTGCCCCGCTTTCAAGTCCTCTTGGCAGCCTTACTTCAATATATTTTTGGACGATAGCTGTCATTTTTAACTCTGCAGGTTTGTGAATTACAGTGCCCCTGAGCTCCTTTCTTCAACTCGCTTTTTTGTGAGCTGGCCGCAACACCGCAGGATTGCTTCAGGCCCTAGTGTGGTTTCGGCATGGCTCGCTGAGCCGTTGGTTAATTCCTCTTCCTGGTGGGAAGTGAGAGTTAAATTTGCCCGTCCAGACACCTCCAGCTAGTCTCTCATTGGTTCTCCCTATTCCTGTTCATTTTCCACAGAAATTGCAAACTGGGCCAAACAGGAGGTTAAAGGCATTGACTCTCCAAGTGGGGAGAGTGTTAGTAAAGCGTCTGGAATGTTGCACCCGAGTACCAGGGGACGAAAACTGAGACACATTAGAACACGTTTCCCGATCACACGGTGGATCATACTCTGGGTTCCACATGCATGTTTTAGCTGAAGGAAGAATCCCTTAAACCTGGAGAGTTGAGAACCATGGAATGGGTACCACGCAATATGACTTCAAAGGGTCTGCATTTGCTCACTGAACCTCACCAATCCTATCACTGCTGCGTTTATGCCGCTGTACACACGCTGGATTCTCTTTCGGAGACATATAAATCCATAGGTTTTAAGATTCTTACTAGTCAGGTATATTTTTAGGCGTTTAATATGGGGTGTTGAGTCCACTTCGTTGAGCAAGCAGTAGCTCTTGTCTATTACATATTTGGCTTATGGAAAGGTATCTGTGTTAATTTCAATCTCTGGTTTTATGCAGCACCCCAACTAACCTTTCCTCTTAAGCAAGCGTAAGTTGGTTTTCTTCATTTGAGACCCTATTCTGTTTTGTAATTTAGTTCCTGTGTAGCCATGTTTACATTCCGTGTATTAGTGATACCTTATGATGTTTCTTTTTCTGTGTGATTTATTTCACTTAGAATCATCGTACCTGAATCCACTCATTATGCTGCTACTGGCCTGATGACATAGATTTCTTTGCTGAGTGATATTGCATTGTACGTAAGTACCACAACTTCTTTATCCATTTTTCGCTTTCTGCGATATTGAACTTGTACCGTAAACGATGTTCTTGTAAACAGAGCCGTCCCAAACTTTGGGGTGGCTGTGTCTTTTTGCTTTTAATTTCCCTAATCTACAGGACCATAAGTGGAAGTGCCCTAGGCTCTGTTGCTTTGTTTTTTAGATGTTTCAGGAAACACCATACACTTCTCCAGAGTGGCTGTTGGCAATTTACATCCCGCCCATCAGCATAAGAAGGCTCCCAGTTCTCCATGGCCTGTCCTGCCTTTCTGGATTTTACACGTTTTTCAGATGGCCCTTTTGACCGGGGGGCAGTGAGACTTCATTGTAGTTCAGATTTCCTTTGCAAGCTTGCTTGGTTGGCCAAAAAGGGCGTATGCGTTTTATCCTGAATGTATTCAGGAAAAAACGCATACGCCCTTTTTGGCCAAGTGCATCATTGTGGACGTTCTGTCTCTTTTCCTATGCTTTAAATGCAATTCCAGTCTACCTCCTGAAATCGGTTTCCTGCAATTCTGCCCCGCTTTCAAGTCCTCTTGGCAGCCTTACTTCAATATATTTTTGGACGATAGCTGTCATTTATAACTCTGCAGGTTTGTGAATTACAGTGCCCCTGAGTCCTTTTTTCAACTGGCTTTCTTGTGAGCTGTCCGCAACACCGCAGGATTGCTTCAGGCCCTAGTGTGGTTCCAGCATGGCTCGCTGAGCCTTTGGTTAATTCCTCTTCCTGGTGGGAAATGGGAGTTAAATTTGCCCGTCCAGACACCTCCAGCTAGTCTCTCATTGGTTCTCCCTATTCCTGTTCATTTTCCGCAGAAATTGCAAACTGGGCCAAACAGGAGGTTAAAGGCACTGACTCTCCAAGTGGGGAGAGTGTTAGTAAAGCGTCTGGAATGTTGCACCCGAGTCCCAGGGGACGAAAACTGAGACACATTTGAACACGTTTCCCGATCACATGGTGGATCATACACTGGGTTCCACATGCATGTTTTAGCTGAAGGAAGTATCCCGTAAACCTGGAGAGTTGAGAACCATGGAATGGGTACCATGCAATATGACTTCAAAGGGTCTGCATTTGCTCACCGAACCTCACCAATCCTATCACTGCTGCGTTTATGCCGCTGTACACACGCTTGATTCTCTTTCGGAGACATATAAATCCATAGGTTTTAAGATTCTTACTAGTCAGGTATATTCTTAGGCGTTTAATATGGGGTGTTGAGTCCACTTCATTGAGCAAGCAGTAGCTCTTGTCTATTACATATTTGACTTATGGAAAGGTATCTATGCTAATTTCAATCTCTGGTTTTATGCAGCACCCCAACTCACCTTTCCCCTTAAGCAAGCATAAGTTGGTTTTCTACATTTGAGACCCTATTCTGTTTTTTAATTCAGTTCCTGTGTAGCCAAGTTTACATTCCGTGTATTAGTGATACCTTATGATGTTTCTTTTTCTGTGTGACTTATTTTACTTAGAATCATTGTACCTGAATCCACTCATTATGCTGCTACTGGCCTGATGACATAGATTTCATTGCTGAGTGATATTGCATTGTACGTAAGTACCACAACTTCTTTATCCATTTTTCGCTTTCTGCGATATTGAACTTGTACCGTAAATGAGGTTCTTGTAAACAGAGCCGTCCCAAACTTTGGGGTGGCTGTGTCTTTTTGATTTTAATTTCCCTAATCTATAGGACCATAAGTGGAAGTGCCCTAGGCTCTGTTGCTTTGTTTTTTAGATGTTTCAGGAAACACCATACACTTCTCCAGAGTGGCTGTTGGCAATTTACATCCCGCCCATCAGCATAACAAGGCTCCCAGTTCTCCATGGCCTGTCCTGCTTTTCTGGATTTTACACTTTTTTCAGATGGCCCTTTTGACCGGGGGGCAGTGAGACTTCATTGTAGTGCAGATTTCCTTTGCAAGCTTGCTTGGTTGGCCAAAAAGGGCGTATGCGTTTTTTCCTGAATATATTCAGGAAAAAACGCATACGCCCTTTTTGGCCAAGTGCATCATTGTGGACGTTCTGCCTCTTTTCCTATGCTTTACATGCCATTCCAGTCTACCTCCTGAAATCGGTTTCCTGCAATTCTGCCCCGCTTTCAAGTCCTCTTGGCAGCCTTACTTCAATATATTTTTGGACGATAGCTGTCATTTATAACTCTGCAGGTTTGTGAATTACAGTGCCCCTGAGCTCCTTTCTTCAACTCGCTTTCTTGTGAGCTGGCCGCAACACCGCAGGATTGCTTCAGGCCCTAGTGTGGTTCCGGCATGGCTCGCTGAGCCTTTGGTTAATTCCTCTTCCTGGTGGGAAATGAGAGTTAAATTTGCCCGTCTAGACACCTCCAGCTAGTCTCTCATTGGTTCTCCCTATTCCTGTTCATTTTCCACAAAATTTGCAAACTGGGCCAAACAGGAGGTTAAAGGCACTGACTCTCCAAGTGGGGAGAGTGTTAGTAAAGCGTCTGGAATGTTGCACCCGAGTACCAGGGGACGAAAACTGAGACACATTTGAACACGTTTCCCGATCACACGGTGGATCATACTCTGGGTTCCACATGCATGTTTTAGCTGAATGAAGAATCCCTTAAACCTGCAGAGTTGAGACCCATGGAATGGGTACCATGCAATATGACTTCAAAGGGTCTGCATTTGCTCACCGAACCTCACCAATCCTATCACTGCTGCGTTTATGCCGCTGTACACACGCTGGGTTCTCTTTCGGAGACATATAAATCCATAGGTTTTAAGATTCTTACTAGTCAGGTATATTCTTAGGCGTTTAATATGTGGTGTTGAGTCCACTTCGTTGAGCAAGCAGTAGCTCTTGTCTATTACATATTTGGCTTATTGAAAGGTATCTGTGTTAATTTCAATCTCTGGTTTTATGCAGCACCCCAACTCACCTTTCCCCTTAAGCAAGCATAAGTTGGTTTTCTACATTTGAGACCCTATTCTGTTTTGTAATTCAGTTCCTGTGTAGCCAAGTTTACATTCCATGTATTAGTGATACCTTATGATGTTTCTTTTTCTGTGTGACTTATTTTACTTAGAATCATCGTAACTGAATCCACTCATTATGCTGCTACTGACCTGATGACATAGATTTCATTGCTGAGTGATATTGCATTGTACGTAAGTACCACAACTTCTTTATCCATTTTTCGCTTTCTGCGATATTGAACTTGTACCGTAAACGAGGTTCTTGTAAACACAGCCGTACCAAACTTTGGGGTGGCTGTGTCTTTTTGATTTTAATTTCCCTAATCTATAGGACCATAAGTGGAAGTGCCCTAGGCTCTGTTGCTTTGTTTTTTAGATGTTTCAGGAAACACCATACACTTCTCCAGAGTGGCTGTTGGCAATTTACATCACGCCCAGCAGCCTAAGTAGGCTCCCAGTTCTCCATGGTCTGTCCTGACTTTCTGGATTTTACACTTTTTTCAGATGGCCCTTTTGACCGGGGGGCAGTGAGACTTCATTGTAGTGCAGATTTCCTTTGCAAGCTTGCTTGGTTGGCCAAAAAGGGCGTATGCGTTTTTTCCTGAATATATTCAGGAAAAAACGCATACGCCCTTTTTGGCCAAGTGCATCATTGTGGACGTTCTGCCTATTTTCCTATGCTTTACATGCAATTCCAGTCTACCTCCTGAAAACGGTTTCCTGCAATTCTGCCCCGCTTCCAAGTCCTCTTGGCAGCCTTACTTCAATATATTTTTGGACGATAGCTGTCATTTAGAACTCTGAAGGTTTGTGAATTACAGTGCCCCTGAACTACTTTCTTCAACTCGCTTTCTTGTGAGCTGGCCGCAACACCGCAGGATTGCTTCAGGCCCTAGTGTGATTCCGGCAGGGCTCGCTGAGCCTTTGGTTAATTCCTCTTCCTGGTTGGAAATGAGAGTAAAATTTGCCCGTCCAGACACCTCCAGCTAGTCTCTCATTGGTTCTCCCTATTCCTGTTCATTTTCCACAAAAATTGCAAACTGGGCCAAACAGGAGGTTAAAGGCACTGACTCTCCAAGTGGGGAGAGTGTTAGTAAAGCATCTGGAATGTTGCACCCGAGTACCAGGGGACGAAAACTGAGACACATTTGAACACGTTTCCCGATCACACGGTGGATTATACTCTGGGTTCCACATGCATGTTTTAGCTGAAGGAAGAATCCCTTAAACCTGGAGAGTTGAGAACCATGGAATGGGTACCATGCAATATGACTTCAAAGGGTCTGCATTTGCTCACCGAACCTCACCAATCCTATCACTGCTGCGTTTATGCCGCTGTACACATGCTTGATTCTCTTTCGTAGACATATCAATCCATAGGTTTTAAGATTCTTACTAGTCAGGTATATTCTTAGGCGTTTAATATGGGGTGTTGAGTCCACTTCGTTGAGCAAGCAGTAGCTCTTGTCTATTACATATTTGGCTTATGGAAAGGTATCTGTGCTAATTTCAATCTCTGGTTTTATGCAGCACCCCAACTCACCTTTCCCCTTAAGCAAGCATAAGTTGGTTTTCTACATTTGAGACCCTATTCTGTTTTGTAATTCAGTTCCTGTGTAGGCAAGTTTACATTCCGTGTATTAGTGATATCTTATGATGTTTCTTTTTCTGTGTGACTTATTTGACTTAGAATCATCGTACCTGAATCCACTCATTATGCTGCAACTGGCCTGATGACATAGATTTCATTGCTGAGTGGTATTGCATTGTACGTAAGTACCACATCTTCTTTATCCATTTTTCGCTTTCTGCAATATTGAACTTGTACCGTAAACGAGGTTCTTGTAAACAGAGCCGTCCCAAACTTTGGGGTGGCTGTGTCTTTTTGATTTTAATTTCCCTAATCTATAGGACCATAAGTGGAAGTGCCCTAGGCTCTGTTGCTTTGTTTTTTAGATGTTTCAGGAAACACCATACACTTCTCCAGAGTGGCTGTTGGAAATTTACATCCCGCCCATCAGTCTAACTAGGCTCCCAGTTCTCCATGGCCTGTCCTGCCTTTCTGGATTTTACACTTTTTTCAGATGGCCCTTTTGACCGGGGGGCAGTGAGACTTCATTGTAGTGCAGATTTCCTTTGCAAGCTTGCTTGTTGGCCAAAAAGGGCGTATGCGTTTTTTCCTGAATATATTCAGGAAAAAACGCATACGCCCTTTTTGGCCAAGTGCATCATTGTGGACGTTCTGCCTCTTTTCCTATGCTTTACATGCAATTCCAGTCTACCTCCTGAAATCGGTTTCCTGCAATTCTTCCCCGCTTTCAAGTCCTCTTGGCAGCCTTACTTCAATATATTTTTGGACGATAGCTGTCATTTATAACTCTGCAGGTTTGTGAATTACAGTGCCCCTGAGCTCCTTTCTTCAACTCGCTTTCTTGTGAGCTGGCCACAACACCGCAGGATTGCTTCAGGCCCTAGTGTGGTTCCAGCATGGCTCGCTGAGCCTTTGGTTAATTCCTCTTCCTGGTGGGAAATGAGAGTTAAATTTGTCCGTCCAGACACCTCCAGCTAGTCTCTCATTGGTTCTCCCTATTCCTGTTCATTTTCCACAAAAATTGCAAACTGGGCCAAACAGGAGGTTAAAGGCACTGACTCTCCAAGTGGGGAGAGTGTTAGTAAAGCGTCTGGAATGTTGCACCCGAGTACCATGGGACGAAAACTGAGACACATTTGAACACGTTTCCCGATCACACGGTGGATCATACTCTGGGTTCCACATGCATGTTTTAGCTGAAGGAAGAATCCCTTAAACCTGGAGAGTTGAGACCCATGGAATGGGTACCATGCAATATGACTTCAAAGGGTCTGCATTTGCTCACCGAACCTCACCAATCCTATCACTGCTGCGTTTATGCCGCTGTACACACGCTGGATTCTCTTTCGGAGACATATAAATCCATAGGTTTTAAGATTCTTACTAGTCAGGTATATTCTTAGGCGTTTAATATGGGGTGTTGAGTCCACTTCGTTGAGCAAGCAGTAGCTCTTCTCTATTACATATTTGGCTTATGGAAAGGTATCTGTGTTAATTTCAATCTCTGGTTTTATGCAGCACCCCAACTCACCTTTCCCCTTAAGCAAGCATAAGTTGGTTTTCTACATTTGAGACCCTATTCTGTTTTGTAATTCAGTTCCTGTGTAGCCAAGTTTACATTCCGTGTATTAGTGATATCTTATGATGTTTCTTTTTCTGTGTGACATATTTCACTTAGAATCATCGTACCTGAATCCACTCATTATGCTGCTACTGGCCTGATGACATAGATTTCATTGCTGAGTGGTATTGCATTGTACGTAAGTACCACAACTTCTTTATCCATTTTTCGCTTTCTGCAATATTGAACTTGTACCGTAAATGAGGTTCTTGTAAACAGAGCCGTCTCAAACTTTGGGGTGGCTGTGTCTTTTTGATTTTAATTTCCCTAATCTATAGGACCATAAGTGGAAGTGCCCTAGGCTCTGTTGCTTTGGTTTTTTAGATGTTTCAGGAAACACCATACACTTCTCCAGAGTGGCTGTTGGCAATTTACATCACGCTCATCAGCATAACAAGGCTCCCAGTTCTCCATGGCCTGTCCTGCCTTTCTGGATTTTACACTTTTTTCAGATGGCCCTTTTGACCGGGGGGCAGTGAGACTTCATTGTAGTGCAGATTTCCTTTGCAAGCTTGCTTGGTTGGCCAAAACGGGCGTATGCGTTTTTTCCTGAATATATTCAGGAAAAAACGCATACGCCCTTTTTGGCCAAGTGCATCATTGTGGACGTTCTGCCTCTTTTCCTATGCTTTACATGCAATTCCACTCTACCTCCTGAAATCGGTTTCCTGCAATTCTGCCCCGCTTTCAAGTCCTCTTGGCAGCCTTACTTCAATATATTTTTGGACGATAGCTGTCATTTATAACTCTGAAGCTTTGTGAATTACAGTGCCCCTGAGCTCCTTTCTTCAACTCGCTTTCTTGTGAGCTGGCCGCAACACCGCAGGATTGCTTCAGGCCCTAGTGTGGTTCCGGCACGGCTCGCTGAGCCTTTGGTTAATTCCTCTTCCTGGTGGGAAATGAGAGTTAAATTTGCCCGTCCAGACACCTCCAGCTAGTCTCTCATTGGTTCTCCCTATTCCTGTTCATTTTCCGCAGAAATTGCAAACTGGGCCAAACAGGAGGTTAAAGGCACTGACTCTCCAAGTGGGGAGAGTGTTAGTAAAGCGTCTGGAATGTTGCACCCGAGTACCAGGGGACGAAAACTGAGACACATTTGAACACGTTTCCCGATCACACGGTGGATCATACTCTGGGTTCCACATGCATGTTTTAGCTGAAGGAAGAATCCCTTAAACCTGGAGAGTTGAGACCCATGGAATGGGTACCATGCAATATGACTTCAAAGGGTCTGCATTTGCTCACCGAACCTCACCAATCCTATCACTGCTGCGTTTATGCCGCTGTACACACGCTGGATTCTCTTTCGGAGACATATAAATCCATAGGTTTTAAGATTCTTACTAGTCAGGTATATTCTTAGGCGTTTAATATGGGGTGTTGAGTCCACTTCGTTGAGCAAGCAGTAGCTCTTGTCTATTACATATTTGGCTTATGGAAATGTATCTGTGCTAATTTCAATCTCTGGTTTTATGCAACACCCAACTCACCTTTCCCCTTAAGCAAGCATAAGTTGGTTTTCGACATTTGAGACCCTATTCTGTTTTGTAATTCAGTTTTTGTGTAGCCATGTTTACACTCCGTGTATTAGTGATACCTTATGATGTTTCTTTTTCTCTGTGACTTATTTCACTTAGAATCATCGTACCTGAATCCACTCATTATGCTGCTACTGGCCTGATGACATAGATTTCATTGCTGAGTGATATTGCATTGTACGTAAGTACCACAACTACTTTATCCATTTTTCGCTTTCTGCGATATTGAACTTGTACCGTAAACGAGGTTCTTGTAAACAGAGCCGTCCCAAACTTTGTGGTGGCTGTGTCTTTTTGATTTTAATTTCCCTAATCTATAGGACCATAAGTGGAAGTGCCCTAGGCTCTGTTGCTTTGTTTTTTAGATGTTTCAGAAAACACCATACACTTCTCCAGAGTGGCTGTTGGCAATTTACATCCCGCCCATCAGCATAACAAGGCTCCCAGTTCTCCATGGCCTGTCCTGCCTTTCTGGATTTTACACTTTTTTCAGATGGCCCTTTTGACCGGGGGGCAGTGAGACTTCATTGTAGTGCAGATTTCCTTTGCAAGCTTGCTTGGTTGGCCAAAAAGGGCGTATGCGTTTTTTCCTGAATATATTCAGGAATATATTCAGGAAAAAACGCATACGCCCTTTTTGGCCAAGTGCATCATTGTGGACGTTCTGCCTCTTTTCCTATGCTTTACATGCAATTCCAGTCTACCTCCTGAAATCGGTTTCCTGCAATTCTGCCCCGCTTTCAAGTCCTCTTGGCAGCCTTACTTCAATATATTTTTGGACGATAGCTGTCATTTATAACTCTGAAGGTTTGTGAATTACAGTGCCCCTGAGTCCTTTTTTCAACTGGCTTTCTTGTGAGCTGGCCGCAACACCACAGGATTGCTTCAGGCCCTAGTGTGGTTCCGGCATGGCTCGCTGAGCCTTTGGTTAATTCCTCTTCCTGGTGGGAAATGAGAGTTAAATTTGCCCGTCCAGAGACCTCCAGCTAGTCTCTCATTGGTTCTCCCTATTCCTGTTCATTTTCCGCAGAAATTGCAAACTGGGCCAAACAGGAGGTTAAAGGCGCTGACTCTCCAAGTGGGGAGAGTGTTAGTAAAGCGTCTGGAATGTTGCACCCGAGTACCAGGGGACGAAAACTGAGACACATTTGAACACGTTTCCCGATCACACGGTGGATCATACTCTGGGTTCCACATGCATGTTTTAGCTGAAGGAAGAATCCCTTAAACCTGGAGAGTTGAGACCCATGGAATGGGTACCATGCAATATGACTTCAAAGGGTCTGCATTTGCTCACCGAACCTCACCAATCCTATCACTGCTGCGTTTATGCCGCTGTACACACGCTGGATTCTCTTTCGGAGACATATAAATCCATAGGTTTTAAGATTCTTACTAGTCAGGTATATTCTTAGGCGTTTAATATGGGGTGTTGAGTCCACTTCGTTGAGCAAGCAGTAGCTCTTGTCTATTACATATTTGGCTTATGGAAATGTATGTGTGTTAATTTCAATCTCTGGTTTTATGCAACACCCAACTCACCTTTCCCCTTAAGCAAGCATAAGTTGGTTTTCGACATTTGAGACCCTATTCTGTTTTGTAATTCAGTTTTTGTGTAGCCAAGTTTACACTCCGTGTATTAGTGATACCTTATGATGTTTCTTTTTCTCTGTGACTTATTTCACTTAGAATCATCGTACCTGAATCCACTCATTATGCTGCTACTGGCCTGATGACATAGATTTCATTGCTGAGTGATATTGCATTGTACGTAAGTACCACAACTACTTTATCCATTTTTCGCTTTCTGCGATATTGAACTTGTACCGTAAACGAGGTTCTTGTAAACAGAGCCATCCCAAACTTTGTGGTGGCTGTGTCTTTTTGATTTTAATTTCCCTAATCTATAGGACCATAAGTGGAAGTGCCCTAGGCTCTGTTGCTTTGTTTTTTAGATGTTTCAGGAAACACCATACACTTCTCCAGAGTGGCTGTTGGCAATTTACATCCCGCCCATCAGCATAACAAGGCTCCCAGTTCTCCATGGCCTGTCCTGCCTTTCTGGATTTTACACTTTTTTCAGATGGCCCTTTTGACCGGGGGGCAGTGAGACTTCATTGTAGTGCAGATTTCCTTTGCAAGCTTGCTTGGTTGGCCAAAAAGGGCGTATGCGTTTTTTCCTGAATATATTCAGGAATATATTCAGGAAAAAACGCATACGCCCTTTTTGGCCAAGTGCATCATTGTGGACGTTCTGCCTCTTTTCCTATGCTTTACATGCAATTCCAGTCTACCTCCTGAAATCGGTTTCCTGCAATTCTGCCCCGCTTTCAAGTCCTCTTGGCAGCCTTACTTCAATATATTTTTGGACGATAGCTGTCATTTATAACTCTGAAGCTTTGTGAATTACAGTGCCCCTGAGCTACTTTCTTCAACTCGCTTTCTTGTGAGCTGGCCGCAACACCGCAGGATTGCTTCAGGCCCTAGTGTGGTTCCGGCACGGCTCGTTGAGCCTTTGGTTAATTCCTCTTCCTGGTGGGAAATGAGAGTAAAATTTGCCCGTCCAGACACCTCCAGCTAGTCTCTCATTGGTTCTCCCTATTCCTGTTCATATTCCACAGAAATTGCAAACTGGGCCAAACAGGAGTTTAAAGGCACTGACTCTCCAAGTGGGGAGAGTGTTAGTAAAGCGTCTGGAATGTTGCACCCGAGTACCAGGGGACGAAAACTGAGACACATTTGAACACGTTTCCCGATCACACGGTGGATCATACTCTGGGTTCCACATGCATGTTTTAGCTGAAGGAAGAATCCCTTAAACCTGGAGAGTTGAGACCCATGGAATGGGTACCATGCAATATGACTTCAAAGGGTCTGCATTTGCTCACCGAACCTCACCAATCCTATCACTGCTGCGTTTATGCTGCTGTACACACGCTGGATTCTCTTTCGGAGACATATAAATCCATAGGTTTTAAGATTCTTACTAGTCAGGTATATTCTTAGGCGTTTAATATGGGGTGTTGAGTCCACTTCATTGAGCAAGCAGTAGCTCTTGTCTATTACATATTTGGCTTATGGAAAGGTATCTGTGTTAATTTCAATCTCTGGTTTTATGCAGCACCCCAACTCACCTTTCCCCTTAAGCAAGCATAAGTTGGTTTTCTACATGTGAGACGCTATTCTGTTTTGTAATTCAGTTCCTGTGTAGCCAAGTTTACATTCCATGTATTAGTGATACCTTATGATGTTTCTTTTTCTGTGTGACTTATTTTACTTAGAATCATCGTACCTGAATCCACTCATTATGCTGCTACTGGCCTGATGACATAGATTTCATTGCTGAGTGATATTGCATTGTACGTAAGTACCTCAACTTCTTTATCCATTTTTCGCTTTCTGCGATATTGAACTTGTACCGTAAATGAGTTTCTTGTAAACAGAGCCGTCCCAAACTTTGGGGTGGCTGTGTCTTTTTGATTTTAATTTCCCTAATCTATAGGACCAAAAATGGAAGTGCCCTAGGCTCTGTTGCTTTGTTTTTCAGATGTTTCAGGAAACACCATACACTTCTCCAGAGTGGCTGTTGGCAATTTACATCCCGCCCAGCAGCCTAAGTAGGCTCCCAGTTCTCCATGGTCTGTCCTGACTTTCTGGATTTTACACTTTTTTCAGATGGCCCTTTTGACCGGGGGGCAGTGAGACTTCATTGTAGTGCAGATTTCCTTTGCAAGCTTGCTTGTTGGCCAAAAAGGGCGTATGCGTTTTTTCCTGAATATATTCAGGAAAAAACGCATACGCCCTTTTTGGCCAAGTGCATCATTGTGGACGTTCTGCCTCTTTTCCTATGCTTTACATGCAATTCCAGTCTACCTCCTGAAATCGGTTTCCTGCAATTCTTCCCCGCTTTCAAGTCCTCTTGGCAGCCTTACTTCAATATATTTTTGGACGATAGCTGTCATTTATAACTCTGCAGGTTTGTGAATTACAGTGCCCCTGAGCTCCTTTCTTCAACTCGCTTTCTTGTGAGCTGGCCACAACACCGCAGGATTGCTTCAGGCCCTAGTGTGGTTCCAGCATGGCTCGCTGAGCCTTTGGTTAATTCCTCTTCCTGGTGGGAAATGAGAGTTAAATTTGTCCGTCCAGACACCTCCAGCTAGTCTCTCATTGGTTCTCCCTATTCCTGTTCATTTTCCACAAAAATTGCAAACTGGGCCAAACAGGAGGTTAAAGGCACTGACTCTCCAAGTGGGGAGAGTGTTAGTAAAGCGTCTGGAATGTTGCACCCGAGTACCATGGGACGAAAACTGAGACACATTTGAACACGTTTCCCGATCACACGGTGGATCATACTCTGGGTTCCACATGCATGTTTTAGCTGAAGGAAGAATCCCTTAAACCTGGAGAGTTGAGACCCATGGAATGGGTACCATGCAATATGATTTCAAAGGGTCTGCATTTGCTCACCGAACCTCACCAATCCTATCACTGCTGCGTTTATGCCGCTGTACACACGCTGGATTCTCTTTCGGAGACATATAAATCCATAGGTTTTAAGATTCTTACTAGTCAGGTATATTCTTAGGCGTTTAATATGGGGTGTTGAGTCCACTTCGTTGAGCAAGCAGTAGCTCTTCTCTATTACATATTTGGCTTATGGAAAGGTATCTGTGTTAATTTCAATCTCTGGTTTTATGCAGCACCCCAACTCACCTTTCCCCTTAAGCAAGCATAAGTTGGTTTTCTACATTTGAGACCCTATTCTGTTTTGTAATTCAGTTCCTGTGTAGCCAAGTTTACATTCCGTGTATTAGTGATATCTTATGATGTTTCTTTTTCTGTGTGACATATTTCACTTAGAATCATCGTACCTGAATCCACTCATTATGCTGCTACTGGCCTGATGACATAGATTTCATTGCTGAGTGGTATTGCATTGTACGTAAGTACCACAACTTCTTTATCCATTTTTCGCTTTCTGCAATATTGAACTTGTACCGTAAATGAGGTTCTTGTAAACAGAGCCGTCTCAAACTTTGGGGTGGCTGTGTCTTTTTGATTTTAATTTCCCTAATCTATAGGACCATAAGTGGAAGTGCCCTAGGCTCTGTTGCTTTGGTTTTTTAGATGTTTCAGGAAACACCATACACTTCTCCAGAGTGGCTGTTGGCAATTTACATCACGCCCATCAGCATAACAAGGCTCCCAGTTCTCCATGGCCTGTCCTGCCTTTCTGGATTTTACTCTTTTTTCAGATGGCCCTTTTGACCGGGGGGCAGTGAGACTTCATTGTAGTGCAGATTTCCTTTGCAAGCTTGCTTGGTTGGCCAAAAAGGGCGTATGCGTTTTTTCCTGAATATATTCAGGAAAAAACGCATACGCCCTTTTTGGCCAAGTGCATCATTGTGGACGTTCTGCCTCTTTTCCTATGCTTTACATGCAATTCCACTCTACCTCCTGAAATCGGTTTCCTGCAATTCTGCCCCGCTTTCAAGTCCTCTTGGCAGCCTTACTTCAATATATTTTTGGACGATAGCTGTCATTTATAACTCTGAAGCTTTGTGAATTACAGTGCCCCTGAGCTCCTTTCTTCAACTCGCTTTCTTGTGAGCTGGCCGCAACACCGCAGGATTGCTTCAGGCCCTAGTGTGGTTCCGGCACGGCTCGCTGAGCCTTTGGTTAATTCCTCTTCCTGGTGGGAAATGAGAGTTAAATTTGCCCGTCCAGACACCTCCAGCTAGTCTCTCATTGGTTCTCCCTATTCCTGTTCATTTTCCGCAGAAATTGCAAACTGGGCCAAACAGGAGGTTAAAGGCACTGACTCTCCAAGTGGGGAGAGTGTTAGTAAAGCGTCTGGAATGTTGCACCCGAGTACCAGGGGACGAAAACTGAGACACATTTGAACACGTTTCCCGATCACACGGTGGATCATACTCTGGGTTCCACATGCATGTTTTAGCTGAAGGAAGAATCCCTTAAACCTGGAGAGTTGAGACCCATGGAATGGGTACCATGCAATATGACTTCAAAGGGTCTGCATTTGCTCACCGAACCTCACCAATCCTATCACTGCTGCGTTTATGCCGCTGTACACACGCTGGATTCTCTTTCGGAGACATATAAATCCATAGGTTTTAAGATTCTTACTAGTCAGGTATATTCTTAGGCGTTTAATATGGGGTGTTGAGTCCACTTCGTTGAGCAAGCAGTAGCTCTTGTCTATTACATATTTGGCTTATGGAAATGTATCTGTGCTAATTTCAATCTCTGGTTTTATGCAACACCCAACTCACCTTTCCCCTTAAGCAAGCATAAGTTGGTTTTCGACATTTGAGACCCTATTCTGTTTTGTAATTCAGTTTTTGTGTAGCCAAGTTTACACTCCGTGTATTAGTGATACCTTATGATGTTTCTTTTTCTCTGTGACTTATTTCACTTAGAATCATCGTACCTGAATCCACTCATTATGCTGCTACTGGCCTGATGACATAGATTTCATTGCTGAGTGATATTGCATTGTACGTAAGTACCACAACTACTTTATCCATTTTTCGCTTTCTGCGATATTGAACTTGTACCGTAAACGAGGTTCTTGTAAACAGAGCCGTCCCAAACTTTGTGGTGGCTGTGTCTTTTTGATTTTAATTTCCCTAATCTATAGGACCATAAGTGGAAGTGCCCTAGGCTCTGTTGCTTTGTTTTTTAGATGTTTCAGGAAACACCATACACTTCTCCAGAGTGGCTGTTGGCAATTTACATCCCGCCCATCAGCATAACAAGGCTCCCAGTTCTCCATGGCCTGTCCTGCCTTTCTGGATTTTACACTTTTTTCAGATGGCCCTTTTGACCGGGGGGCAGTGAGACTTCATTGTAGTGCAGATTTCCTTTGCAAGCTTGCTTGGTTGGCCAAAAAGGGCGTATGCGTTTTTTCCTGAATATATTCAGGAATATATTCAGGAAAAAACGCATACGCCCTTTTTGGCCAAGTGCATCATTGTGGACGTTCTGCCTCTTTTCCTATGCTTTACATGCAATTCCAGTCTACCTCCTGAAATCGGTTTCCTGCAATTCTGCCCCGCTTTCAAGTCCTCTTGGCAGCCTTACTTCAATATATTTTTGGACGATAGCTGTCATTTATAACTCTGAAGGTTTGTGAATTACAGTGCCCCTGAGTCCTTTTTTCAACTGGCTTTCTTGTGAGCTGGCCGCAACACCACAGGATTGCTTCAGGCCCTAGTGTGGTTCCGGCATGGCTCGCTGAGCCTTTGGTTAATTCCTCTTCCTGGTGGGAAATGAGAGTTAAATTTGCCCGTCCAGAGACCTCCAGCTAGTCTCTCATTGGTTCTCCCTATTCCTGTTCATTTTCCGCAGAAATTGCAAACTGGGCCAAACAGGAGGTTAAAGGCGCTGACTCTCCAAGTGGGGAGAGTGTTAGTAAAGCGTCTGGAATGTTGCACCCGAGTACCAGGGGACGAAAACTGAGACACATTTGAACACGTTTCCCGATCACACGGTGGATCATACTCTGGGTTCCACATGCATGTTTTAGCTGAAGGAAGAATCCCTTAAACCTGGAGAGTTGAGACCCATGGAATGGGTACCATGCAATATGACTTCAAAGGGTCTGCATTTGCTCACCGAACCTCACCAATCCTATCACTGCTGCATTTATGCCGCTGTACACACGCTGGATTCTCTTTCGGAGACATATAAATCCATAGGTTTTAAGATTCTTACTAGTCAGGTATATTCTTAGGCGTTTAATATGGGGTGTTGAGTCCACTTCGTTGAGCAAGCAGTAGCTCTTGTCTATTACATATTTGGCTTATGGAAATGTATGTGTGTTAATTTCAATCTCTGGTTTTATGCAACACCCAACTCACCTTTCCCCTTAAGCAAGCATAAGTTGGTTTTCGACATTTGAGACCCTATTCTGTTTTGTAATTCAGTTTTTGTGTAGCCAAGTTTACACTCCGTGTATTAGTGATACCTTATGATGTTTCTTTTTCTCTGTGACTTATTTCACTTAGAATCATCGTACCTGAATCCACTCATTATGCTGCTACTGGCCTGATGACATAGATTTCATTGCTGAGTGATATTGCATTGTACGTAAGTACCACAACTACTTTATCCATTTTTCGCTTTCTGCGATATTGAACTTGTACCGTAAACGAGGTTCTTGTAAACAGAGCCATCCCAAACTTTGTGGTGGCTGTGTCTTTTTGATTTTAATTTCCCTAATCTATAGGACCATAAGTGGAAGTGCCCTAGGCTCTGTTGCTTTGTTTTTTAGATGTTTCAGGAAACACCATACACTTCTCCAGAGTGGCTGTTGGCAATTTACATCCCGCCCATCAGCATAACAAGGCTCCCAGTTCTCCATGGCCTGTCCTGCCTTTCTGGATTTTACACTTTTTTCAGATGGCCCTTTTGACCGGGGGGCAGTGAGACTTCATTGTAGTGCAGATTTCCTTTGCAAGCTTGCTTGGTTGGCCAAAAAGGGCGTATGCGTTTTTTCCTGAATATATTCAGGAATATATTCAGGAAAAAACGCATACGCCCTTTTTGGCCAAGTGCATCATTGTGGACGTTCTGCCTCTTTTCCTATGCTTTACATGCAATTCCAGTCTACCTCCTGAAATCGGTTTCCTGCAATTCTGCCCCGCTTTCAAGTCCTCTTGGCAGCCTTACTTCAATATATTTTTGGACGATAGCTGTCATTTATAACTCTGAAGCTTTGTGAATTACAGTGCCCCTGAGCTACTTTCTTCAACTCGCTTTCTTGTGAGCTGGCCGCAACACCACAGGATTGCTTCAGGCCCTAGTGTGGTTCCGGCACGGCTCGTTGAGCCTTTGGTTAATTCCTCTTCCTGGTGGGAAATGAGAGTAAAGTTTGCCCGTCCAGACACCTCCAGCTAGTCTCTCATTGGTTCTCCCTATTCCTGTTCATATTCCACAGAAATTGCAAACTGGGCCAAACAGGAGTTTAAAGGCACTGACTCTCCAAGTGGGGAGAGTGTTAGTAAAGCGTCTGGAATGTTGCACCCGAGTACCAGGGGACGAAAACTGAGACACATTTGAACACGTTTCCCGATCACACGGTGGATCATACTCTGGGTTCCACATGCATGTTTTAGCTGAAGGAAGAATCCCTTAAACCTGGAGAGTTGAGACCCATGGAATGGGTACCATGCAATATGACTTCAAAGGGTCTGCATTTGCTCACCGAACCTCACCAATCCTATCACTGCTGCGTTTATGCTGCTGTACACACGCTGGATTCTCTTTCGGAGACATATAAATCCATAGGTTTTAAGATTCTTACTAGACAGGTATATTCTTAGGCGTTTAATATGGGGTGTTGAGTCCACTTCATTGAGCAAGCAGTAGCTCTTGTCTATTACATATTTGGCTTATGGAAAGGTATCTGTGTTAATTTCAATCTCTGGTTTTATGCAGCACCCCAACTCACCTTTCCCCTTAAGCAAGCATAAGTTGGTTTTCTACATGTGAGACGCTATTCTGTTTTGTAATTCAGTTCCTGTGTAGCCAAGTTTACATTCCGTGTATTAGTGATACCTTATGATGTTTCTTTTTCTGTGTGACTTATTTTACTTAGAATCATCGTACCTGAATCCACTCATTATGCTGCTACTGGCCTGATGACATAGATTTCATTGCTGAGTGATATTGCATTGTACGTAAGTACCACAACTTCTTTATCCATTTTTCCCTTTCTGCGATATTGAACTTGTACCGTAAATGAGGTTCTTGTAAACAGAGCCGTCCCAAACTTTGGGGTGGCTGTGTCTTTTTGATTTTAATTTCCCTAATCTATAGGACCATAAGTGGAAGTGCCCTAGGCTCTGTTGCTTTGTTTTTTAGATATTTCAGGAAACACCATACACTTCTCCAGAGTGGCTGTTGGCAATTTACATCCTGCCCATCAGCATAACAAGTCTCCCAGTTCTCCATGGCCTGTCCTGCTTTTCTGGATTTTACACTTTTTTCAGATGGCCCTTTTGACCGGGGGGCAGTGAGACTTCATTGTAGTGCAGATTTCCTTTGCAAGCTTGCTTGGTTGGCCAAAAAGGGCGTATGCGTTTTTTCCTGAATATATTCAGGAAAAAACGCATACGCCCTTTTTGGCCAAGTGCATCATTGTGGACGTTCTGCCTCTTTTCCTATGCTTTACATGCAATTCCAGTCTACCTCCTGAAATCGGTTTCCTGCAATTGTGCCCCGCTTTCAAGTCCTCTTGGCAGCCTTACTTCAATATATTTTTGGATGATAGCTGTCATTTATAACTCTGCAGGTTTGTGAATTACAGTGCCCCTGAGCTCCTTTCTTCAACTCGCTTTCTTGTGAGCTGGCCGCAACACCGCAGGATTGCTTCAGGCCCTAGTGTGGTTCCGGCACGGCTCGCTGAGCCTTTGGTTAATTCCTCTTCCTGGTGGGAAATGAGAGTTAGATTTGCCCGTCCAGACACCTCCAGCTAGTCTCTCATTGGTTCTCCCTATTCCTGTTCATTTTCCGCAGAAATTGCAAACTGGGCCAAACAGGAGGTTAAAGGCACTGACTCTCCAAGTGGGGAGAGTGTTAGTAAAGCGTCTGGAATGTTGCACCCGAGTACCAGGGGACAAAAACTGAGACACATTTGAACACGATTCCCGATCACACGGTGGATCATACTCTGGGTTCCACATGCATGTTTTAGCTGAAGGAAGAATCCCTTAAACCTGGAGAGTTGAGACCCATGGAATGGGTACCATGCAATATGACTTCAAAGGGTCTGCATTTGCTCACCGAACCTCACCAATCCTATCACTGCTGCGTTTATGCCGCTGTACACACGCTGGATTCTCTTTCGGAGACATATAAATCCATAGGTTTTAAGATTCTTACTAGTCAGGTATATTCTTAGGCGTTTAATATGGGGTGTTGAGTCCACTTCGTTGAGCAAGCAGTAGCTCTTGTCTATTACATATTTGGCTTATGGAAATGTATTTGTGCTAATTTCAATCTCTGGTTTTATGCAACACCCAACTCACCTTTCCCCTTAAGCAAGCATAAGTTGGTTTTCGACATTTGAGACCCTATTCTGTTTTGTAATTCAGTTTTTGTGTAGCCAAGTTTACACTCCGTGTATTAGTGATACCTTATGATGTTTCTTTTTCTCTGTGACTTATTTCACTTAGAATCATCGTACCTGAATCCACTCATTATGCTGCTACTGGCCTGATGACATAGATTTCATTGCTGAGTGATATTGCATTGTACGTAAGTACCACAACTACTTTATCCATTTTTCGCTTTCTGCGATATTGAACTTGTACCGTAAACGAGGTTCTTGTAAACAGAGCCGTCCCAAACTTTGGGGTGGCTGTGTCTTTTTGATTTTAATTTCCCTAATCTATAGGACGATAAGTGGAAGTGCCCTAGGCTCTGTTGCTTTGTTTTTTAGATGTTTCAGGAAACACCATACACTTCTCCAGAGTGGCTGTTGGCAATTTACATCCCGCCCATCAGCATAACAAGGCTCCCAGTTCTCCATGGCCTGTCCTGCCTTTCTGGATTTTACAGGTTTTTCAGATGGCCCTTTTGACCGGGGGGCAGTGAGACTTCATTGTAGTGCAGATTTCCTTTGCAAGCTTGCTTGGTTGGCCAAAAAGGGCGTATGCGTTTTTTTCTGAATATATTCAGGAAAAAACGCATACGCCCTTTTTGGCCAAGTGCATCATTGTGGACGTTCTGCCTCTTTTCCTATGCTTTACATGCAATTCCAGTCTACCTCCTGAAATCGGTTTCCTGCAATTCTGCCCCGCTTTCAAGTCTTCGCAGCCTTACTTCAATATATTTTTGGACGATAGCTGTCATTTATAACTCTGAAGGTTTGTGAATTACAGTGCCCCTGAGCTCCTTTTTTCAACTGGCTTTCTTGTGAGCTGGCAGCAACACCGCAGGATTGCTTCAGGCCCTAGTGTGGTTCCGGCATGGCTCGCTGAGCCTTTGGTTAATTCCTCTTCCTGGTGGGAAATGAGAGTTAAATTTGCCCGTCCAGACACCTCCAGCTAGTCTCTCATTGGTTCTCCCTATTCCTGTTCATTTTCCGCAGAAATTGCACACTGGGCCAAACAGGAGGTTAAAGGCGCTGACTCTCCAAGTGGGGAGAGTGTTAGTAAAGCGTCTGGAATGTTGCACCCGAGTACCAGGGGACGAAAACCGAGACACATTTGAACACGTTTCCCGATCACATGGTGGATCATACTCTGGGTTCCACATGCATGTTTTAGCTGAAGGAAGAATCCCTTAAACCTGGAGAGTTGAGACGCATGGAATGGGTACCATGCAATATGACTTCAAAGGGTCTGCATTTGCTCACCGAACCTCACCAATCCTATCACTGCTGCGTTTATGCCGCTGTACACACGCTGGAGTCTCTTTCGGAGACATATAAATCCATAGGTTTTAAGATTCTTACTAGTCAGGTATATTCTTAGGCGTTTAATATGGGGTGTTGAGTCCACTTCGTTGAGCAAGCAGTAGCTCTTGTCTATTACATATTTGACTTATGGAAAGGTATCTATGCTAATTTCAATCTCTGGTTTTATGCAGCACCCCAACTCACCTTTCCCCTTAAGCAAGCATAAGTTGGTTTTCTACATTTGAGACCCTATTCTGTTTTGAAATTCAGTTCCTGTGTAGCCAAGTTTACATTCCGTGTATTAGTGATACCTTATGATGTTTCTTTTTCTGTGTGACTTATTTTACTTAGAATCATCGTACCTGAATCCATTCATTATGCTGCTACTGGCCTGATGACATAGATTTCATTGCTGAGTGATATTGCATTGTACGTAAGTACCACAACTTCTTTATCCATTTTTCGCTTTCTGCGATATTGAACTTGTACCGTAAATGAGGTTCTTGTAAACAGAGCCGTCCCAAACTTTGGGGTGGCTGTGTCTTTTTGATTTTAATTTCCCTAATCTATAGGACCATAAGTGGATGTGCCCTAGGCTCTGTTGCTTTGGTTTTTTAGATGTTTCAGGAAACACCATACACTTCTCCAGAGTGGCTGTTGGCAATTTACATCCCGCCCATCAGCATAACAAGGCTCCCAGTTCTCCATGGCCTGTCCTGCCTTTCTGGATTTTACACTTTTTTCAGATGGCCCTTTTGACCGGGGGGCAGTGAGACTTCATTGTAGTGCAGATTTCCTTTGCAAGCTTGCTTGGTTGGCCAAAAAGGGCGTATGCGTTTTTTCCTGAATATATTCAGGAAAAAACGCATACGCCCTTTTTGGCCAAGTGCATCATTGTGGACGTTCTGCCTCTTTTCCTATGCTTTACATGCAATTCCAGTCTACCTCCTGAAATCGGTTTCCTGCAATTCTGCCCCGCTTTCAAGTCCTCTTGGCAGCCTTACTTCAATATATTTTTGGACAAGGGCTGTCATTTAGAACTCTGCAGGTTTGTGAATTACAGTGCCTTGAGCTCCTGTCTTCAACTCGCTTTTTTGTGAGCTGGCCGCAACACCGCAGGATTGCTTCAGGCCCTAGTGTGGTTCCGGCATGGCTCGCTGAGCCTTTGGTTAATTCCTCTTCCTGGTGGGAAATGAGAGTTAAATTTGCCCGTCCAGACACCTCCAGCTAGTCTGTCATTGGTTCTCCCTATTCCTGTTCATTTTCCACAGAAATTGCAAACTGGGCCAAACAGGAGGTTAAAGGCACTGACTCTCCAAGTGGGGAGAGTGTTAGTAAAGCGTCTGGAATGTTGCACCTGAGTACCAGGGGATGAAAACTGAGACACATATGAACACGTTTCCTGATTACACGGTGGATCATACTCTGGGTTCCACATGCATGTTTTAGCTGAAGGAAGAATCCCTTACCTGGAGAGTTGAGACGCATGGAATGGGTACCATGCAATATGACTTCAAAGGGTCTGCATTTGCTCACCGAACCTCACCAATCCTATCACTGCTGCGTTTATGCCGCTGTACACACGCTTGATTCTCTTTCGGAGACATATAAATCCATAGCCTTTAAGATTCTTACTAGTCAGGTATATTCTTAGGCGTTTAATATGGGGTGTTGAGTCCACTTCGTTGAGCAAGCAGTAGCTCTTGTCTATTACATATTTGGCTTATGGAAAGGTATCTATGTTAATTTCAATCTCTGGTTTTATGCAGCACCCCAACTCACCTTTCCCCTTAAGCAAGCATAAGTTGGTTTTCTACATTTGAGACCCTATTCTGTTTTGTAATTCAGTTCTTGTGTAGGCAAGTTTACATTCCGTGTATTAGTGATATCTTATGATGTTTCTTTTTCTGTGTGACTTATTTCACTTAGAATCATCGTACCTGAATCCACTCATTATGCTGCTACTGGCCGGATGACATAGATTTCATTGCTGAGTGATATTGCATTGTACGTAAGTACCACAACTACTTTATCCATTTTTCGCTTTCTGCAATATTGAACTTGTACCGTAAACGAGGTTCTTGTAAACAGAGCCGTTCCAAACTTTGGGGTGGCTGTGTCTTTTTGATTTTAATTTCCCTAATCTATAGGACCATAAGTGGAAGTGCCCTAGCCTCTGTTGCTTTGTTTTTTAGATGTTTCAGGAAACACCATACACTTCTCCAGAGTGGCTGTTGGCAATTTACATCCCGCCCATCAGCATAAGAAGGCTCCCAGTTCTCCATGGCCTGTCCTGCCTTTCTGGATTTTACACTTTTTTCAGATGGCCCTTTTGACCGGGGGGCAGTGAGACTTCATTGTAGTGCAGATTTCCTTTGCAAGCTTGCTTGGTTGGCCAAAAAGGGCGTATGCGTTTTTTCCTGAATATATTCAGGAAAAAACGCATACGCCCTTTTTGGCCAAGTGCATCATTGTGGACGTTCTGCCTCTTTTCCTATGCTTTTCATGCAATTCCAGTCTACCTCCTGAAATCGGTTTCCTGCAATTCTGCCCCGCTTTCAAGTCCTCTTGGCAGCCTTACTTCAATATATTTTTGGATGATAGCTGTCATTTATAACTCTGCAGGTTTGTGAATTACAGTGCCCCTGAGCTTCTTTCTTCAACTCGCTTTCTTGTGAGCTGGCCGCAACACCGCAGGATTGCTTCAGGCCCTAGTGTAGTTTAGGCATGGCTCGCTGAGCCTTTGGTTAATTCCTCTTCCTGGTGGGAAATGAGAGTTAAATTTGCCCGTCCAGACACCTCCAGCTAGTCTGTCATTGGTTCTCCCTATTCCTGTTCATTTTCCACAGAAATTGCAAACTGGGCCAAACAGGAGGTTAAAGGCACTGACTCTCCAAGTGGGGAGAGTGTTAGTAAAGCGTCTGGAATGTTGCACCTGAGTACCAGGGGATGAAAACTGAGACACATATGAACACGTTTCCTGATTACACGGTGGATCATACTCTGGGTTCCACATGCATGTTTTAGCTGAAGGAAGAATCCCTTACCTGGAGAGTTGAGACGCATGGAATGGGTACCATGCAATATGACTTCAAAGGGTCTGCATTTGCTCACCGAACCTCACCAATCCTATCACTGCTGCGTTTATGCCGCTGTACACACGCTTGATTCTCTTTCGGAGACATATAAATCCATAGCCTTTAAGATTCTTACTAGTCAGGTATATTCTTAGGCGTTTAATATGGGGTGTTGAGTCCACTTCGTTGAGCAAGCAGTAGCTCTTGTCTATTACATATTTGGCTTATGGAAAGGTATCTATGTTAATTTCAATCTCTGGTTTTATGCAGCACCCCAACTCACCTTTCCCCTTAAGCAAGCATAAGTTGGTTTTCTACATTTGAGACCCTATTCTGTTTTGTAATTCAGTTCTTGTGTAGGCAAGTTTACATTCCGTGTATTAGTTATATCTTATGATGTTTCTTTTTCTGTGTGACTTATTTCACTTAGAATCATCGTACCTGAATCCACTCATTATGCTGCTACTGGCCGGATGACATAGATTTCATTGCTGAGTGATATTGCATTGTATGTAAGTACCACAACTACTTTATCCATTTTTCGCTTTCTGCAATATTGAACTTGTACCGTAAACGAGGTTCTTGTAAACAGAGCCGTTCCAAACTTTGGGGTGGCTGTGTCTTTTTGATTTTAATTTCCCTAATCTATAGGACCATAAGTGGAAGTGCCCTAGCCTCTGTTGCTTTGTTTTTTAGATGTTTCAGGAAACACCATACACTTCTCCAGAGTGGCTGTTGGCAATTTACATCCCGCCCATCAGCATAAGAAGGCTCCCAGTTCTCCATGGCCTGTCCTGCCTTTCTGGATTTTCCACTTTTTTCAGATGGCCCTTTTGACCGGGGGGCAGTGAGACTTCATTGTAGTGCAGATTTCCTTTGCAAGCTTGCTTGGTTGGCCAAAAAGGGCGTATGCGTTTTTTCCTGAATATATTCAGGAAAAAACGCATACGCCCTTTTTGGCCAAGTGCATCATTGTGGACGTTCTGCCTCTTTTCCTATGCTTTTCATGCAATTCCAGTCTACCTCCTGAAATCGGTTTCCTGCAATTCTGCCCCGCTTTCAAGTCCTCTTGGCAGCCTTACTTCAATATATTTTTGGATGATAGCTGTCATTTATAACTCTGCAGGTTTGTGAATTACAGTGCCCCTGAGCTTCTTTCTTCAACTCGCTTTCTTGTGAGCTGGCCACAACACCGCAGGATTGCTTCAAGCCCTAGTGTAGTTTCGGCATGGCTCGCTGAGCCTTTGGTTAATTCCTCTTCCTGGTGGGAAATGAGAGTTAGATTTGCCCGTCCAGACACCTCCAGTTAGTCTGTCATTGGTTCTCCCTATTCCTGTTAATTTTCCACAGAAATTGCAAACTGGGCCAAACAGGAGGTTAAAGGCACTGACTCTCCAAGTGGGGAGAGTGTTAGTAAAGCGTCTGGAATGTTACACCCGAGTACCAGGGGACGAAAACTGAGACACATATGAACACGTTTCATGATCACACGGTGGATCATACTCTGGGTTCCACATGCATGTTTTAGCTGAAGGAAGAATCCCTTAAACCTGGAGAGTTGAGAACCATGGAATGGGTACCATGCAATATGACTTCAAAGGGTCTGCATTTGCTCACCGAACCTCACCAATCCTATCACTGCTGCGTTTATGCCGCTGTACACACGCTTGATTCTCTTTCGGAGACATATAAATCCATAGCCTTTAAGATTCTTACTAGTCAGGTATATTCTTAGGCGTTTAATATGGGGTGTTGAGTCCACTTCGTTGAGCAAGCAGTAGCTCTTGTCTATTACATATTTGGCTTATGGAAAGGTATCTGTGCTAATTTCAATCTCTGGTTTTATGCAGCACCCCAACTCACCTTTCCCCTTAAGCAAGCATAAGTTGGTTTTCTACATTTGAGACCCTATTCTGTTTTGTAATTCAGTTCCTGTGTAGGCAAGTTTACATTCCGTGTATTAGTGATATCTTATGATGTTTCTTTTTCTGTGTGACTTATTTCACTTAGAATCATCGTACCTGAATCCACTCATTATGCTGCTACTGGCCGGATGACATAGATTTCATTGCTGAGTGGTATTGCATTGTACGTAAGTACCACAACTTCTTTATCCATTTTTCGCTTTCTGCGATATTGAACTTGTACCGTAAACGAGGTTCTTGTAAACAGAGCCGTCCCAAACTTTGGGGTGGCTGTGTCTTTTTGATTTTAATTTCCCTAATCTATAGGACCATAAGTGGAAGTGCCCTAGGCTCTGTTGCTTTGGTTTTTTAGATGTTTCAGGAAACACCATACACTTCTCCAGAGTGGCTGTTGGCAATTTACATCCCGCCCATCAGCATAAGAAGGCTCCCAGTTCTCCATGGCATGTCCTGCCTTTCTGGATTTTACACTTTTTTCAGATGGCCCTTTTGACCGGGGGGCAGTGAGACTTCATTGTAGTGCAGATTTCCTTTGCAAGCTTGCTTGGTTGGCCAAAAAGGGCGTATGCGTTTTTTCCTGAATATATTCAGGAAAAAACGCATACGCCCTTTTCGGCGAAGTGCATCATGGTGGACGTTCTGCCTCTTTTCCTATGCTTTTCATGCAATTCCAGTCTACCTCCTGAAATCGGTTTCCTGCAATTCTGCCCCGCTTTCAAGTCCTCTTGGCAGCCTTACTTCAATATATTTTTGGACGATAGCTGTCATTTATAACTCTGCAGGTTTGTGAATTACAGTGCCCCTGAGCTTCTTTCTTCAACTCGCTTTCTTGTGAGCTGGCCGCAACACCGCAGGATTGCTTCAAGCCCTAGTGTAGTTTCGGCATGGCTCGCTGAGCCTTTGGTTAATTCCTCTTCCTGGTGGGAAATGAGAGTTAGATTTGCCCGTCCAGACACCTCCAGCTAGTCTGTCATTGGTTCTCCCTATTCCTGTTCATTTTCCACAGAAACTGCAAACTGGGCCAAACAGGAGGTTAAAGGCACTGACTCTCCAAATGGGGAGAGTGTTAGTAAAGCGTCTGGAATGTTGCACCTGAGTACCAGGGGATGAAAACTGAGACACATATGAACACGTTTCCTGATCACACGGTGGATCATACTCTGGATTCCACATGCATGTTTTAGCTGAAGGAAGAATCCCTTACCTGGAGAGTTGAGAACCATGGAATGGGTACCATGCAATATGACTTCAAAGGGTCTGCATTTGCTCACCGAACCTCACCAATCCTATCACTGCTGCGTTTATGCCGCTGTACACACGCTTGATTCTCTTTCGGAGACATATAAATCCATAGCCTTTAAGATTCTTACTAGTCAGGTATATTCTTAGGCGTTTAATATGGGGTGTTGAGTCCACTTCGTTGAGCAAGCAGTAGCTCTTGTCTATTACATATTTGGCTTATGGAAAGGTATCTGTGCTAATTTCAATCTCTGGTTTTATGCAGCACCCCAACTCACCTTTCCCCTTAAGCAAGCATAAGTTGGTTTTCGACATTTGAGACCCTATTCTGTTTTGTAATTCAGTTCCTGTGTAGGCAAGTTTACATTCCGTGTATTAGTGATATCTTATGATGTTTCTTTTTCTGTGTGACTTATTTCACTTAGAATCATCGTACTTGAATCCACTCATTATGCTGCTACTGGCCGGATGACATAGATTTCATTGCTGAGTGGTATTGCATTGTACGTAAGTACCACAACTTCTTTATCCATTTTTCGCTTTCTGCGATATTGAACTTGTACCGTAAATGAGGTTCTTGTGAACAGAGCCGTCCCAAACATTGGGGTGGCTGTGTCTTTTTGATTTTAATTTCCCTAAGCTATAGGACCATAAGTAGAAGTGCCCTTGGCTCTGTTGCTTTGTTTTTTAGATGTTTCAGGAAACACCATACACTTCTCCAGAGTGGCTGTTTGCAATTTACATCCCATCCATCAGCATAAGAAGGCTCCCAGTTCTCCATGGCCTGTCCTGCCTTTCAGGATTTTACACTTTTTTCAGATGGCCCTTTTGACCGGGGGGCAGTGAGACTTCATTGTAGTGCAGATTTCCTTTGCAAGCTTGCTTGGTTGGCCAAAAAGGGCGTATGCGTTTTTTCCTGAATATATTCAGGAAAAAACGCATACGCCCTTTTTGGCCAAGTGCATCATTGTGGACGTTCTGCCTCTTATCCTATGCTTTTCATGCAATTCCAGTCTACCTCCTGAAATCGGTTTCCTGCAATTCTGCCCCGCTTTCAAGTCCTCTTGGCAGCCTTACTTCAATATATTTTTGGACGATAGCTGTCATTTATAACTCTGCAGGTTTGTGAATTACAGTGCCCCTGAGCTCCTTTCTTCAACTCGCTTTCCTGTGAGCTGGCCACAACACCGAAGGATTGCTTCAGGCCCTAGTGTGGTTCCGGCATGGCTCGCTGAGCCTTTGGTTAATTCCTCTTCCTGGTGGGAAATGAGAGTAAAATTTGCCCGTCCAGACACCTCCAGCTAGTCTCTCATTGGTTCTCCCTATTCCTGTTAATTTTCCACAGAAATTGCAAACTGGGCCAAACAGGAGGTTAAAGGCACTGACTCTCCAAGTGGGGAGAGTGTTAGTAAAGCGTCTGGAATGTTGCACCCGAGTACCAGGGGACGAAAACTGAGACACATTTGAACACGTTTCTCGATCACATGGTGGATCATACTCTGGGTTCCACATGCATGTTTTAGCTGAAGGAAGAATCCCTTAAACCTGGAGAGTTGAGAACCATGGAATGGGTACCATGCAATATGACTTCAAAGGGTCTGCATTTGCTCACCGAACCTCACCAATCCTATCACTGCTGCGTTTATGCCGCTGTACACATGCTGGATTCTCTTTCGGAGACATATAAATCCATAGGTTTTAAGATTCTTACTAGTCAGGTATATTCTTAGGCGTTTAATATGGGGTGTTGAGTCCACTTCGTTGAGCAAGCAGTAGCTCTTGTCTATTACATATTTGGCTTATGGAAAGGTATCTGTGCTAATTTCAATCTCTGGTTTTATGCAGCACCCCAACTCACCTTTCCCCTTAAGCAAGCATAAGTTGGTTTTCTACATTTGAGACCCTATTCTGTTTTGTATTTCAGTTCCTGTGTATCCAAGTTTACATTCCGTGTATTAGTGATACCTTATGATGTTTCTTTTTCTGTGTGACTTATTTCACTTAGAATCATCGTACCTGAATCCACTCATTATGCTGCTACTGGCCTGATGACATAGATTTCATTGCTGAGTGATATTGCATTGTACGTAAGTACCACAACTTCTTTATCCATTTTTCGCTTTCTGCGATATTGAACTTGTACCGTAAACGAGGTTCTTGTAAACAGAGCCATCCCAAACTTTGGGGTGGCTGTGTCTTTTTTATTTTAATTTCCCTAATCTATAGGACCATAAGTGGAACTGCCCTAGGCTCTGTTGCTTTGTTTTTTAGATGTTTCAGGAAACACCATACACTTCTCCAGAGTGGCTGTTGGCAATTAACATCCCACCCATCAGCATAAGAAGGCTCCCAGTTCTCCATGGCCTGTCCTGCCTTTCTGGATTTTACACTTTTTTCAGATGGCCCTTTTGACCGGGGGGCAGTGAGACTTCATTGTAGTGCAGATTTCCTTTGCAAGCTTGCTTGCTTGGCCAAAAAGGGCGTATGCGTTTTTTCCTGAATATATTCAGGAAAAAACGCATACGCCCTTTTTGGCCAAGTGCATCATTGTGGACGTTCTGCCTCTTTTCCTATGCTTTACATGCAATTCCAGTCTACCTCCTGAAATCGGTTTCCTGCAATTCTGCCCCGCTTTCAAGTCCTCTTGGCAGCCTTACTTCAATATATTTTTGGACGAGAGCTGTCATTTAGAACTCTGCAGGTTTGTGAATTACAGTGCCTTGAGCTCCTGTCTTCAACTCGCTTTCTTGTGAGCTGGCAGCAACACCGCAGGATTGCTTCAGGCCCTAGTGTGGTTCCGGCATGGCTCGCTGAGCCTTTGGTAATTCCTCTTCTTGGTGGGAAATGAGAGTTAAATTTGCCCGTCCAGACACCTCCAGCTAGTCTCTCATTGCTTCTCCCTATTCCTGTTCATTTTCCGCAGAAATTGCAAACTGGGCCAAACAGGAGGTTAAAGGCACTGACTCTCCAAGTGGGAAGAGTGTTAGTAAAGCGTCTGGAATGTTGCACCCTAGTACCAGGGGACGAAAACTGAGACACATTTGAACACGTTTCCCGATCACACGGTGGATCATACTCTGGGTTCCACATGCATGTTTTAGCTGAAGGAAGAATCCCTTAAACCTGGAGAGTTGAGAACCATGGAATGGGTACCATGCAATATGACTTCAAAGGGTCTGCATTTGCTCACCGAACCTCACCAATCCTATCACTGCTGCGTTTATGCCGCTGTACACACGCTTTATTCTCTTTCGGAGACATATAAATCCATAGGTTTTAAGATTCTTACTAGTCAGGTATATTCTTAGGCGTTTAATATGGGGTGTTGAGTCCACTTCGTTGAGCAAGAAATAGCTCTTGTCTATTACATATTTGGCTTATGGAAAGGTATCTGTGCTAATTTCAATCTCTGGTTTTATGCAGCACCCCAACTCACCTTTCCCCTTAAGCAAGCATAAGTTGGTTTTCTACATTTGAGACCCTATTCTGTTTTGTAATTCAGTTCCTGTGTAGGCAAGTTTACATTCCGTGTATTAGTGATATCTTATGATGTTTCTTTTTCTGTGTGACTTATTTCACTTAGAATCATCGTACCTGAATCCACTCATTATGCTGCTACTGGCCTGAAGACATAGATTTCATTGCTGAGTGGTATTGCATTGTACGTAAGTACCACAACTTCTTTATCCATTTTTCGCTTTCTGCAATATTGAACTTGTACCGTAAATGAGGTTCTTGTAAACAGAGCCATCCCAAACTTTGGGGTGGCTGTGTCTTTTTTATTTTAATTTCCCTAATCTATAGGACCATAAGTGGAAGTGCCCTAGGCTCTGTTGCTTTGTTTTTTAGATGTTTCAGGAAACACCATACACTTCTCCAGAGTGGCTGTTGGCAATTAACATCCCGCCCATCAGCATAAGAAGGCTCCCAGTTCTCCATGGCCTGTCCTGCCTTTCTGGATTTTACACTTTTTTCAGATGGCCCTTTTGACCGGGGGGCAGTGAGACTTCATTGTAGTGCAGATTTCCTTTGCAAGCTTGCTTGGTTGGCCAAAAAGTGCGTATGTGTTTTTTCCTGAATATATTCAGGAAAAAACGCATACGCCCTTTTTGGCCAAGTGCATCATTGTGGACGTTCTGCCTCTTTTCCTATGCTTTACATGCAATTCCAGTCTACCTCCTGAAATCGGTTTCCTGCAATTCTGCCCCGCTTTCAAGTCCTCTTGGCAGCCTTACTTCAATATATTTTTGGACGAGAGCTGTCATTTAGAACTCTGCAGGTTTGTGAATTACAGTGCCTTGAGCTCCTGTCTTCAACTCGCTTTCTTGTGAGCTGGCAGCAACACCGCAGGATTGCTTCAGGCCCTAGTGTGGTTCCGGCATGGCTCGCTGAGCCTTTGGTAATTCCTCTTCTTGGTGGGAAATGAGAGTTAAATTTGCCCGTCCAGACACCTCCAGCTAGTCTCTCATTGGTTCTCCCTATTCCTGTTCATTTTCCGCAGAAATTGCAAACTGGGCCAAACAGGAGGTTAAAGGCACTGACTCTCCAAGTGGGGAGAGTGTTAGTAAAGCGTCTGGAATGTTGCACCCGAGTACCAGGGGACGAAAACTGAGACACATTTGAACACGTTTCCCGATCACACGGTGGATCATACTCTGGGTTCCACATGCATGTTTTAGCTGAAGGAAGAATCCCTTAAACCTGGAGAGTTGAGAACCATGGAATGGGTACCATGCAATATGACTTCAAAGGGTCTGCATTTGCTCACCGAACCTCACCAATCCTATCACTGCTGCGTTTATGCCACTGTACACACGCTTTATTCTCTTTCGGAGACATATAAATCCATAGGTTTTAAGATTCTTACTAGTCAGGTATATTCTTAGGCGTTTAATATGGGGTGTTGAGTCCACTTCGTTGAACAAGAAATAGCTCTTGTCTATTACATATTTGGCTTATGGAAAGGTATCTGTGCTAATTTCAATCTCTGGTTTTATGCAGCACCCCAACTCACCTTTCCCCTTAAGCAAGCATAAGTTGGTTTTCTACATTTGAGACCCTATTCTGTTTTGTAATTCAGTTCCTGTGTAGGCAAGTTTACATTCCGTGTATTAGTGATATCTTATGATGTTTCTTTTTCTGTGTGACTTATTTCACTTAGAATCATCGTACCTGAATCCACTCATTATGCTGCTACTGGCCTGAAGACATAGATTTCATTGCTGAGTGATATTGCATTGTACGTAAGTACCACAACTTCTTTATCCATTTTTCGCTTTCTGCGATATTGAACTTGTACCGTAAATGAGGTTCTTGTAAACATAGCCGTCCCAAACTTTGGGGTGGCTGTGTGTTTTTGATTTTAATTTCCCTAATCTATAGGACCATAAGTGGAAGTGCCCTAGGCTCTGTTGCTTTCTTTTTTAGATGTTTCAGGAAACACCATACACTTCTCCAGAGTGGCTGTTGGCAATTTACATCCCGCCCATCAGCATAAGAAGGCTCCCAGTTCTCCATGGCCTGTCCTGCCTTTCTGGATTTTACACTTTTTTCAGATGGCCCTTTTGACTGGGGGGCAGTGAGACTTCATTGTAGTGCAGATTTCCTTTGCAAGCTTGCTTGGTTGGCCAAAAAGGGCGTATGCGTTTTTTCCTGAATATATTCAGGAATATATTCAGGAAAAAACGCATACGCCCTTTTTGGCCAAGTGCATCATTGTGGACGTTCTGCCTCTTTTCCTATGCTTTACATGCAATTCCAGTCTACCTCCTGAAATCGGTTTCCTGCAATTCTGCCCCGCTTTCAAGTCCTCTTGGCAGCCTTACTTCAATATATTTTTGGACGATAGCTGTCATTTATAACTCTGAAGGTTTGTGAATTACAGTGCCCCTGAGCTCCTTTTTTCAACTGGCTTTCTTGTGAGCTGGCCGCAACACCGCAGGATTGCTTCAGGCCCTAGTGTGGTTCCGGCATGGCTCGTTGAGCCTTTGGTTAATTCCTCTTCCTGGTGGGAAATGAGAGTTAAATTTGCCCGTCCAGACACCTCCAGCTAGTCTCTCATTGGTTCTCCCTATTCCTGTTCATTTTCCGCAGAAATTGCACACTGGGCCAAACAGGAGGTTAAAGGCGCTTACTCTCCAAGTGGGGAGAGTGTTAGTAAAGCGTCTGGAATGTTGCACCCGAGTACCAGGGGACGAAAACTGAGACACATTTGAACACGTTTCCCGATCACATGGTGGATCATACTCTGGGTTCCACATGCATGTTTTAGCTGAAGGAAGAATCCCTTAAACCTGGAGAGTTGAGACGCATGGAATGGGTACCATGCAATATGACTTCAAAGGGTCTGCATTTGCTCACCGAACCTCACCACTCCTATCACTGCTGCGTTTATGCCACTGTACACACGCTGGATTCTCTTTCGGAGACATATAAATCCATAGGCTTTAAGATTCTTACTAGTCAGGTATATTCTTAGGCGTTTAATATGGGGTGTTGAGTCCACTTCGTTGAGCAAGCAGTAGCTCTTGTCTATTACATATTTTGCTTATGGAAAGGTATCTGTGCTAATTTCAATCTCTGGTTTTATGCAGCACCCCAACTCACCTTTCCCCTTAAGCAAGCATAAGTTGGTTTTCTACATTTGAGACCCTATTCTGTTTTGTAATTCAGTTCCTATGTAGCCAAGTTTACATTCCGTGTATTAGTGATAACTTATGATGTTTCTTTTTCTGTGTGACTTATTTCACTTAGAATCATCGTACCTGAATCCACTCATTATGCTGCTACTGGCCTGATGACATAGATTTCATTGCTGAGTGATATTGCATTGTACGTAAGTACCACAACTTCTTTATCCATTTTTTGCTTTCTGCGATATTGAACTTGTACCGTAAACGAGGTTCTTGTAAACAGAGCCGTCCCAAACTTTGGGGTGGCTGTGTCTTTTTGATTTTAATTTCCCTAATCTATAGGACCATAAGTGGAAGTGCCCTAGGCTCTGTTGCTTTGGTTTTTTAGATGTTTCAGGAAACACCATACACTTCTCCAGAGTGGTTGTTGGCAATTTACATCCCGCCCATCAGCATAACAAGGCTCCCAGTTCTCCATGGCCTGTCCTGCCTTTCTGGATTTTACACTTTTTTCAGATGGCCCTTTTGACCGGTGGGCAGTGAGACTTCATTGTAGTGCAGATTTCCTTTGCAAGCTTGCTTGGTTGGCCAAAAAGGGCGTATGCGTTTTTTCCTGAATATATTCAGGAAAAAACGCATACGCCCATTTCGGCCAAGTGCATCATTGTGGACGTTCTGCCTCTTTTCCTATGCTTTACATGCAATTCCAGTCTACCTCCTGAAATTGGTTTCCTGCAATTCTGCCCCGCTTTCAAGTCCTCTTGGCAGCCTTACTTCAATATATTTTTGGACGATAGCTGTCATTTATAACTCTGAAGCTTTGTGAATTACAGTGCCCCTGAGCTCCTTTTTTCAACTGGCTTTCTTGTGAGCTGGCCGCAACACCGCAGGATTGCTTCAGGCCCTAGTGTGGTTCCGGCATGGCTCGCTGAGCCTTTGGTTAATTCCTCTTCCTGGTGGGAAATGAGAGTTAAATTTGCCCGTCCAGACACCTCCAGCTAGTCTCTCATTGGTTCTCCCTATTCCTGTTCATTTTCCGCAGAAATTGCAAACTGGGCCAAACAGGAGGTTAAAGGCACTGACTCTCCAAGTGGGGAGAGTGTTAGTAAAGCGTCTGGAATGTTGCACCCGAGTACCAGGGGACGAAAACTGAGACACATTTGAACACGTTTCCCGATCACACGGTGGATCATACTCTGGGTTCCACATGCATGTTTTAGCTGAAGGAAGAATCCCTTAAACCTGGAGAGTTGAGAACCATGGAATGGGTACCATGCAATATGACTTCAAAGGGTCTGCATTTGCTCACCGAACCTCACCAATCCTATCACAGCTTCGTTTATGCCCCTGTACACATGCTTGATTCTCTTTCGGAGACATATAAATCCATAGGTTTTAAGATTCTTACTAGTCAGGTATATTCTTAGGCGTTTAATATGGGGTGTTGAGTCCACTTCGTTGAGCAAGAAATAGCTCTTCTCTATTACATATTTGGCTTATGGAAAGGTATCTGTGCTAATTTCAATCTCTGGTTTTATGCAGCACCCCAAATCACCTTTCCCCTTCAGCAAGCATAAGTTGGTGTTCTACATTTGAGACCCTATTCTGTTTTGTAATTCAGTTCCTGTGTAGCCAAGTTTACATTCCGTGTATTAGTGATATCTTATGATGTTTCTTTTTCTGTGTGACATATTTCACTTAGAATCATCGTACCTGAATCCACTCATTATGCTGCTATGGGCCTGATGACATAGATTTCATTGCTGAGTGATATTGCATTGTACGTTAGTACCACAACTTCTTTATCCATTTTTCGCTTTCTGCGATATTTAACTTGTACCGTAAATGAGGTTCTTGTAAACAGAGCCGTCCCAAACATTGGGGTGGCTGTGTCTTTTTGATTTTAATTTCCCTAAGCTATAGGACCATAAGTAGAAGTGCCCTTGGCTCTGTTGCTTTGTTTTTTAGATGTTTCAGGAAACACCATACACTTCTCCAGAGTGGCTGTTGGCAATTTACATCCCGCCCCTTCAGCATAACAAGGCTCCCAGTTCTCCATGGCCTGTCCTATCTTTCTGGATTTTACACTTTTTTCAGATGGCCCTTTTGACCGGGGGGCAGTGAGACTTCATTGTAGTGCAGATTTCCTTTGCAAGCTTGCTTGGTTGGTCAAAAAGGGCATATGCATTTTTTTCTGAATATATTCAGGAAAAAACGCATACGCCCTTTTTGGCCAAGTGCATCATTGTGGACGTTCTGTCTCTTTTCCTATGCTATACATGCAATTCCAGTCTACCTCCTGAAATCGGTTTCCTGCAATTCTGCCCCGCTTTCAAGTCTTCTTCGCAGCCTTACTTCAATATATTTTTGGATGATAGCTGTCATTTATAACTCTGCAGGTTTGTGAATTACAGTGCCCCTGAGCTGCTTTCTTCAACTCGCTTTCTTGTGAGCTGGCCGCAACACCGAAGGATTGCTTCAGGCCCTAGTGTGGTTCTGGCATGGCTCGCTGAGCCTTTGGTTAATTCCTCTTCCTGGTGGGAAATGAGAGTTAAATTTGCCCGTCCAGACACCTCCAGCTAGTCTATCATTGGTTCTCCCTATTCCTGTTCATTTTCCGCAGAAATTGCAAACTGGGCCAAACAGGAGGTAAAAGGCACTGACTCTCCAAGTGGGGAGAGTGTTAGTAAAGCGTCTGGAATGTTGCACCCGAGTACCAGGGGACGAAAACTGAGACACATTTGAACACATTTCCCGATCACACGGTGGATCATACTCTGGGTTCCACATGCATGTTTTAGCTGAAGGAAGAATCCCTTAAACCTGGAGAGTTGAGAACCATGGAATGGGTACCATGCAATATGACTTCAAAGGGTCTGCATTTGCTCACCGAACCTCACCAATCCTATCACTGCTGCGTTTATGCCGCTCTACACACGCTTGATTCTCTTTCGGAGACATATAAATCCATAGGTTTTAAGATTGTTAAGAGTCAGGTATATTCTTAGGCGTTTAATATGGGGTGTTGAGTCCACTTCGTTGAGCAAGCAATAGCTCTTGTCTATTACATATTTGGCTTATGGAAAGGTATCTGTGCTAATTTCAATCTCTGGTTTTATGCAGCACCCCAACTCACCTTTCCCCTTAAGCAAGCATAAGTTGGTTTTCTACATTTGAGACCCTATTCTGTTTTGTAATTCAGTTCCTATGTAGCCAAGTTTACATTCCGTGTATTAGTGATATCTTATGATGTTTCTTTTTCTGTGTGACATATTTCACTTAGAATCATCGTACCTGAATCCACTCATTATGCTGCTATGGGCCTGATTACAGAGATTTCATTGCTGAGTGATATTGCATTGTACGTTAGTACCACAACTTCTTTATCCATTTTTCGCTTTCTGCGATATTGAACTTGTACCGTAAACGAGATTCTTGTAAACAGAGCCGTCCCAAACTTTGGGGTGGCTGTGTCTTTTTGATTTTCATTTCCCTAATCTATAGGACCATAAGTGGAAGTGCCCTAGGCTCTGTTGCTTTGTTTTTTAGATGTTTCAGGAAACACCATACATTTCTCCAGAGTGGCTGTTGGAAATTTACATCCCGCCCATCAGTCTAACTAGGCTCCCAGTTCTCCATGGCCTGTCCTGCCTTTCTGGATTTTACACTTTTTTCAGATGGCCCTTTTGACCGGGGGGCAGTGAGACTTCATTGTAGTGCAGATTTCCTTTGCAAGCTTGCTTGGTTGGCCAAAGAGTGCGTATGCGTTTTTTCCTGAATATATTCAGGAAAAAACGCATACGTCCTTTTTGGCCAAGTGCATCATTGTGGACGTTCTGCCTCTTTTCCTATGCTTTACATGCAATTCCAGTCTACCTCCTGAAATCGGTTTCCTGCAATTCTGCCCCACTTTCAAGTCCTCTTGGCAGCCTTACTTCAATATATTTTTGGACGATAGCTGTCATTTTTAACTCTGCAGGTTTGTGAATTACAGTGCCCCTGAGCTCCTTTCTTCAACTCGCTTTCTTGTGAGCTGGCCGCAACACCGCAGGATTGCTTCAGGCCCTAGTGTGGTTTCGGCATGGCTCGCTGAGCCTTTGGTTAATTCCTCTTCCTGGTGGGAAATGAGAGTTAAATTTGCCCGTCCAGACACCTCCAGCTAGTCTCTCATTGGTTCTCCCTATTCCTGTTCATTTTCCACAGAAATTGCAAACTGGGCCAAACAGGAGGTTAAAGGCACTGACTCTCCAAGTGGGGAGAGTGTTAGTAAAGCGTCTGGAATGTTGCACCCGAGTACCAGGGGACGAAAACTGAGACACATTTGAACACGTTTCCCGATCACACGGTGGATCATACTCTGGGTTCCACATGCATGTTTTAGCTGAAGGAAGAATCCCTTAAACCTGGAGAGTTGAGAACCATGGAATGGGTACCATGCAATATGACTTCAAAGGGTCTGCATTTGCTCACCGAACCTCACCAATCCTATCACTGCTGCGTTTATGCCGCTGTACACACGCTGGATTCTCTTTCGGAGACATATAAATCCATAGGTTTTAAGATTCTTACTAGTCAGGTATATTCTTAGGCGTTTAATATGGGGTGTTGAGTCCACTTCATTGAGCAAGCAGTAGCTCTTGTCTATTACATATTTGGCTTATGGAAAGGTATCTGTGCTAATTTCACTCTCTGGTTTTATGCAGCACCCCAACTCACCTTTCCCCTTAAGCAAGCATAAGTTGGTTTTCTACATTTGAGACCCTATTCTGTTTTGTAATTCAGTTCCTGTGTAGCCATGTTTACATTCCGTGTATTAGTGATATCTTATGATGCTTCTTTTTATGTGTGACTTATTTCAGTTAGAATCATCGTACCTGAATCCACTCATTATGCTGCTACTGGCCTGATGACATAGATTTCATTGCTGAGTGATATTGCATTGTACGTAAGTACCACAACTTCTTTATCCATTTTTCGCTTTCTGCGATATTGAACTTGTACCGTAAACGAGGTTCTTGTAAACAGAGCCATCCCAAACTTTGGGGTGGCTGTGTCTTTTTTATTTTAATTTCCCTAAGCTATAGGACCATAAGTGGAAGTTCCCTAGGCTCTGTTGCTTTGTTTTTTAGATGTTTCAGGAAACACCATACACTTCTCCAGAGTGGCTGTTGGCAATTAACATCCCGCCCATCAGCATAAGAAGGCTCCCAGTTCTCCATGGCCTGTCCTGCCTTTCTGGATTTTACACTTTTTTCAGATGGCCCTTTTGACCGGGGGGCAGTGAGACTTCATTGTAGTGCAGATTTCCTTTGCAAGCTTGCTTGGTTGGCCAAAAAGGGCGTATGCGTTTTTTCCTGAATATATTCAGGAAAAAACGCATATGCCCTTTTTGGCCAAGTGCATCATTGTGGATGTTCTGCCTCTTTTCCTATGCTTTACATGCAATTCCAGTCTACCTCCTGAAATCGGTTTCCTGCAATTCTGCCCCGCTTTCAAGTCCTCTTGGCAGCCTTACTTCAATATATTTTTGGACAAGAGCTGTCATTTAGAACTCTGCAGGTTTGTGAATTACAGTGCCTTGAGCTCCTGTCTTCAACTCGCTTTCTTGTGAGCTGGCAGCAACACCGCAGGATTGCTTCAGGCCCTAGTGTGGTTCCGGCATGGCTCGCTGCGCCTTTGGTTAATTCCTCTTCCTGGTGGTTAATGGGAGTAAAATTTGCCCGTCCAGACACCTCCAGCTAGTCTCTCATTGGTTCTCCCTATTCCTGTTCATTTTCCGCAGAAATTGCAAACTGGGCCAAACAGGAGTTTAAACGCACTGACTCTCCAAGTGGGGAGAGTGTTAGTAAAGCATCTGGAATGTTGCACCCGAGTACCAGGGGACGAAAACTGAGACACATTTGAACACGTTTCCCGATCACACGGTGGATCATACTCTGGGTTCCACATGCATGTTTTAGCTGAAGGAAGAATCCCTTAAACCTGGAGAGTTGAGAACCATGGAATGGGTACCATGCAATATGACTTCAAAGGGTCTGCATTTGCTCACCGAACCTCACCAATCCTATCACTGCTGCGTTTATGCCGCTCTACACACGCTTGATTCTCTTTCGGAGACATATAAATCCATAGGTTTTAAGATTGTTAAGAGTCAGGTATATTCTTAGGCGTTTAATATGGGGTGTTGAGTCCACTTCGTTGAGCAAGCAATAGCTCTTGTCTATTACATATTTGGCTTATGGAAAGGTATCTGTGCTAATTTCAATCTCTGGTTTTATGCAGCACCCCAACTCACCTTTCCCCTTAAGCAAGCATAAGTTGGTTTTCTACATTTGAGACCCTATTCTGTTTTGTAATTCAGTTCCTATGTAGCCAAGTTTACATTCCGTGTATTAGTGATATCTTATGATGTTTCTTTTTCTGTGTGACATATTTCACTTAGAATCATCGTACCTGAATCCACTCATTATGCTGCTATGGGCCTGATTACAGAGATTTCATTGCTGAGTGATATTGCATTGTACGTTAGTACCACAACTTCTTTATCCATTTTTCGCTTTCTGCGATATTGAACTTGTACCGTAAACGAGATTCTTGTAAACAGAGCCGTCCCAAACTTTGGGGTGGCTGTGTCTTTTTGATTTTCATTTCCCTAATCTATAGGACCATAAGTGGAAGTGCCCTAGGCTCTGTTGCTTTGTTTTTTAGATGTTTCAGGAAACACCATACATTTCTCCAGAGTGGCTGTTGGAAATTTACATCCCGCCCATCAGTCTAACTAGGCTCCCAGTTCTCCATGGCCTGTCCTGCCTTTCTGGATTTTACACTTTTTTCAGATGGCCCTTTTGACCGGGGGGCAGTGAGACTTCATTGTAGTGCAGATTTCCTTTGCAAGCTTGCTTGGTTGGCCAAAGAGTGCGTATGCGTTTTTTCCTGAATATATTCAGGAAAAAACGCATACGTCCTTTTTGGCCAAGTGCATCATTGTGGACGTTCTGCCTCTTTTCCTATGCTTTACATGCAATTCCAGTCTACCTCCTGAAATCGGTTTCCTGCAATTCTGCCCCACTTTCAAGTCCTCTTGGCAGCCTTACTTCAATATATTTTTGGACGATAGCTGTCATTTTTAACTCTGCAGGTTTGTGAATTACAGTGCCCCTGAGCTCCTTTCTTCAACTCGCTTTCTTGTGAGCTGGCCGCAACACCGCAGGATTGCTTCAGGCCCTAGTGTGGTTTCGGCATGGCTCGCTGAGCCTTTGGTTAATTCCTCTTCCTGGTGGGAAATGAGAGTTAAATTTGCCCGTCCAGACACCTCCAGCTAGTCTCTCATTGGTTCTCCCTATTCCTGTTCATTTTCCACAGAAATTGCAAACTGGGCCAAACAGGAGGTTAAAGGCACTGACTCTCCAAGTGGGGAGAGTGTTAGTAAAGCGTCTGGAATGTTGCACCCGAGTACCAGGGGACGAAAACTGAGACACATTTGAACACGTTTCCCGATCACACGGTGGATCATACTCTGGGTTCCACATGCATGTTTTAGCTGAAGGAAGAATCCCTTAAACCTGGAGAGTTGAGAACCATGGAATGGGTACCATGCAATATGACTTCAAAGGGTCTGCATTTGCTCACCGAACCTCACCAATCCTATCACTGCTGCGTTTATGCCGCTGTACACACGCTGGATTCTCTTTCGGAGACATATAAATCCATAGGTTTTAAGATTCTTACTAGTCAGGTATATTCTTAGGCGTTTAATATGGGGTGTTGAGTCCACTTCATTGAGCAAGCAGTAGCTCTTGTCTATTACATATTTGGCTTATGGAAAGGTATCTGTGCTAATTTCACTCTCTGGTTTTATGCAGCACCCCAACTCACCTTTCCCCTTAAGCAAGCATAAGTTGGTTTTCTACATTTGAGACCCTATTCTGTTTTGTAATTCAGTTCCTGTGTAGCCATGTTTACATTCCGTGTATTAGTGATATCTTATGATGCTTCTTTTTATGTGTGACTTATTTCAGTTAGAATCATCGTACCTGAATCCACTCATTATGCTGCTACTGGCCTGATGACATAGATTTCATTGCTGAGTGATATTGCATTGTACGTAAGTACCACAACTTCTTTATCCATTTTTCGCTTTCTGCGATATTGAACTTGTACCGTAAACGAGGTTCTTGTAAACAGAGCCATCCCAAACTTTGGGGTGGCTGTGTCTTTTTTATTTTAATTTCCCTAAGCTATAGGACCATAAGTGGAAGTTCCCTAGGCTCTGTTGCTTTGTTTTTTAGATGTTTCAGGAAACACCATACACTTCTCCAGAGTGGCTGTTGGCAATTAACATCCCGCCCATCAGCATAAGAAGGCTCCCAGTTCTCCATGGCCTGTCCTGCCTTTCTGGATTTTACACTTTTTTCAGATGGCCCTTTTGACCGGGGGGCAGTGAGACTTCATTGTAGTGCAGATTTCCTTTGCAAGCTTGCTTGGTTGGCCAAAAAGGGCGTATGCGTTTTTTCCTGAATATATTCAGGAAAAAACGCATATGCCCTTTTTGGCCAAGTGCATCATTGTGGATGTTCTGCCTCTTTTCCTATGCTTTACATGCAATTCCAGTCTACCTCCTGAAATCGGTTTCCTGCAATTCTGCCCCGCTTTCAAGTCCTCTTGGCAGCCTTACTTCAATATATTTTTGGACAAGAGCTGTCATTTAGAACTCTGCAGGTTTGTGAATTACAGTGCCTTGAGCTCCTGTCTTCAACTCGCTTTCTTGTGAGCTGGCAGCAACACCGCAGGATTGCTTCAGGCCCTAGTGTGGTTCCGGCATGGCTCGCTGCGCCTTTGGTTAATTCCTCTTCCTGGTGGTTAATGGGAGTAAAATTTGCCCGTCCAGACACCTCCAGCTAGTCTCTCATTGGTTCTCCCTATTCCTGTTCATTTTCCGCAGAAATTGCAAACTGGGCCAAACAGGAGTTTAAACGCACTGACTCTCCAAGTGGGGAGAGTGTTAGTAAAGCATCTGGAATGTTGCACCCGAGTACCAGGGGACGAAAACTGAGACACATTTGAACACGTTTCCCGATCACACGGTGGATCATACTCTGGGTTCCACATGCATGTTTTAGCTGAAGGAAGAATCCCTTAAACCTGGAGAGTTGAGAACCATGGAATGGGTACCATGCAATATGACTTCAAAGGGTCTGCATTTGCTCACCAAACCTCACCAATCCTATCACTGCTGCGTTTATGCCGCTGTACACACGCTGGATTCTCTTTCGGAGACATATCAATCCATAGGTTTTAAGATTCTTACTAGTCAGGTATATTCTTAGGCGTTTAATATGGGGTGTTGAGTCCACTTCGTTGAGCAAGCAGTAGCTCTTGTCTATTACATATTTGGCTTATGGAAAGGTATCTGTGCTAATTTCAATCTCTGTTTTTATGCAGCACCCCAACTCACCTTTCCCCTTAAGCAAGCATAAGTTGGTTTTCTACATTTGAGACCCTATTCTGTTTTGTAATTCAGTTCCTGTGTAGGCAAGTTTACATTCCGTGTATTAGTGATATCTTATGATGTTTCTTTTTCTGTGTGACTTATTTCACTTAGAATCATCGTACCTAAATCCACTCATTATGCTGCTACTGGCCTGATGACATAGATTTCATTGCTGAGTGGTATTGCATTGTACGTAAGTACCACAACTTCTTTATCCATTTTTCGCTTTCTGCAATATTGAACTTGTACCGTAAATGAGGTTGTTGTAAACACAGCCGTCCCAAACTTTGGGGTGGCTGTGTCTTTTTGATTTTAATTTCCCTAATCTATAAGACCATAAGTGTAAGTGCCCTAGGCTCTGTTGCTTTGTTTTTTAGATGTTTCAGGAAACACCATACACTTCTCCAGAGTGGCTGTTGGCAATTTACATCCCGCCCATCAGTCTAACTAGGCTCCCAGTTCTCCATGGCCTGTCCTGCCTTTCTGGATTTTACACTTTTTTCAGATGGCCCTTTTGACCGGGGGGCAGTGAGACTTCATTGTAGTGCAGATTTCCTTTGCAAGCTTGCTTGGTTGGTCAACAAGGGCATATGCATTTTTTTCTGAATATATTCAGGAAAAAACGCATACGCCCTTTTTGGCCAAGTGCATCATTGTGGACGTTCTGCCTGTTTTCCTATGCTATACATGCAATTCCAGTGTACCTCCTGAAATCGGTTTCCTGCAATTCTGCCCCGCTTTCAAGTCTTCTTCGCAGCCTTACTTCAATATATTTTTGGATGATAGCTGTCATTTATAACTCTGCAGGTTTGTGAATTACAGTGCCCCTGAGCTGCTTTCTTCAACTCGCTTTCTTGTGAGCTGGCTGCAACACCGAAGGATTGCTTCAGGCCCTCGTGTGGTTCCGGCATGGCTCGCTGAGCCTTTGGTTAATTCCTCTTCCTGGTGGGAAATGAGAGTTAAATTTGCCCGTCCAGACACCTCCAGCTAGTCTATCATTGGTTCTCCCTATTCCTGTTCATTTTCCGCAGAAATTGCAAACTGGGCCAAACAGGAGGTAAAAGGCACTGACTCTCCAAGTGGGGAGAGTGTTAGTAAAGCGTCTGGAATGTTGCACCCGAGTACCAGGGGACAAAAACTGAGACACATTTGAACACGTTTCCCGATCACACGGTGGATCATACTCTGGGTTCCACATGCATGTTTTAGCTGAAGGAAGAATCCCTTAAACCTGGAGAGTTGAGAACCATGGAATGGGTACCATGCAATATGACTTCAAAGGGTCTGCATTTGCTCACCGAACCTCACCAATCCTATCACTGCTGCGTTTATGCCGCTCTACACATGCTTGATTCTCTTTCGGAGACATATAAATCCATAGGTTTTAAGATTGTTAAGAGTCAGGTATATTCTTAGGCGTTTAATATGGGGTGTTGAATCCACTTCGTTGAGCAAGCAATAGCTCTTGTCTATTACATATTTGGCTTATGGAAAGGTATCTGTGCTAATTTCAATCTCTGGTTTTATGCAGCACCCCAACTCACCTTTCCCCTTAAGCAAGCATAAGTTGGTTTTCTACATTTGAGACCCTATTCTGTTTTGTAATTCAGTTCCTGTGTAGCCAAGTTTACATTCCGTGTATTAGTGATATCTTATGATGTTTCTTTTTCTGTGTGACATATTTCACTTAGAATCATCGTACCTGAATCCACTCATTATGCTGCTATGGGCCTGATGACAGAGATTTCATTGCTGAGTGATATTGCATTGTACGTTAGTACCACAACTTCTTTATCCATTTTTCGCTTTCTGCGATATTGAACTTGTACCGTAAACGAGATTCTTGTAAACAGAGCCGTCCCAAACTTTGGGGTGGCTGTGTCTTTTTGATTTTCATTTCCCTAATCTATAGGACCATGAGTGGAAGTGCCCTAGGCTCTGTTGCTTTATTTTTTAGATGTTTCAGGAAACACCATACATTTCTCCAGAGTGGCTGTTGGAAATTTACATCCCGCCCATCAGTCTAACTAGGCTCCCAGTTCTCCATGGCCTGTCCTGCCTTTCTGGATTTTACACTTTTTTCAGATGGCCCTTTTGACCGGGGGGCAGTGAGACTTCATTGTAGTGCAGATTTCCTTTGCAAGCTTGCTTGGTTGGCCAAAAAGGGCGTATGCGTTTTTTCCTGAATATATTCAGGAAAAAACGCATACGCCCTTTTTGGCCAAGTGCATCATTGTGGACGTTCTGCCTCTTTTCCTATGCTTTACATGCAATTCCAGTCTACCTCCTGAAATCGGTTTCCTGCAATTCTGCCCCGCTTTCAAGTCCTCTTGGCAGCCTTACTTCAATATATTTTTGGACGAGAGCTGTCATTTAGAACTCTGCAGGTTTGTGAATCACAGTGCCTTGAGCTCCTGTCTTCAGCTCGCTTTCTTGTGAGCTGGCAGCAACACCGCAGGATTGCTTCAGGCCCTAGTGTGGTTACGGCATGGCTCGCTGAGCCTTTGGTTAATTCCTCTTCCTGGTGGTTCATGGGAGTAAAATTTGCCCGTCCAGACACCTCCAGCTAGTCTCTCATTGGTTCTCCCTATTCCTGTTCATTTTCCGCAGAAATTGCAAACTGGGCCAAACAGGAGTTTAAACGCACTGACTCTCCAAGTGGGGAGAGTGTTAGTAAAGCATCTGGAATGTTGCACCCGAGTACCAGGGGACGAAAACTGAGACACATTTGAACACGTTTCCCGATCACACGGTGGATCATACTCTGGGTTCCACATGCATGTTTTAGCTGAAGGAAGAATCCCTTAAACCTGGAGAGTTGAGAACCATGGAATGGGTACCATGCAATATGACTTCAAAGGGTCTGCATTTGCTCACCGAACCTCACCAATCCTATCACTGCTGCGTTTATGCCGCTGTACACACGCTTGATTCTCTTTCGTAGACATATCAATCCATAGGTTTTAAGATTCTTACTAGTCAGGTATATTCTTAGGCGTTTAATATGGGGTGTTGAGTCCACTTCGTTGAGCAAGCAGTAGCTCTTGTCTATTACATATTTGGCTTATGGAAAGGTATCTGTGCTAATTTCAATCTCTGTTTTTATGCAGCACCCCAACTCACCTTTCCCCTTAAGCAAGCATAAGTTGGTTTTCTACATTTGAGACCCTATTCTGTTTTGTAATTCAGTTCCTGTGTAGGCAAGTTTACATTCCGTGTATTAGTGATATCTTACGATGTTTCTTTTTCTGTGTGACTTATTTCACTTAGAATCATCGTACCTGAATCCACTCATTATGCTTCTACTGGCCTGATGACATAGATTTCATTGCTGAGTGGTATTGCATTGTACGTAAGTACCACAACTTCTTTATCCATTTTTCGCTTTCTGCAATATTGAACTTGTACCGTAAATGAGGTTCTTGTAAACACAGCCGTCCCAAACTTTGGGGTGGCTGTGTCTTTTTGATTTTAATTTCCCTAATCTATAAGACCATAAGTGGATGTGCCCTAGGCTCTGTTGCTTTGTTTTTTAGATGTTTCAGGAAACACCATACACTTCTCCTGAGTGGCTGTTGGCAATTTACATCCCGCCCATCAGTCTAACTAGGCTCCCAGTTCTCCATGGCCTGTCCTGCCTTTCTGGATTTTACACTTTTTTCAGATGGCCCTTTTGACCGGGGGGCAGTGAGACTTCATTGTAGTGCAGATTTCCTTTGCAAGCTTGCTTGGTTGGCCAAAACGGGCGTATGCGTTTTTTCCTGAATATATTCAGGAAAAAACGCATACGCCCTTTTTGGCCAAGTGCATCATTGTGGACGTTCTGCCTCTTTTCCTATGCTTTACATGCAATTCCAGTCTACCTCCTGAAATCGGTTTCCTGCAATTCTGCCCCGCTTTCAAGTCCTCTTGGCAGCCTTACTTCAATATATTTTTGGACGATAGCTGTCATTTATAACTCTGAAGCTTTGTGAATTACAGTGCCCCTGAGCTCCTTTTTTCAACTGGCTTTCTTGTGAGCTGGCCGCAACACCGCAGGATTGCTTCAGGCCCTAGTGTGGTTCCGGCATGGCTCGCTGAGCCTTTGGTTAATTCCTCTTCCTGGTGGGAAATGAGAGTTAAATTTGCCTGTCCAGACACCTCCAGCTAGTCTCTCATTGGTTCTCCCTATTCCTGTTCATTTTCCGCTGAAATTGCACACTGGGCCAAACAGGAGGATAAAGGCGCTGACTCTCCAAGTGGGGAGAGTGTTAGTAAAGCGTCTGGAATGTTGCACCCGAGTACTAGGGGACGAAAACTGAGACACATTTGAACACGTTTCCCGATCACATGGTGGATCATATTCTGGGTTCCACATGCATGTTTTAGCTGAAGGAAGAATCCCTTAAACCTGGAGAGTTGAGAACCATGGAATGGGTACCATGCAATATGACTTCAAAGGGTCTGCATTTGCTCACCGAACCTCACCAATCCTATCACTGCTGCGTTTATGCCGCTGTACACACGCTGGATTCTCTTTCGGAGACATATAAATCCATAGGTTTTAAGATTCTTACTAGTCAGGTATATTCTTAGGCGTTTAATATGTGGTGTTGAGTCCATTTCGTTGAGCAAGCAGTAGCTCTTGTCTATTACATATTTGACTTATGGAAAGGTATCTGTGCTAATTTCAATCTCTGGTTTTATGCAGCACCCCAACTCACCTTTCCCCTTAAGCAAGCATAAGTTGGTTTTCTACATTTGAGACCCTATTCTGTTTTGTAATTCAGTTCCTGTGTAGCCAAGTTTACATTCCGTGTATTAGTGATACCTTATGATGTTTCTTTTTCTGTGTGACTTATTTTACTTAGAATCATCGTACCTGAATCCACTTATTATGCTGCTACTGGCCTGATGACATAGATTTCATTGCTGAGTGATATTGCATTGTACGTAAGTACCACAACTTCTTTATCCATTTTTCGCTTTCTGCGATATTGAACTTGTACCGTAAATGAGGTTCTTGTAAACAGAGCCGTCCCAAACTTTGGGGTGGCTGTGTCTTTTTGATTTTAATTTCCCTAATCTATAGGACCATAAGTGGAAGTGCCCTAGGCTCTGTTGCTTTGTTTTTTAGATGTTTCAGGAAACACCATACACTTCTCCAGAGTGGCTGTTGGCAATTTACATCCCGCCCATCAGCATAACAAGGCTCCCAGTTCTCCATGGCCTGTCCTGCTTTTCTGGATTTTACAGGTTTTTCAGATGGCCCTTTTGACCGGGGGGCAGTGAGACTTTATTGTAGTGCAGATTTCCTTTGCAAGCTTGCTTGGTTGGCCAAAAAGGGCGTATGCGTTTTTTCCTGAATATATTCAGGAAAAAACGCATACGCCCTTTTTGGCCAAGTGCATCATTGTGGACGTTCTGCCTCTTTTCCTATGCTTTACATGCAATTCCAGTCTACCTCCTGAAATCGGTTTCCTGCAATTCTGCCCCGCTTTCAAGTCCTCTTGGCAGCCTTACTTCAATATATTTTTGGACGATAGCTGTCATTTTTAACTCTGCAGGTTTGTGAATGACAGTGCCCCTGAGCTCCTTTCTTCAACTCGCTTTTTTGTGAGCTGGCCGCAACACCGCAGGATTGCTTCAGGCCCTAGTGTGGTTCCGGCATGGCTCGCTGAGCCTTTGGTTAATTCCTCTTCCTGGTGGTTAATGGGAGTAAAATTTGCCCGTCCAGACACCTCCAGCTAGTCTCTCATTGGTTCTCCCTATTCCTGTTCATTTTCCGCAGAAATTGCAAACTGGGCCAAACAGGAGGTTAAAGGCGCTGACTCTCCAAGTGGGGAGAGTGTTAGTAAAGCGTCTGGAATGTTGCACCCGAGTACCAGGGGACGAAAACCGAGACACATTTGAACACGTTTCCCGATCACATGGTGGATCATACTCTGGGTTCCACATGCATGTTTTAGCTGAAGGAAGAATCCCTTAAACCTAGAGAGTTGAGACCCATGGAATGGGTACCATGCAATATGACTTCAAAGGGTCTGCATTTCCTCACCGAACCTCACCAATCCTATCACTGCTGCGTTTATGCCGCTGTACACACGTTGGATTCTCTTTCGGAGACATATAAATCCATAGGTTTTAAGATTCTTACTAGTCAGGTATATTCTTAGGCGTTTAATATGGGGTGTTGAGTCCACTTCATTGAGCAAGCAGTAGCTCTTGTCTATTACATATTTGGCTTATGGAAAGGTATCTGTGTTAATTTCAATCTCTGGTTTTATGCAGCACCCCATCTCACCTTTCCCCTTAAGCAAGCATAAGTTGGTTTTCTACATTTGAGACCCTATTCTGTTTTGTAATTCAGTTCCTGTGTAGCCAAGTTTACATTCCGTGTATTAGTGATACCTTATGATGTTTCTTTTTCTGTGTGACTTATTTTACTTAGAATCATCGTACCTGAATCCATTCATTATGCTGCTACTGGCCTGATGACATAGATTTCATTGCTGAGTGATATTGCATTGTACGTAAGTACCAAAACTTCTTTATCCATTTTTCGCTTTCTGCAATATTGAACTTGTACCATAAATGAGGTTCTTGTAAACATAGCCGTCCCAAACTTTGGGGTGGCTGTGTGTTTTTGATTTTAATTTCCCTAATCTATAGGACCATAAGTGGAAGTGCCCTAGGCTCTGTTGCTTTGTTTTTTAGATGTTTCAGGAAACACCATACACTTCTCCAGAGTGGCTGTTGGCAATTTACATCCCGCCCATCAGCATTACAAGGCTCCCAGTTCTCCATGGCCTGTCCTGCCTTTCTGGATTTTACACTTTTTTCAGATGGCCCTTTTGACCGGGGTGCAGTGAGACTTCATTGTAGTGCAGATTTCCTTTGCAAGCTTGCTTGGTTGGCCAAAAAGGGCGTATGCGTTTTTTCCTGAATATATTCAGGAAAAAACGCATACGCCCTTTTTGGCCAAGTGCATCATTGTGGACGTTCTGCCTCTTTTCCTATGCTTTACATGCAATTCCAGTCTACCTCCTGAAATCGGTTTCCTGCAATTCTGCCCCGCTTTCAAGTCCTCTTGGCAGCCTTACTTCAATATATTTTTGGACGATAGCTGTCATTTATAACTCTGAAGCTTTGTGAATTACAGTGCCCATGAGCTCCTTTTTTCAACTGGCTTTCTTGTGAGCTGGCCGCAACACTGCAGGATTGCTTCAGGCCCTAGTGTGGTTCCGGCATGGCTCGCTGAGCCTTTGGTTAATTCCTCTTCCTGGTGGGAAATGAGAGTTAAATTTGCCCGTCCAGACACCTCCAGCTAGTCTCTCATTGGTTCTCCCTATTCCTGTTCATTTTCCGCAGAAATTGCAAACTGGGCCAAACAGGAGGTTAAAGGCACTGACTCTCCAAGTGGGGAGAGTGTTAGTAAAGCGTCTGGAATGTTGCACCCGAGTACCAGGGGACGAAAACTGAGACACATTTGAACACGTTTCCCGATCACACGGTGGATCATACTCTGGGGTCCACATGCATGTTTTAGCTGAAGGAAGAATCCCTTAAACCTGGAGAGTTGAGAACCATGGAATGGGTACCATGCAATATGACTTCAAAGGGTCTGCATTTGCTCACCGAACCTCACCAATCCTATCACTGCTGCGTTTATGCCGCTGTACACACGCTGGATTCTCTTTCGGAGACATATAAATCCATAGGTTTTAAGATTCTTACTAGTCAGGTATATTCTTAGGCGTTTAATATGGGGTGTTGAGTCCACTTCGTTGAGCAAGCAGTAGCTCTTGTCTATTACATATTTGACTTATGGAAAGGTATCTATGCTAATTTCAATCTCTGGTTTTATGCAGCACCCCAACTCACCTTTCCCCTTAAGCAAGCATAAGTTGGTTTTCTACATTTGAGACCCTATTCTGTTTTGTAATTCAGTTCCTGTGTAGCCAAGTTTACATTCCGTGTATTAGTGATACCTTATGATGTTTCTTTTTCTGTGTGACTTATTTTACTTAGAATCATCGTACCTGAATCCACTTATTATGCTGCTACTGGCCTGATGACATAGATTTCATTGCTGAGTGATATTGCATTGTACGTAAGTACCACAACTTCTTTATCCATTTTTCGCTTTCTGCGATATTGAACTTGTACCGTAAATGAGGTTCTTGTAAACAGAGCCGTCCCAAACTTTGGGGTGGCTGTGTCTTTTTGATTTTAATTTCCCTAATCTATAGGACCATAAGTGGAAGTGCCCTAGGCTCTGTTGCTTTGTTTTTTAGATGTTTCAGGAAACACCATACACTTCTCCAGAGTGGCTGTTGGCAATTTACATCCCGCCCATCAGCATAACAAGGCTCCCAGTTCTCCATGGCCTGTCCTGCTTTTCTGGATTTTACAGGTTTTTCAGATGGCCCTTTTGACCGGGGGGCAGTGAGACTTCATTGTAGTGCAGATTTCCTTTGCAAGCTTGCTTGGTTGGCCAAAAAGGGCGTATGCGTTTTTTCCTGAATATATTCAGGAAAAAACGCATACGCCCTTTTTGGCCAAGTGCATCATTGTGGACGTTCTGCCTCTTTTCCTATGCTTTACATGCAATTCCAGTCTACCTCCTGAAATCGGTTTCCTGCAATTCTTCCCCGCTTTCAAGTCCTCTTGGCAGCCTTACTTCAATATATTTTTGGACGATAGCTGTCATTTATAACTCTGAAGGTTTGTGAATTACAGTGCCCCTGAGCTCCTTTTTTCAACTGGCTTTCTTGTGAGCTGGCCGCAACACCGCAGGATTGCTTCAGGCCCTAGTGTGGTTCCGGCATGGCTCGCTGAGCCTTTGGTTAATTCCTCTTCCTGGTGGGAAATGAGAGTTAAATTTGCCCGTCCAGACACCTCCAGCTAGTCTCTCATTGGTTCTCCCTATTCCTGTTCATTTTCCACAAAAATTGCAAACTGGGCCAAACAGGAGGTTAAAGGCACTGACTCTCCAAGTGGGGAGAGTGTTAGTAAAGCGTCTGGAATGTTGCATCCGAGTACCAGGGGACGAAAACTGAGACACATTTGAACACGTTTCCCGATCACACGGTGGATCATACTCTGGGTTCCACATGCATGTTTTAGCTGAAGGAAGAATCCCTTAAACCTGGAGAGTTGAGAACCATGGAATGGGTACCATGCAATATGACTTCAAAGGGTCTGCATTTCCTCACCGAACCTCACCAATCCTATCACTGCTGCGTTTATGCCACTGTACACACGCTGGATTCTCTTTCGGAGACATATAAATCCATAGGTTTTAAGATTCTTACTAGTCAGGTATATTCTTAGGCGTTTAATATGGGGTGTTGAGTCCACTTCGTTGAGCAAGCAGTAGCTCTTGTCTATTACATATTTGGCTTATGGAAAGGTATCTGTGTTAATTTCAATCTCTGGTTTTATGCAGCACCCCATCTCACCTTTCCCCTTAAGCAAGCATAAGTTGGTTTTCTACATTTGAGACCCTATTCTGTTTTGTAATTCAGTTCCTGTGTAGCCAAGTTTACATTCCGTGTATTAGTGATATCTTATGATGTTTCTTTTTCTGTGTGACTTATTTTACTTAGAATCATCGTACCTGAATCCATTCATTATGCTGCTACTGGCCTGATGACATAGATTTCATTGCTGAGTGATATTGCATTGTACGTAAGTACCACAACTTCTTTATCCATTTTTCGCTTTCTGCGATATTGAACTTGTACCGTAAATGAGGTTCTTGTAAACATAGCCGTCCCAAACTTTGGGGTGGCTGTGTGTTTTTGATTTTAATTTCCCTAATCTATAGGACCATAAGTGGAAGTGCCCTAGGCTCTGTTGCTTTGTTTTTTAGATGTTTCAGGAAACACCATACACTTCTCCAGAGTGGCTGTTGGCAATTTACATCCCGCCCATCAGCATAACAAGGCTCCCAGTTCTCCATGGCCTGTCCTGCCTTTCTGGATTTTACACTTTTTTCAGATGGCCCTTTTGACCGGGGGGCAGTGAGACTTCATTGTAGTGCAGATTTCCTTTGCAAGCTTGCTTGGTTGGCCAAAAAGGGCGTATGCGTTTTTTCCTGAATATATTCAGGAAAAAACGCATACGCCCTTTTTGGCCAAGTGCATCATTGTGGACGTTCTGCCTCTTTTCCTATGCTTTACATGCAATTCCAGTCTACCTCCTGAAATCGGTTTCCTGCAATTCTGCCCCGCTTTCAAGTCCTCTTGGCAGCCTTACTTCAATATATTTTTGGATGATAGCTGTCATTTATAACTCTGAAGCTTTGTGAATTACAGTGCCCCTGAGCTCCTTTTTTCAACTGGCTTTCTTGTGAGCTGGCCGCAACACCGCAGGATTGCTTCAGGCCCTAGTGTGGTTCCGGCATGGCTCGCTGAGCCTTTGGTTAATTCCTCTTCCTGGTGGGAAATGAGAGTTAAATTTGCCCGTCCAGACACCTCCAGCTAGTCTCTCATTGGTTCTCCCTATTCCTGTTCATTTTCCGCAGAAATTGCAAACTGGGCCAAACAGGAGGTTAAAGGCACTGACTCTCCAAGTGGGGAGAGTGTTAGCAAAGCGTCTGGAATGTTGAACCCGAGTACCAGGGGACGAAAACTGAGACACATTTGAACACGTTTCCCGATCACACGGTGGATCATACTCTGGGGTCCACATGCATGTTTTAGCTGAAGGAAGAATCCCTTAAACCTGGAGAGTTGAGAACCATGGAATGGGTACCATGCAATATGACTTCAAAGGGTCTGCATTTGCTCACCGAACCTCACCAATCCTATCACTGCTGCGTTTATGCCGCTGTACACACGCTGGATTCTCTTTCGGAGACATATAAATCCATAGGTTTTAAGATTCTTACTAGTCAGGTATATTCTTAGGCGTTTAATATGGGGTGTTGAGTCCACTTCGTTGAGCAAGCAGTAGCTCTTGTCTATTACATATTTTGCTTATTGAAAGGTATCTGTGCTAATTTCAATCTCTGGTTTTATGCAGCACCCCAACTCACCTTTCCCCTTAAGCAAGCATAAGTTGGTTTTCTACATTTGAGACCCTATTCTGTTTTGTAATTCAGTTCCTGTGTAGCCAAGTTTACCTTCCGTGTATTAGTGATACCTTATGATGTTTCTTTTTCTGTGTGACTTATTTCACTTAGAATCATCGTACCTGAATCCACTTATTATGCTGCTACTGGCCTGAAGACATAGATTTCATTGCTGAGTGATATTGCATTGTACGTAAGTACCACAACTTCTTTATCCATTTTTCGCTTTCTGCGATATTGAACTTGTACCGTAAATGAGGTTCTTGTAAACATAGCCGTCCCAAACTTTGGGGTGGCTGTGTGTTTTTGATTTTAATTTCCCTAATCTATAGGACCATAAGTGGAAGTGCCCTAGGCTCTGTTGCTTTGTTTTTTAGATGTTTCAGGAAACACCATACACTTCTCCAGAGTGGCTGTTGGCAATTTACATCCCGCCCATCAGCATAACAAGGCTCCCAGTTCTCCATGGCCTGTCCTGCTTTTCTGGATTTTACAGGTTTTTCAGATGGCCCTTTTGACCGGGGGGCAGTGAGACTTCATTGTAGTGCAGATTTCCTTTGCAAACTTGCTTGGTTGGCCAAAAAGGGCGTATGCGTTTTTTCCTGAATATATTCAGGAAAAAACGCATACGCCCTTTTTGGCCAAGTGCATCATTGTGGACGTTCTGCCTCTTTTCCTATGCTTTACATGCAATTCCAGTCTACCTCCTGAAATCGGTTTCCTGCAATTCTTCCCCGCTTTCAAGTCCTCTTGGCAGCCTTATTTCAATATATTTTTGGACGATAGCTGTCATTTATAACTCTGAAGCTTTGTGAATTACAGTGCCCCTGAGCTCCTTTTTTCAACTGGCTTTCTTGTGAGCTGGCCGCAACACCGCAGGATTGCTTCAGGCCCTAGTGTGGTTCCGGCATGGCTCGCTGAGCCTTTGGTTAATTCCTCTTCCTGGTGGGAAATGAGAGTTAAATTTGCCCGTCCAGACACCTCCAGCTAGTCTCTCATTGGTTCTCCCTATTCCTGTTCATTTTCCGCAGAAATTGCAAACTGGGTCAAACAGGAGGTTAAAGGCATTGACTCTCCAAGTGGGGAGAGTGTTAGTAAAGCGTCTGGAATGTTGCACCCGAGTACCAGGGGACGAAAACTGAGACACATTTGAACACGTTTCCCGATCACACGGTGGATCATACTCTGGGGTCCACATGCATGTTTTAGCTGAAGGAAGAATCCCTTAAACCTGGAGAGTTGAGAACCATGGAATGGGTACCATGCAATATGACTTCAAAGGGTCTGCATTTGCTCACCGAACCTCACCAATCCTATCACTGCTGCGTTTATGCCGCTGTACACACGCTGGATTCTCTTTCGGAGACATATAAATCCATAGGTTTTAAGATTCTTACTAGTCAGGTATATTCTTAGGCGTTTAATATGGGGTGTTGAGTCCACTTCGTTGAGCAAGCAGTAGCTCTTGTCTATTACATATTTTGCTTATTGAAAGGTATCTGTGCTAATTTCAATCTCTGGTTTTATGCAGCACCCCAACTCACCTTTCCCCTTAAGCAAGCATAAGTTGGTTTTCTACATTTGAGACCCTATTCTGTTTTGTAATTCAGTTCCTGTGTAGCCAAGTTTACCTTCCGTGTATTAGTGATACCTTATGATGTTTCTTTTTCTGTGTGACTTATTTCACTTAGAATCATCGTACCTGAATCCACTCATTATGCTGCTACTGGCCTGAAGACATAGATTTCATTGCTGAGTGATATTGCATTGTACGTAAGTACCACAACTTCTTTATCCATTTTTCGCTTTCTGCGATATTGAACTTGTACCGTAAATGAGGTTCTTGTAAACATAGCCATCCCAAACTTTGGGGTGGCTGTGTGTTTTTGATTTTAATTTCCCTAATCTATAGGACCATAAGTGGAAGTGCCCTAGGCTCTGTTGCTTTGTTTTTTAGATGTTTCAGGAAACACCATACACTTCTCCAGAGTGGCTGTTGGCAATTTACATCCCGCCCATCAGCATAAGAAGGCTCCCAGTTCTCCATGGCCTGTCCTGCCTTTCTGGATTTTACACTTTTTTCAGATGGCCCTTTTGACCGGGGGGCAGTGAGACTTCATTGTAGTGCAGATTTCCTTGCAAGCTTGCTTGGTTGGCCAAAAAGGGCGTATGCGTTTTTTCCTGAATATATTCAGGAAAAAACGCATACGCCCTTTTTGGCCAAGTGCATCATTGTGGACGTTCTGCCTCTTTTCCTATGCTTTTCATGCAATTCCAGTCTACCTCCTGAAATCGGTTTCCTGCAATTCTGCCCCGCTTTCAAGTCCTCTTGGCAGCCTTACTTCAATATATTTTTGAATGATAGCTGTCATTTATAACTCTGCAGGTTTGTGAATTACAGTGCCCCTGAGCTTCTTTCTTCAACTCGCTTTCTTGTGAGCTGGCCGCAACACCGCAGGATTGCTTCAGGCCCTAGTGTAGTTTCGGCATGGCTCGCTGAGCCTTTGGTTAATTCCTCTTCCTGGTGGGAAATGAGAGTTAAATTTGCCCGTCCAGACACCTCCAGCTAGTCTGTCATTGGTTCTCCCTATTCCTGTTAATTTTCCACAGAAATTGCAAACTGGGCCAAACAGGAGGTTAAAGGCACTGACTCTCCAAGTGGGGAGAGTGTTAGTAAAGCGTCTGGAATGTTGCATCCGAGTACCAGGGGACGAAAACTGAGACACATATGAACACGTTTCCCGATCACATGGTGGATCATACTCTGGGTTCCACATGCATGTTTTAGCTGAAGGAAGAATCCCTTACCTGGAGAGTTGAGACGCATGGAATGGGTACCATGCAATATGACTTCAAAGGGTCTGCATTTGCTCACCGAACCTCACCAATCCTATCACTGCTGCGTTAATGCCGCTGTACACATGCTTGATTCTCTTTCGGAGACATATAAATCCATAGGCTTTAAGATTCTTACTAGTCAGGTATATTCTTAGGCGTTTAATATGGGGTGTTGAGTCCACTTCGTTGAGCAAGCAGTAGCTCTTGTCTATTACATATTTGGCTTATGGAAAGGTATCTGTGCTAATTTCAATCTCTGGTTTTATGCAGCACCCCATCTCACCTTTCCCCTTAAGCAAGCATAAGTTGGTTTTCTACATTTGAGACCCTATTCTGTTTTGTAATTCAGTTCCTGTGTAGCCAAGTTTACCTTCCGTGTATTAGTGATACCTTATGATGTTTCTTTTTCTGTGTGACTTATTTCACTTAGAATCATCGTACCTGAATCCACTCATTATGCTGCTACTGGCCTGAAGACATAGATTTCATTGCTGAGTGATATTGCATTGTACGTAAGTACCACAACTTCTTTATCCATTTTTCGCTTTCTGCGATATTGAACTTGTACCGTAAATGAGGTTCTTGTAAACATAGCCGTCTCAAACTTTGGGGTGGCTGTGTGTTTTTGATTTTAATTTCCCTAATCTATAGGACCATAAGTGGAAGTGCCCTAGGCTCTGTTGCTTTGTTTTTTAGATGTTTCAGGAAACACCATACACTTCTCCAGAGTGGCTGTTGGCAATTTACATCCCATCCATCAGCATAAGAAGGCTCCCAGTTCTCCATGGCCTGTCCTGCCTTTCTGGATTTTACACTTTTTTCAGATGGCCCTTTTGACCGTGGGGCAGTGAGACTTCATTGTAGTGCAGATTTCCTTTGCAAGCTTGCTTGGTTGGCCAAAAAGGGCGTATGCGTTTTTTCCTGAATATATTCAGGAAAAAACGCATACGCCCTTTTTGGCCAAGTGCATCATTGTGGACGTTCTGCCTCTTTTCCTATGCTTTACATGCAATTCCAGTCTACCTCCTGAAATCGGTTTCCTGCAATTCTGCCCCGCTTTCAAGTCCTCTTGGCAGCCTTACTTCAATATATTTTTGGACGATAGCTGTCATTTATAACTCTGAAGCTTTGTGAATTACAGTGCCCCTGAGCTCCTTTTTTCAACTGGCTTTCTTGTGAGCTGGCCGCAACACCGCAGGATTACTTCAGGCCCTAGTGTGGTTCCGGCATGGCTCACTGAGCCTTTGGTTAATTCCTCTTCCTGGTGGGAAATGAGAGTTAAATTTGCCCGTCCAGACACCTCCAGCTAGTCTCTCATTGGTTCTCCCTATTCCTGTTCATTTTCCGCAGAAATTGCAAACTGGGCCAAACAGGAGGTTAAAGGCACTGACTCTCCAAGTGGGGAGAGTGTTAGTAAAGTGTCTGGAATGTTGCACCCGAGTACCAGGGGACGAAAACTGAGACACATTTGAACACGTTTCCCGATCACACGGTGGATCATACTCTGGGTTCCACATGCATGTTTTAGCTGAAGGAAGAATCCCTTAAACTTGGAGAGTTGAGAACCATGGAATGGGTACCATGCAGTATGACTTCAAAGGGTCTGCATTTGCTCACCGAACCTCACCAATCCTATCACTGCTGCGTTTATGCTGCTGTACACACGCTGGATTCTCTTTCGGAGACATATAAATCCATAGGTTTTAAGATTCTTACTAGTCAGGTATATTCTTAGGCGTTTAATATGGGGTGTTGAGTCCACTTCGTTGAGCAAGCAGTAGCTCTTGTCTATTACATATTTTGCTTATTGAAAGGTATCTGTGCTAATTTCAATCTCTGGTTTTATGCAGCACCCCAACTCACCTTTCCCCTTAAGCAAGCATAAGTTGGTTTTCTACATTTGAGACCCTATTCTGTTTTGTAATTCAGTTCCTGTGTAGCCAAGTTTACATTCCGTGTATTAGTGATACCTTATGATGTTTCTTTTTCTGTGTGACTTATTTCACTTAGATTCATCGTACCTGAATCCACTCATTATGCTGCTACTGGCCTGATGACATAGATTTCATTGCTGAGTGATATTGCATTGTACGTAAGTACCACAACTTCTTTATCCATTTTTCGCTTTCTGCGATATTGAACTTGTACCGTAAACGAGGTTCTTGTAAACAGAGCCGTCCCAAACTTTGGGGTGGCTGTGTCTTTTTGATTTTAATTTCCCTAATCTATAGGACCAAAAATGGAAGTGCCCTAGGCTCTGTTACTTTGTTTTTTAGATGTTTCAGGAAACACCATACACTTCTCCAGAGTGGCTGTTGGCAATTTACATCCCGCCCATCAGCATAAGAAGGCTCCCAGTTCTCCATGGCCTGTCCTGCCTTTCTGGATTTTACACTTTTTTCAGATGGCCCTTTTGACCGGGGGGCAGTGAGACTTCATTGTAGTGCAGATTTCCTTTGCAAGCTTACTTGGTTGGCCAAAAAGGGCGTATGCGTTTTTTCCTGAATATATTCAGGAAAAAACGCATACGCCCTTTTTGGCCAAGTGCATCATTGTGGACGTTCTGCCTCTTTTCCTATGCTTTACATGCAATTCCAGTCTACCTCCTGAAATCGGTTTCCTGCAATTCTGCCCCGCTTTCAAGTCCTCTTGGCAGCCTTACTTCAATATATTTTTGGACGATAGCTGTCATTTATAACTCTGAAGGTTTGTGAATTACAGTGCCCCTGAGCTCCTTTTTTCAACTGGCTTTCTTGTGAGCTGGCCGCAACACCGCAGGATTGCTTCAGGCCCTAGTGTGGTTCCGGCATGGCTCGCTGAGCCTTTGGTTAATTCCTCTTCCTGGTGGGAAATGAGAGTTAAATTTGCCCGTCCAGACACCTCCAGCTAGTCTCTCATTGGTTCTCCCTATTCCTGTTCATTTTCCGCAGAAATTGCAAACTGGGCCAAACAGGAGGTTAAAGGCACTGACTCTCCAAGTGGGGAGAGTGTTAGTAAAGCGTCTGGAATGTTGCACCCGAGTACCAGGGGACGAAAACTGAGACACATTTGAACACGTTTCCCGATCACACGGTGGATCATACTCTGGGTTCCACATGCATGTTTTAGCTGAAGGAAGAATCCCTTAAACTTGGAGAGTTGAGAACCATGGAATGGGTACCATGCAATATGACTTCAAAGGGTCTGCATTTGCTCACCGAACCTCACCAATCCTATCACTGCTGCGTTTATGCTGCTGTACACACACTGGATTCTCTTTCGGAGACATATAAATCCATAGGTTTTAAGATTCTTACTAGTCAGGTATATTCTTAGGCGTTTAATATGGGGTGTTGAGTCCACTTCGTTGAGGAAGCAGTAGCTCTTGTCTATTACATATTTTGCTTATTGAAAGGTATCTGTGCTAATTTCAATCTCTGGTTTTATGCAGCACCCCAACTCACCTTTCCCCTTAAGCAAGCATAAGTTGGTTTTCTACATTTGAGACCCTATTCTGTTTTGTAATTCAGTTCCTGTGTAGCCAAGTTTACATTCCGTGTATTAGTGATACCTTATGATGTTTCTTTTTCTGTGTGACTTATTTCACTTAGAATCATCGTACCTGAATCCACTCATTATGCTGCTACTGGCCTGATGACATAGATTTCATTGCTGAGTGATATTGCATTGTACGTAAGTACCACAACTTCTTTATCCATTTTTCGCTTTCTGTGATATTGAACTTGTACCGTAAACGAGGTTCTTGTAAACAGAGCCGTCCCAAACTTTGGGGTGGCTGTGTCTTTTTGATTTTAATTTCCCTAATCTATAGGACCATAAGTGGAAGTGCCCTAGGCTCTGTTGCTTTGTTTTTTAGATGTTTTAGGAAACACCATACACTTCTGCAGAGTGGCTGTTGGAAATTTACATCCCGCCCATCAGCATAACAAGGCTCCCAGTTCTCCATGGCCTGTCCTGCTTTTCTGGATTTTACACTTTTTTCAGATGGCCCTTTTGACCGGGGGGCAGTGAGACTTCATTGTAGTGCAGATTTCCTTTGCAAGCTTGCTTGGTTGGCCAAAAAGGGCGTATGCGTTTTTTCCTGAATATATTCAGGAAAAAACGCATACGCCCTTTTTGGCCAAGTGCATCATTGTGGACGTTCTGCCTCTTTTCCTATGCTTTACATCCAATTCCAGTCTACCTCCTGAAATCGGTTTCCTGCAATTCTGCCCCGCTTTCAAGTCCTCTTGGCAGCCTTACTTCAATATATTTTTGGACGATAGCTGTCATTTATAACTCTGCAGGTTTGTGAATTACAGTGCCCCTGAGCTCCTTTCTTCAACTCGCTTTCTTGTGAGCTGGCCACAACACCGCAGGATTGCTTCAAGCCCTAGTGTAGTTTCGGCATGGCTCGCTGAGCCTTTGGTTAATTCCTCTTCCTGGTGGGAAATGAGAGTTAGATTTGCCCGTCCAGACACCTCCAGTTAGTCTGTCATTGGTTCTCCCTATTCCTGTTAATTTTCCACAGAAATTGCAAACTGGGCCAAACAGGAGGTTAAAGGCACTGACTCTCCAAGTGGGGAGAGTGTTAGTAAAGCGTCTGGAATGTTGCACCCGAGTACCAGGGGACGAAAACTGAGACACATATGAACACGTTTCATGATCACACGGTGGATCATACTCTGGGTTCCACATGCATGTTTTAGCTGAAGGAAGAATCCCTTACCTGGAGAGTTGAGACGCATGGAATGGGTACCATGCAATATGACTTCAAAGGGTCTGCATTTGCTCACCGAACCTCACCAATCCTATCACTGCTGCGTTTATGCCGCTGTACACACGCTTGATTCTCTTTCGGAGACATATAAATCCATAGCCTTTAAGATTCTTACTAGTCAGGTATATTCTTAGGCGTTTAATATGGGGTGTTGAGTCCACTTCGTTGAGCAAGCAGTAGCTCTTGTCTATTACATATTTGGCTTATGGAAAGGTATCTGTGTTAATTTCAATCTCTGGTTTTATGCAGCACCCCAACTCACCTTTCCCCTTAAGCAAGCATAAGTTGGTTTTCTACATTTGAGACCCTATTCTGTTTTGTAATTCAGTTCCTGTGTAGGCAAGTTTACATTCCGTGTATTAGTGATATCTTATGATGTTTCTTTTTCTGTGTGACTTATTTCACTTAGAATCATCGTACCTGAATCCACTCAATATGCTGCTACTGGCCGGATGACATAGATTTCATTGCTGAGTGGTATTGCATTGTACGTAAGTACCACAACTTCTTTATCCATTTTTCGCTTTCTGCGATATTGAACTTGTACCGTAAACGAGGTTCTTGTAAACAGAGCCGTCCCAAACTTTGGGGTGGCTGTGTCTTTTTGATTTTAATTTCCCTAATCTATAGGACCATAAGTGGAAGTGCCCTAGGCTCTGTTGCTTTGTTTTTTAGATGTTTCAGGAAACACCATACATTTCTCCAGAGTGGCTGTTGGCAATTTACATCCCGCCCATCAGCATAAGAAGGCTCCCAGTTCTCCATGGCCTGTCCTGCCTTTCTGGATTTTACACTTTTTTCAGATGGCCCTTTTGACCGGGGGGCAGTGAGACTTCATTGTAGTGCAGATTTCCTTTGCAAGCTTGCTTGGTTGGCCAAAAAGGGCGTATGCGTTTTTTCCTGAATATATTCAGGAAAAAACGCATACGCCCTTTTCGGCCAAGTGCATCATTGTGGACGTTCTGCCTCTTTTCCTATGCTTTTCATGCAATTCCAGTCTACCTCCTGAAATCGGTTTCCTGCAATTCTGCCCCGCTTTCAAGTCCTCTTGGCAGCCTTACTTCAATATATTTTTGGATGATAGCTGTAATTTATAACTCTGCAGGTTTGTGAATTACAGTGCCCCTGAGCTTCTTTCTTCAACTCGCTTTCTTGTGAGCTGGCCGCAACACCGCAGGATTGCTTCAAGCCCTAGTGTAGTTTCGGCATGGCTCGCTGAGCCTTTGGTTAATTCCTCTTCCTGGTGGGAAATGAGAGTTAGATTTGCCCGTCCAGACACCTCCAGCTAGTCTGTCATTGGTTCTCCCTATTCCTGTTAATTTTCCACAGAAATTGCAAACTGGGCCAAACAGGAGGTTAAAGGCACTGACTCTCCAAGAGGGGAGAGTGTTAGTAAAGCGTCTGGAATGTTGCACCCGAGTACCAGGGGACGAAAACTGAGACACATATGAACACGTTTCCCGATCACACGGTGGATCATACTCTGGGTTCCACATGCATGTTTTAGCTGAAGGAAGAATCCCTTACCTGGAGAGTTGAGACGCATGGAATGGGTACCATGCAATATGACTTCAAAGGGTCTGCATTTGCTCACCGAACCTCACCAATCCTATCACTGCTGCGTTTATGCCGCTGTACACACGCTGGATTCTCTTTCGGAGACATATAAATCCATAGGCTTTAAGATTCTTACTAGTCAGGTATATTCTTAGGCGTTTAATATGGGGTGTTGAGTCCACTTCGTTGAGCAAGCAGTAGCTCTTGTCTATTACATATTTGACTTATGGAAATGTATCTGTGCCAATTTCAATCTCTGGTTTTATGCAGCACCCCAACTCACCTTTCCCCTTAAGCAAGCATAAGTTGGTTTTCTACATTTGAGACCCTATTCTGTTTTGTAATTCAGTTCCTGTGTAGCCAAGTTTACATTCCTTGTATTAGTGATAACTTATGATGTTTCTTTTTCTGTGTGACTTATTTTACTTAGAATCATCGTACCTGAATCCACTCATTATGCTGCTATGGGCCTGATGACAGAGATTTCATTGCTGAGTGATATTGCATTGTACGTTAGTACCACAACTTCTTTATCCATTTTTCGCTTTCTGCGATATTGAACTTTTACCGTAAATGAGGTTCTTGTGAACAGAGCCGTCCCAAACATTGGGGTGGCTGTGTCTTTTTGATTTTAATTTCCCTAATCTATAGGACCATAAGTAGAAGTGCCCTAGGCTCTGTTGCTTTGTTTTTTAGATGTTTCAGGAAACACCATACACTTCTCCAGAGTGGCTGTTGGCAATTTACATCCCACCCATCAGCATAACATGGCTCCCAGTTCTCCATGGCCTGTCCTGCCTTTCTGCATTTTACACTTTTTTCAGATGGCCCTTTTGACCGGGCGGAAGTGAGACTTCATTGTAGAGCAGATTTCATTTGCAAGCTTGCTTGGTTGGCCAAAAAGGGCGTATGCGTTTTTTTCTGAATATATTCAGGAAAAAACGCATACGCCCTTTTTGGCCAAGTGCATCATTGTGGACGTTCTGCCTCTTTTCCTATGCTTTACATGCAATTCCTGTCTACCTCCTGAAATCGGTTTCCTGCAATTCTGCCCCGCTTTCAAGTCCTCTTGGCAGCCTTACTTCAATATGTTTTTGGATGATAGCTGTCATTTATAACTCTGCAGGTTTGTGAATTACAGTGCCCCTGAGCTGCTTTCTTCAACTCGCTTTCTTGTGAGCTGGCCGCAACACCGAAGGATTGCTTCAGGCCCTAGTGTGGTTCCGGCATGGCTCGCTGAGCCTTTGGTTAATTCCTCTTCCTGGTGGGAAATAAGAGTTAAATTTGCCCGTCCAGACACCTCCAGTTAGTCTCTCATTGGTTCTCCCCATTCCTGTTCATTTTCCGCAGAAATTGCAAACTGGGCCAAACAGGAGGTTAAAGGCACTGACTCTCCAAGTGGGGAGAGTGTTAGTAAAGCGTCTGGAATGTTGCACCCGAGTACCAGGGGACGAAAACTGAGACACATTTGAACACGTTTCCTGATCACACGGTGGATCATACTCTGGGTTCCACATGCATGTTTTAGCTGAAGGAAGAATCCCTTAAACCTGGAGAGTTGAGACGTATGGAATGGGTACCATGCAATATGACTTCAAAGGGTCTGCATTTGCTCACCGAACCTCACCAATCCTATCACTGCTGCGTTTATGCCGCTGTACACACACTGGATTCTCTTTTGGAGACATATAAATCCATAGGTTTTAAGATTCTTACTAGTCAGGTATATTCTTCGGCGTTTAATATGGGGTGTTGAGTCCACTTCGTTGAGCAAGCAGTAGCTCTTGTCTATTACATATTTGGCTTATGGAAAGGTATCTGTGCTAATTTCAATCTCTGGTTTTATGCAGCACCCCAACTCACCTTTCCCCTTAAGCAAGCATAAGTTGGTTTTCTACATTTGAGACGCTATTCTGTTTTGTAATTCAGTTCCTGTGTAGGCAAGTTTACATTCCGTGTATTAGTGATATCTTATGATGTTTCATTTTCTGTGTGACTTATTTCACTTAGAATCATCGTACCTGAATCCACTCATTATGCTGCTACTGGCCGGATGACATAGATTTCATTGCTGAGTGGTATTGCATTGTACGTAAGTACCACAACTTCTTTATCCATTTTTCGCTTTCTGCGATATTGAACTTGTACCGTAAACGAGGTTCTTGTAAACAGAGCCGTCCCAAACTTTGGGGTGGCTGTGTCTTTTTGATTTTAATTTCCCTAATCTATAGGACCATAAGTGGAAGTGCCCTAGGCTCTGTTGCTTTGTTTTTTAGATGTTTCAGGAAACACCATACACTTCTCCAGAGTGGCTGTTGGCAATTTACATCCCGCCCATCAGCCTAAGAAGGCTCCCAGTTCTCCATGGCCTGTCCTGCCTTTCTGGATTTTACACTTTTTTCAGATGGCCCTTTTGACCGGGGGGCAGTGAGACTTCATTGTAGTGCAGATTTCCTTTGCAAGCTTGCTTGGTTGGCCAAAAAGGGCGTATGCGTTTTTTCCTGAATATATTCAGGAAAAAACGCATACGCCCTTTTCGGCCAAGTGCATCATTGTGGACGTTCTGCCTCTTTTCCTATGCTTTTCATGCAATTCCAGTCTACCTCCTGAAATCGGTTTCCTGCAATTCTGCCCCGCTTTCAAGTCCTCTTGGCAGCCTTACTTCAATATATTTTTGGATGATAGCTGTAATTTATAACTCTGCAGGTTTGTGAATTACAGTGCCCCTGAGCTTCTTTCTTCAACTCGCTTTCTTGTGAGCTGGCCGCAACACCGCAGGATTGCTTCAAGCCCTAGTGTAGTTTCGGCATGGCTCGCTGAGCCTTTGGTTAATTCCTCTTCCTGGTGGGAAATGAGAGTTAGATTTGCCCGTCCAGACACCTCCAGCTAGTCTGTCATTGGTTCTCCCTATTCCTGTTAATTTTCCACAGAAATTGCAAACTGGGCCAAACAGGAGGTTAAAGGCACTGACTCTCCAAGTGGGGAGAGTGTTAGTAAAGCGTCTGGAATGTTGCACCCGAGTACCAGGGGATGAAAACTGAGACACATATGAACACGTTTCCCGATCACACAGTGGATCATACTCTGGGTTCCACATGCATGTTTTAGCTGAAGGAAGAATCCCTTACCTGGAGAGTTGAGACGCATGGAATGGGTACCATGCAATATGACTTCAAAGGGTCTGCATTTGCTCACCGAACCTCACCAATCCTATCACTGCTGCGTTTATGCCGCTGTACACACGCTTTATTCCCTTTCGGAGACATATAAATCCATAGGTTTTAAGATTCTTACTAGTCAGGTATATTCTTAGGCGTTTAATATGGGGTGTTGAGTCCACTTCGTTGAGCAAGCAGTAGCTCTTGTCTATTACATATTTGGCTTATGGAAAGGTATCTGTGTTAATTTCAATCTCTGGTTTTATGCAGCACCCCATCTCACCTTTCCCCTTAAGCAAGCATAAGTTGGTTTTCTACATTTGAGACCCTATTCTGTTTTGTAATTCAGTTCCTGTGTAGCCAAGTTTACATTCCGTGTATTAGTGATACCTTATGATGTTTCTTTTTCTGTGTGACTTATTTTACTTAGAATCATCGTACCTGAATCCATTCATTATGCTGCTACTGGCCTGATGACATAGATTTCATTGCTGAGTGATATTGCATTGTACGTAAGTACCACAACTTCTTTATCCATTTTTCGCTTTCTGCGATATTGAACTTGTACCGTAAATGAGGTTCTTGTAAACATAGCCGTCCCAAATTTTGGGGTGGCTGTGTGTTTTTGATTTTAATTTCCCTAATCTATAGGACCATAAGTGGAAGTGCCCTAGGCTCTGTTGCTTTGTTTTTTAGATGTTTCAGGAAACACCATACACTTCTCCAGAGTGGCTGTTGGCAATTTACATCCCGCCCATCAGCATAACAAGGCTCCCAGTTCTCCATGGACTGTCCTGCCTTTCTGGATTTTACACTTTTTTCAGATGGCCCTTTTGACCGGGGGGCAGTGAGACTTCATTGTAGTGCAGATTTCCTTTGCAATCTTGCTTGGTTGGCCAAAAAGGGCGTATGCGTTTTTTCCTGAATATATTCAGGAATATATTCAGGAAAAAACGCATACGCCCTTTTTGGCCAAGTGCATCATTGTGGACGTTCTGCCTCTTTTCCTATGCTTTACATGCAATTCCAGTCTACCTCCTGAAATCGGTTTCCTGCAATTCTTCCCCGCTTTCAAGTCCTCTTGGCAGCCTTACTTCAATATATTTTTGGACGATAGCTGTCATTTATAACTCTGAAGGTTTGTGAATTACAGTGCCCCTGAGCTCCTTTTTTCAACTGGCTTTCTTGTGAGCTGGCCGCAACACCGCAGGATTGCTTCAGGCCCTAGTGTGGTTCCGGCATGGCTCGCTGAGCCTTTGGTTAATTCCTCTTCCTGGTGGGAAATGAGAGTTAAATTTGCCCGTCCAGACACCTCCAGCTAGTCTCTCATTGGTTCTCCCTATTCCTGTACATTTTTCACAGAAATTGCACACTGGGCCAAACAGGAGGTTAAAGGCGCTGACTCTCCAAGTGGGGAGAGTGTTAGTAAAGCGTCTGGAATGTTGCACCCGAGTACCAGGGGACGAAAACTGAGACACATTTGAACACGTTTTCCGTTCACATGGTGGATCATACTCTGGGTTCCACATGCATGTTTTAGCTGAAGGAAGAATCCCTTACCTGGAGAGTTGAGACGCATGGAATGGGTACCATGCAATATGACTTCAAAGGGTCTGCATTTGCTCACCGAACCTCACCACTCCTATCACTGCTGCGTTTATGCCACTGTACACACGCTGGATTCTCTTTCGGAGACATATAAATCCATAGGCTTTAAGATTCTTACTAGTCAGGTATATTCTTAGGCGTTTAATATGTGGTGTTGAGTCCACTTCGTTGAGCAAGCAGTAGCTCTTGTCTATTACATATTTGGCTTATGGAAAGGTATCTGTGCTAATTTCAATCTCTGGTTTTATGCAGCACTCCAACTCACCTTTCCCCTTAAGCAAGCATAAGTTGGTTTTCTACATTTGAGACCCTATTCTGTTTTGTAATTCAGTTCCTGTGTAGGCAAGTTTACATTCCGTGTATTAGTGATATCTTATGATGTTTCTTTTTCTGTGTGACTTATTTCACTTAGAATCATCGTACCTGAATCCACTCATTATGCTGCTACTGGCCTGAAGACATAGATTTCATTGCTGAGTGGTATTGCATTGTACGTAAGTACCACAACTTCTTTATCCATTTTTCGCTTTCTGCAATATTGAACTTGTACCGTAAATGAGGTTCTTGTAAACGGAGCTGTCCCAAACTTTGGGGTGGCTGTGTCTTTTTGATTTTAATTTCCCTAATCTATAGGACCATAAGTGGAAGTGCCCTAGGCTCTGTTGCTTTGTTTTTTAGATGTTTCAGGAAACACCATACACTTCTCCAGAGTGGCTGTTGGCAATTTACATCCCGCCCATCAGCATAAGAAGGCTCCCAGTTCTCCATGGCCTGTCCTGCCTTTCTGGATTTTGCAGTTTTTTCAGATGGCCCTTTTGACCGGGGGGCAGTGAGACTTCATTGTAGTGCAGATTTCCTTTGCAAGCTTGCTTGGTTGGCCAAAAAGGGCGTATGCGTTTTTTCCTGAATATATTCAGGAAAAAACGCATACGCCCTTTTTGGCCAAGTGCATCATTGTGGACGTTCTGCCTCTTTTCCTATGCTTTTCATGCAATTCCAGTCTACCTCCTGAAATCGGTTTCCTGCAATTCTGCCCCGCTTTCAAGTCCTCTTGGCAGCCTTACTTCAATATATTTTTGGACGATAGCTGTCATTTATAACTCTGAAGGTTTGTGAATTACAGTGCCCCTGAGCTCCTTTTTTCAACTGGCTTTCTTGTGAGCTGGCCGCAACACCGCAGGATTGCTTCAGGCCCTAGTGTGGTTCCGGCATGGCTCGCTGAGCCTTTGGTTAATTCCTCTTCCTGGTGGGAAATGAGAGTTAAATTTGCCCGTCCAGACACCTCCAGCTAGTCTCTCATTGGTTCTCCCTATTCCTGTACATTTTCCGCAGAAATTGCACACTGGGCCAAACAGGAGGTTAAAGGCGCTGACTCTCCAAGTGGGGAGAGTGTTAGTAAAGCGTCTGGAATGTTGCACCCGAGTACCAGGGGACGAAAACTGAGACACATTTGAACACGTTTTCCGTTCACATGGTGGATCATACTCTGGGTTCCACATGCATGTTTTAGCTGAAGGAAGAATCCCTTAAACCTGGAGAGTTGAGACGCATGGAATGGGTACCATGCAATATGACTTCAAAGGGTCTGCATTTGCTCACCGAACCTCACCACTCCTATCACTGCTGCGTTTATGCCACTGTACACACGCTGGATTCTCTTTCGGAGACATATAAATCCATAGGCTTTAAGATTCTTACTAGTCAGGTATATTCTTAGGCGTTTAATATGTGGTGTTGAGTCCACTTCGTTGAGCAAGCAGTAGCTCTTGTCTATTACATATTTGGCTTATGGAAAGGTATCTGTGCTAATTTCAATCTCTGGTTTTATGCAGCACTCCAACTCACCTTTCCCCTTAAGCAAGCATAAGTTGGTTTTCTACATTTGAGACCCTATTCTGTTTTGTAATTCAGTTCCTGTGTAGGCAAGTTTACATTCCGTGTATTAGTGATATCTTATGATGTTTCTTTTTCTGTGTGACTTATTTCACTTAGAATCATCGTACCTGAATCCACTCATTATGCTGCTACTGGCCTGAAGACATAGATTTCATTGCTGAGTGGTATTGCATTGTACGTAAGTACCACAACTTCTTTATCCATTTTTCGCTTTCTGCAATATTGAACTTGTACCGTAAATGAGGTTCTTGTAAACGGAGCTGTCCCAAACTTTGGGGTGGCTGTGTCTTTTTGATTTTAATTTCCCTAATCTATAGGACCATAAGTGGAAGTGCCCTAGGCTCTGTTGCTTTGTTTTTTAGATGTTTCAGGAAACACCATACATTTCTCCAGAGTGGCTGTTGGCAATTTACATCCCGCCCATCAGCATAAGAAGGCTCCCAGTTCTCCATGGCCTGTCCTGCCTTTCTGGATTTTGCAGTTTTTTCAGATGGCCCTTTTGACCGGGGGGCAGTGAGACTTCATTGTAGTGCAGATTTCCTTTGCAAGCTTGCTTGGTTGGCCAAAAAGGGCGTATGCGTTTTTTCCTGAATATATTCAGGAAAAAACGCATACGCCCTTTTTGGCCAAGTGCATCATTGTGGACGTTCTGCCTCTTTTCCTATGCTTTTCATGCAATTCCAGTCTACCTCCTGAAATCGGTTTCCTGCAATTCTGCCCCGCTTTCAAGTCCTCTTGGCAGCCTTACTTCAATATATTTTTGGACGATAGCTGTCATTTATAACTCTGAAGGTTTGTGAATTAAAGTGCCCCTGAGCTCCTTTTTTCAACTGGCTTTCTTGTGAGCTGGCCGCAAAACCGCAGGATTGCTTCAGGCCCTAGTGTGGTTCTGGCATGGCTCGCTGAGCCTTTGGTTAATTCCTCTTCCTGGTGGGAAATGAGAGTTAAATTTGCCCGTCCAGACACCTCCAGCTAGTCTCTCATTGGTTCTCCCTATTCCTGTACATTTTCCGCAGAAATTGCACACTGGGCCAAACAGGAGGTTAAAGGCGCTGACTCTCCAAGTGGGGAGAGTGTTAGTAAAGCGTCTGGAATGTTGCACCCGAGTACCAGGGGACGAAAACTGAGACACATATGAACACGTTTCCCGATCACACGGTGGATCATACTCTGGGTTCCACATGCATGTTTTAGCTGAAGGAAGAATCCCTTACCTGGAGAGTTGAGACGCATGGAATGGGTACCATGCAATATGACTTCAAAGGGTCTGCATTTGCTCACCGAACCTCACCAATCCTATCACTGCTGCGTTTATGCCGCTGTACACACGCTTGATTCCCTTTCGGAGACATATAAATCCATAGGTTTTAAGATTCTTACTAGTCAGGTATATTCTTAGGCGTTTAATATGTGGTGTTGAGTCCACTTCGTTGAGCAAGCAGTAGCTCTTGTCTATTACATATTTGGCTTATGGAAAGGTATCTGTGTTAATTTCAATCTCTGGTTTTATGCAGCACCCCATCTCACCTTTCCCCTTAAGCAAGCATAAGTTGGTTTTCTACATTTGAGACCCTATTCTGTTTTGTAATTCAGTTCCTGTGTAGACAAGTTTACATTCCGTGTATTAGTGATACCTTATGATGTTTCTTTTTCTGTGTGACTTATTTTACTTAGAATCATCGTACCTGAATCCATTCATTATGCTGCTACTGGCCTGATGACATAGATTTCATTGCTGAGTGATATTGCATTGTACGTAAGTACCACAACTTCTTTATCCATTTTTCGCTTTCTGCGATATTGAACTTGTACCGTAAATGAGGTTCTTGTAAACATAGCCGTCCCAAAATTTGGGGTGGCTGTGTGTTTTTGATTTTAATTTCCCTAATCTATAGGACAATAAGTGGAAGTGCCCTAGGCTCTGTTGCTTTGTTTTTTAGATGTTTCAGGAAACACCATACATTTCTCCAGAGTGGCTGTTGGCAATTTACATCCCGCCCATCAGCATAACAAGGCTCCCAGTTCTCCATGGCCTGTCCTGCCTTTCTGGATTTTACACTTTTTTCAGATGGCCCTTTTGACCGGGGGGCAGTGAGACTTCATTGTAGTGCAGATTTCCTTTGCAAGCTTGCTTGGTTGGCCAAAAAGGGCGTATGCGTTTTTTCCTGAATATATTCAGGAATATATTCAGGAAAAAACGCATACGCCCTTTTTGGCCAAGTGCATCATTGTGGACGTTCTGCCTCTTTTCCTATTCTTTACATGCAATTCCAGTCTACCTCCTGAAATCGGTTTCCTGCAATTCTGCCCCGCTTTCAAGTCCTCTTGGCAGCCTTACTTCAATATATTTTTGGACGATAGCTGTCATTTATAACTCTGAAGGTTTGTGAATTACAGTGCCCCTGAGCTCCTTTTTTCAACTGGCTTTCTTGTGAGCTGGCCGCAACACCGCAGGATTGCTTCAGGCCCTAGTGTGGTTCCGGCATGGCTCGCTGAGCCTTTGGTTAATTCCTCTTCCTGGTGGGAAATGAGAGTTAAATTTGCCCGTCCAGACACCTCCAGCTAGTCTCTCATTGGTTCTCCCTATTCCTGTACATTTTCCGCAGAAATTGCACACTGGGCCAAACAGGAGGTTAAAGGCGCTGACTCTCCAAGTGGGGAGAGTGTTAGTAAAGCGTCTGGAATGTTGCACCCGAGTACCAGGGGACGAAAACTGAGACACATTTGAACACGTTTTCCGTTCACATGGTGGATCATACTCTGGGTTCCACATGCATGTTTTAGCTGAAGGAAGAATCCCTTAAACCTGGAGAGTTGAGAACCATGGAATGGGTACCATGCAATATGACTTCAAAGGGTCTGCATTTGCTCACCGAACCTCACCAATCCTATCACTGCTGCGTTTATGCCGCTGTACACACGCTGGATTCTCTTTCGGAGACATATAAATCCATAGGTTTTAAGATTCTTACTAGTCAGGTATATTCTTAGGCGTTTAATATGGGGTGTTGAGTCCACTTTGTTGAGCAATAAATAGCTCTTGTCTATTACATATTTGGCTTATGGAAAGGTATCTGTGCTAATTTCAATCTCTGGTTTTATGCAGCACCCCAACTCACCTTTCCCCTTAAGCAAGCATAAGTTGGTTTTCTACATTTCAGACCCTATTCTGTTTTGTAATTCAGTTCCTGTGTAGCCAAGTTTACCTTCCGTGTATTAGTGATATCTTATGATGTTTCTTTTTCTGTGTGACATATTTCACTTAGAATCATCGTACCTGAATCCACTCATTATGCTGCTATGGGCCTGATGACAGAGATTTCATTGCTGAGTGATATTGCATTGTACGTTAGTACCACAACTTCTTTATCCATTTTTCGCTTTCTGCGATATTGAACTTGTACCGTAAACGAGGTTCTTGTAAACAGAGCCGTCCCAAACTTTGGGGTGGCTGTGTCTTTTTTATTTTAATTTCCCTAATCTATAGGACCATAAGTGGAAGTGCCCTAGGCTCTGTTGCTTTGTTTTTTAGATGTTTCAGGAAACACCATACATTTCTCCAGAGTGGCTGTTGGCAATTTACATCCCGCCCATCAGCATAAGAAGGCTCCCAGTTCTCCATGGCCTGTCCTGCCTTTCTGGATTTTACAGTTTTTTCAGATGGCCCTTTTGACCGGGGGGCAGTGAGACTTCATTGTAGTGCAGATTTCCTTTGCAAGCTTGCTTGGTTGGCCAAAAAGGGCGTATGCGTTTTTTCCTGAATATATTCAGGAAAAAACGCATACGCCCTTTTTGGCCAAGTGCATCATTGTGGACGTTCTGCCTCTTTTCCTATGCTTTTCATGCAATTCCAGTCTACCTCCTGAAATCGGTTTCCTGCAATTCTGCCCCGCTTTCAAGTCCTCTTGGCAGCCTTACTTCAATATATTTTTGGATGATAGCTGTCATTTATAACTCTGCAGGTTTGTAAATTACAGTGCCCCTGAGCTTCTTTCTTCAACTCGCTTTCTTGTGAGCTGGCCGCAACACCGCAGGATTGCTTCAGGCCCTAGTGTGGTTCCGGCATGGCTTGCTGAGCCTTTGGTTAATTCCTCTTCCTGGTGGGAAATGAGAGTTAAATTTGCCCGTCCAGACACCTCCAGCTAGTCTCTCATTGGTTCTCCCTATTCCTGTTCATTTTCCGCAGAAATTGCACACTGGGCCAAACAGGAGGTTAAAGGCGCTGACTCTCCAAGTGGGGAGAGTGTTAGTAAAGCGTCTGGAATGTTGCACCCGAGTACCAGGGGACGAAAACTGAGACACATTTGAACACGTTTCCCGATCACATGGTGGATCATACTCTGGGTTCCACATGCATGTTTTAGCTGAAGGAAGAATCCCTTAAACCTGGAGAGTTGAGAACCATGGAATGGGTACCATGCAATATGAATTCAAAGGGTCTGCATTTGCTCACCGAACCTCACCAATCCTATCACTGCTGCGTTTATGCCGCTGTACACACGCTGGATTCTCTTTCGGAGACATATAAATCCATAGGTTTTAAGATTCTTACTAGTCAGGTATATTCTTAGGCGTTTAATATGGGGTGTTGAGTCCACTTCGTTGAGCAAGCAGTAGCTCTTGTCTATTACATATTTGACTTATGGAAAGGTATCTATGCTAATTTCAATCTCTGGTTTTATGCAGAACCCCAACTCACCTTTCCCCTTAAGCAAACATAAGTTGGTTTTCTACATTTGAGACCCTATTCTGTTTTGTAATTCAGTTCCTGTGTAGCCAAGTTTACATTCCGTGTATTAGTGATACCTTATGATGTTTCTTTTTCTGTGTGACTTATTTTACTTAGAATCATCGTACCTGAATCCACTCATTATGCTGCTACTGGCCTGATGACATAGATTTCATTGCTGAGTGATATTGCATTGTACGTAAGTACCACAACTTCTTTATCCATTTTTCGCTTTCTGCGATATTGAACTTGTACCGTAAATGAGGTTCTTGTAAACATAGCCGTCCCAAACTTTGGGGTGGCTGTGTGTTTTTGATTTTAATTTCCCTAATCTATAGGACCATAAGTGGAAGTGCCCTAGGCTCTGTTGCTTTGTTTTTTAGATGTTTCAAGAAACACCATACATTTCTCCAGAGTGGCTGTTGGCAATTTACATCCCGCCCATCAGCATAACAAGGCTCCCAGTTCTCCATGGCCTGTCCTGCCTTTCTGGATTTTACACTTTTTTCAGATGGCCCTTTTGACCGGGGGGCAGTGAGACTTCATTGTAGTGCAGATTTCCTTTGCAAGCTTGCTTGGTTGGCCAAAAAGGGCGTATGTGTTTTTTCCTGAATATGTTCAGGAATATATTCAGGAAAAAACGCATACGCCCTTTTTGGCCAAGTGCATCATTGTGGACGTTCTGCCTCTTTTCCTATGCTTTACATGCAATTCCAGTCTACCTCCTGAAATCGGTTTCCTGCAATTCTGCCCCGTTTTCAAGTCCTCTTGGCAGCCTTACTTCAATATATTTTTGGACGATAGCTGTCATTTATAACTCTGAAGGTTTGTGAATTACAGTGCCCCTGAGCTCCTTTTTTCAACTCGCTTTCTTGTGAGCTGGCCGCAACACCGCAGGATTGCTTCAGGCCCTAGTGTGGTTCCGGCATGGCTCGCTGAGCCTTTGGTTAATTCCTCTTCCTGGTGGGAAATGAGAGTTAAATTTGCCCGTCCAGACACCTCCAGCTAGTCTCTCATTGGTTCTCCCTATTCCTGTTCATTTTCCGCAGAAATTGCAAACTGGGCCAAACAGGAGGTTAAAGGCACTGACTCTCCAAGTGGGGAGAGTGTTAGTAAAGCGTCTGGAATGTTGCACCCGAGTACCAGGGGACGAAAACTGAGACACATTTGAACACGTTTCCCGATCACACGGTGGATCATACTCTGGGTTCCACATGCATGTTTTAGCTGAAGGAAGAATCCCTTAAACTTGGAGAGTTGAGAACCATGGAATGGGTACCATGCAATATGACTTCAAAGGGTCTGCATTTGCTCACCGAACCTCACCAATCCTATCACTGCTGCGTTTATGCTGCTGTACACACACTGGATTCTCTTTCGGAGACATATAAATCCATAGGTTTTAAGATTCTTACTAGTCAGGTATATTCTTAGGCGTTTAATATGGGGTGTTGAGTCCACTTCGTTGAGCAAGCAGTAGCTCTTGACTATTACATATTTTGCTTATTGAAAGGTATCTGTGCTAATTTCAATCTCTGGTTTTATGCAGCACCCCAACTCACCTTTCCCCTTAAGCAAGCATAAGTTGGTTTTCTACATTTGAGACCCTATTCTGTTTTGTAATTCAGTTCCTGTGTAGCCAAGTTTACATTCCGTGTATTAGTGATACCTTATGATGTTTCTTTTTCTGTGTGACTTATTTCACTTAGAATCATCGTACCTGAATCCACTCATTATGCTGCTACTGGCCTGATGACATAGATTTCATTGCTGAGTGATATTGCATTGTACGTAAGTACCACAACTTCTTTATCCATTTTTCGCTTTCTGTGATATTGAACTTGTACCGTAAACGAGGTTCTTGTAAACAGAGCCGTCCCAAACTTTGGGGTGGCTGTGTCTTTTTGATTTTAATTTCCCTAATCTATAGGACCAAAAATGGAAGTGCCCTAGGCTCTGTTACTTTGTTTTTTAGATGTTTCAGGAAACACCATACACTTCTCCAGAGTGGCTGTTGGAAATTTACATCCCGCCCATCAGCATAACAAGGCTCCCAGTTCTCCATGGACTGTCCTGCCTTTCTGGATTTTACACTTTTTCCAGATGGCCCTTTTGACCGGGGGGCAGTGAGACTTCATTGTAGTGCAGATTTCCTTTGCAAGCTTGCTTGGTTGGCCAAAAAGGGCGTATGCGTTTTTTCCTGAATATATTCAGGAAAGAACGCATACGCCCTTTTTGGCCAAGTGCATCATTGTGGACGTTCTGCCTCTTTTCCTATGCTTTACATGCAATTCCAGTCTACCTCCTGAAATCGGTTTCCTGCAATTCTTCCCCGTTTTCAAGTCCTCTTGGCAGCCTTACTTCAATATATTTTTGGACGATAGCTGTCATTTATAACTCTGAAGGTTTGTGAATTACAGTGCCCCTGAGCTGCTTTTTTCAACTGGCTTTCTTGTGAGCTGGCCGCAACACCGCAGGATTGCTTCAGGCCCTAGTGTGGTTCCGGCATGGCTTGCTGAGCCTTTGGTTAATTCCTCTTCCTGGTGGGAAATGAGAGTTAAATTTGCCCGTCCAGACACCTCCAGCTAGTCTCTCATTGGTTCTCCCTATTCCTGTTCATTTTCCGCAGAAATTGCACACTGGGCCAAACAGGAGGTTAAAGGCGCTGACTCTCCAAGTGGGGAGAGTGTTAGTAAAGCGTCTGGAATGTTGCACCCGAGTACCAGGGGACGAAAACTGAGACACATTTGAACACGTTTCCCGATCACATGGTGGATCATACTCTGGGTTCCACATGCATGTTTTAGCTGAAGGAAGAATCCCTTAAACCTGGAGAGTTGAGAACCATGGAATGGGTACCATGCAATATGAATTCAAAGGGTCTGCATTTGCTCACCGAACCTCACCAATCCTATCACTGCTGCGTTTATGCCGCTGTACACACGCTGGATTCTCTTTCGGAGACATATAAATCCATAGGTTTTAAGATTCTTACTAGTCAGGTATATTCTTAGGCGTTTAATATGGGGTGTTGAGTCCACTTCGTTGAGCAAGCAGTAGCTCTTGTCTATTACATATTTGACTTATGGAAAGGTATCTATGCTAATTTCAATCTCTGGTTTTATGCAGAACCCCAACTCACCTTTCCCCTTAAGCAAACATAAGTTGGTTTTCTACATTTGAGACCCTATTCTGTTTTGTAATTCAGTTCCTGTGTAGCCAAGTTTACATTCCGTGTATTAGTGATACCTTATGATGTTTCTTTTTCTGTGTGACTTATTTTACTTAGAATCATCGTACCTGAATCCACTCATTATGCTGCTACTGGCCTGATGACATAGATTTCATTGCTGAGTGATATTGCATTGTACGTAAGTACCACAACTTCTTTATCCATTTTTCGCTTTCTGCGATATTGAACTTGTACCGTAAATGAGGTTCTTGTAAACATAGCCGTCCCAAACTTTGGGGTGGCTGTGTGTTTTTGATTTTAATTTCCCTAATCTATAGGACCATAAGTGGAAGTGCCCTAGGCTCTGTTGCTTTGTTTTTTAGATGTTTCAAGAAACACCATACATTTCTCCAGAGTGGCTGTTGGCAATTTACATCCCGCCCATCAGCATAACAAGGCTCCCAGTTCTCCATGGCCTGTCCTGCCTTTCTGGATTTTACACTTTTTTCAGATGGCCCTTTTGACCGGGGGGCAGTGAGACTTCATTGTAGTGCAGATTTCCTTTGCAAGCTTGCTTGGTTGGCCAAAAAGGGCGTATGTGTTTTTTCCTGAATATGTTCAGGAATATATTCAGGAAAAAACGCATACGCCCTTTTTGGCCAAGTGCATCATTGTGGACGTTCTGCCTCTTTTCCTATGCTTTACATGCAATTCCAGTCTACCTCCTGAAATCGGTTTCCTGCAATTCTGCCCCGTTTTCAAGTCCTCTTGGCAGCCTTACTTCAATATATTTTTGGACGATAGCTGTCATTTATAACTCTGAAGGTTTGTGAATTACAGTGCCCCTGAGCTCCTTTTTTCAACTCGCTTTCTTGTGAGCTGGCCGCAACACCGCAGGATTGCTTCAGGCCCTAGTGTGGTTCCGGCATGGCTCGCTGAGCCTTTGGTTAATTCCTCTTCCTGGTGGGAAATGAGAGTTAAATTTGCCCGTCCAGACACCTCCAGCTAGTCTCTCATTGGTTCTCCCTATTCCTGTTCATTTTCCGCAGAAATTGCAAACTGGGCCAAACAGGAGGTTAAAGGCACTGACTCTCCAAGTGGGGAGAGTGTTAGTAAAGCGTCTGGAATGTTGCACCCGAGTACCAGGGGACGAAAACTGAGACACATTTGAACACGTTTCCCGATCACACGGTGGATCATACTCTGGGTTCCACATGCATGTTTTAGCTGAAGGAAGAATCCCTTAAACTTGGAGAGTTGAGAACCATGGAATGGGTACCATGCAATATGACTTCAAAGGGTCTGCATTTGCTCACCGAACCTCACCAATCCTATCACTGCTGCATTTATGCTGCTGTACACACACTGGATTCTCTTTCGGAGACATATAAATCCATAGGTTTTAAGATTCTTACTAGTCAGGTATATTCTTAGGCGTTTAATATGGGGTGTTGAGTCCACTTCGTTGAGGAAGCAGTAGCTCTTGTCTATTACATATTTTGCTTATTGAAAGGTATCTGTGCTAATTTCAATCTCTGGTTTTATGCAGCACCCCAACTCACCTTTCCCCTTAAGCAAGCATAAGTTGGTTTTCTACATTTGAGACCCTATTCTGTTTTGTAATTCAGTTCCTGTGTAGCCAAGTTTACATTCCGTGTATTAGTGATACCTTATGATGTTTCTTTTTCTGTGTGACTTATTTCACTTAGAATCATCGTACCTGAATCCACTCATTATGCTGCTACTGGCCTGATGACATAGATTTCATTGCTGAGTGATATTGCATTGTACGTAAGTACCACAACTTCTTTATCCATTTTTCGCTTTCTGTGATATTGAACTTGTACCGTAAACGAGGTTCTTGTAAACAGAGCCGTCCCAAACTTTGGGGTGGCTGTGTCTTTTTGATTTTAATTTCCCTAATCTATAGGACCAAAAATGGAAGTGCCCTAGGTTCTGTTACTTTGTTTTTTAGATGTTTCAGGAAACACCATACACTTCTCCAGACTGGCTGTTGGAAATTTACATCCCGCCCATCAGCATAACAAGGCTCCCAGTTCTCCATGGACTGTCCTGCCTTTCTGGATTTTACACTTTTTCCAGATGGCCCTTTTGACCGGGGGGCAGTGAGACTTCATTGTAGTGCAGATTTCCTTTGCAAGCTTGCTTGGTTGGCCAAAAAGGGCGTATGCGTTTTTTCCTGAATATATTCAGGAAAGAACGCATACGCCCTTTTTGGCCAAGTGCATCATTGTGGACGTTCTGCCTCTTTTCCTATGCTTTACATGCAATTCCAGTCTACCTCCTGAAATCGGTTTCCTGCAATTCTTCCCCGTTTTCAAGTCCTCTTGGCAGCCTTACTTCAATATATTTTTGGACGATAGCTGTCATTTATAACTCTGAAGGTTTGTGAATTACAGTGCCCCTGAGCTGCTTTTTTCAACTGGCTTTCTTGTGAGCTGGCCGCAACACCGCAGGATTGCTTCAGGCCCTAGTGTGGTTCCGGCATGGCTTGCTGAGCCTTTGGTTAATTCCTCTTCCTGGTGGGAAATGAGAGTTAAATTTGCCCGTCCAGACTCCTCCAGCTAGTCTCTCATTGGTTCTCCCTATTCCTGTTCATTTTCCGCAGAAATTGCACACTGGGCCAAACAGGAGGTTAAAGGCGCTGACTCTCCAAGTGGGGAGAGTGTTAGTAAAGCGTCTGGAATGTTGCACCCGAGTACCAGGGGACGAAAACTGAGACACATTTGAACACGTTTCCCGATCACATGGTGGATCATACTCTGGGTTCCACATGCATGTTTTAGCTGAAGGAAGAATCCCTTAAACCTGGAGAGTTGAGAACCATGGAATGGGTACCATGCAATATGAATTCAAAGGGTCTGCATTTGCTCACCGAACCTCACCAATCCTATCACTGCTGCGTTTATGCCGCTGTACACACGCTGGATTCTCTTTCGGAGACATATAAATCCATAGGTTTTAAGATTCTTACTAGTCAGGTATATTCTTAGGCGTTTAATATGGGGTGTTGAGTCCACTTCGTTGAGCAAGCAGTAGCTCTTGTCTATTACATATTTGACTTATGGAAAGGTATCTATGCTAATTTCAATCTCTGGTTTTATGCAGAACCCCAACTCACCTTTCCCCTTAAGCAAACATAAGTTGGTTTTCTACATTTGAGACCCTATTCTGTTTTGTAATTCAGTTCCTGTGTAGCCAAGTTTACATTCCGTGTATTAGTGATACCTTATGATGTTTCTTTTTCTGTGTGACTTATTTTACTTAGAATCATCGTACCTGAATCCACTCATTATGCTGCTACTGGCCTGATGACATAGATTTCATTGCTGAGTGATATTGCATTGTACGTAAGTACCACAACTTCTTTATCCATTTTTCGCTTTCTGCGATATTGAACTTGTACCGTAAATGAGGTTCTTGTAAACAGAGCCGTCCCAAACTTTGGGGTGGCTGTGTCTTTTTGATTTTAATTTCCCTAATCTATAGGACCATAAGTGGAAGTGCCCTAGGCTCTGTTGCTTTGTTTTTTAGATGTTTTAGGAAACACCATACACTTCTGCAGAGTGGCTGTTGGAAATTTACATCCCGCCCATCAGCATAACAAGGCTCCCAGTTCTCCATGGCCTGTCCTGCTTTTCTGGATTTTACAGTTTTTTCAGATGGCCCTTTTGACCGGGGGGCAGTGATACTTCATTGTAGTGCAGATTTCCTTTGCAAGCTTGCTTGGTTGGCCAAAAAGGGCGTATGCGTTTTTTCCTGAATATATTCAGGAAAGAACACATACGCCCTTTTTGGCCAAGTGCATCATTGTGGACGTTCTGCCTCTTTTCCTATGCTTTACATGCAATTCCAGTCTACCTCCTGAAATCGGTTTCCTGCAATTCTTCCCCGTTTTCAAGTCCTCTTGGCAGCCTTACTTCAATATATTTTTGGACGATAGCTGTCATTTATAACTCTGAAGGTTTGTGAATTACAGTGCCCCTGAGCTGCTTTTTTCAACTGGCTTTCTTGTGAGCTGGCCGCAACACCGCAGGATTGCTTCAGGCCCTAGTGTGGTTCCGGCATGGCTTGCTTAGCCTTTGGTTAATTCCTCTTCCTGGTGGGAAATGAGAGTTAAATTTGCCCGTCCAGACACCTCCAGCTAGTCTCTCATTGGTTCTCCCTATTCCTGTTCATTTTCCGCAGAAATTGCACACTGGGCCAAACAGGAGGTTAAAGGCGCTGACTCTCCAAGTGGGGAGAGTGTTAGTAAAGCGTCTGGAATGTTGCACCCGAGTACCAGGGGACGAAAACTGAGACACATTTGAACACGTTTCCTGATCACACGGTGGATCATACTCTGGGTTCCACATGCATGTTTTAGCTGAAGGAAGAATCCCTTACCTGGAGAGTTGAGACGTATGGAATGGGTACCATGCAATATGACTTCAAAGGGTCTGCATTTGCTCACCGAACCTCACCAATCCTATCACTGCTGCGTTTATGCCGCTGTACACACGCTTGATTCTCTTTCGGAGACATTTAATCCATAGGCTTTAAGATTCTTACTAGTCAGGTATATTCTTAGGCGTTTAATATGGGGTGTTGAGTCCACTTCGTTGAGCAAGCAGTAGCTCTTGTCTATTACATATTTGGCTTATGGAAAGGTATCTGTGCTAATTTCAATCTCTGGTTTTATGCAGCACCCCAACTCACCTTTCCCCTTAAGCAAGCATAAGTTGGTTTTCTACATTTGAGACCCTATTCTGTTTTGTAATTCAGTTCCTGTGTAGGCAAGTTTACATTCCGTGTATTAGTGATATCTTATGATGTTTCTTTTTCTGTGTGACTTATTTCACTTAGAATCATCGTACCTGAATCCACTCATTATGCTGCTACTGGCCGGATGACATAGATTTCATTGCTGAGTGGTATTGCATTGTACGTAAGTACCACAACTTCTTTATCCATTTTTCGCTTTCTGCGATATTGAACTTGTACCGTAAACGAGGTTCTTTTAAACAGAGCCGTCCCAAACTTTGGGGTGGCTGTGTCTTTTTGATTTTAATTTCCCTAATCTATAGGACCATAAGTGGAAGTGCCCTAGCCTCTGTTGCTTTGTTTTTTAGATGTTTCAGGAAACACCATACACTTCTCCAGAGTGGCTGTTGGCAATTTACATCCCGCCCATCAGCATAAGAAGGCTCCCAGTTCTCCATGGCCTGTCCTGCCTTTCTGGATTTTACACTTTTTTCAGATGGCCCTTTTGACCGGGGGGCAGTGAGACTTCATTGTAGTGCAGATTTCCTTTGCAAGCTTGCTTGGTTGGCCAAAAAGTGCGTATGCGTTTTTTCCTGAATATATTCAGGAAAAAACGCATACGCCCTTTTTGGCCAAGTGCATCATTGTGGACGTTCTGCCTCTTTTCCTATGCTTTTCATGCAATTCCAGTCTACCTCCTGAAATCGGTTTCCTGCAATTCTGCCCCGCTTTCAAGTCCTCTTGGCAGCCTTACTTCAATATATTTTTGGATGATAGCTGTCATTTATAACTCTGCAGGTTTGTGAATTACAGTGCCCCTGAGCTGCTTTCTTCAACTCGCTTTCTTGTGAGCTGGCCGCAACACCGAAGGATTGCTTCAGGCCCTAGTGTGGGTCCGGCATGGCTCGCTGAGCCTTTGGTTAATTCCTCTTCCTGGTGGGAAATAAGAGTTAAATTTGCCCGTCCAGACACCTCCAGCTAGTCTCTCATTGGTTCTCCCCATTCCTGTTCATTTTCCGCAGAAATTGCAAACTGGGCCAAACAGGAGGTTAAAGGCACTGACTCTCCAAGTGGGGAGAGTGTTAGTAAAGCGTCTGGAATGTTGCACCCGAGTACCAGGGGACGAAAACTGAGACACATTTGAACACGTTTCCTGATCACACGGTGGATCATACTCTGGGTTCCACATGCATGTTTTAGCTGAAGGAAGAATCCCTTAAACCTGGAGAGTTGAGACGTATGGAATGGGTACCATGCAATATGACTTCAAAGGGTCTGCATTTGCTCACCGAACCTCACCAATCCTATCACTGCTGCGTTTATGCCGCTGTACACACACTGGATTCTCTTTCGGAGACATATAAATCCATAGGTTTTAAGATTCTTACTAGTCAGGTATATTCTTCGGCGTTTAATATGGGGTGTTGAGTCCATTTCGTTGAGCAAGCAGTAGCTCTTGTCTATTACATATTTGGCTTATGGAAATGTATCTGTGTTAATTTCAATCTCTGGTTTTATGCAGCACCCCAACTCACCTTTCCCCTTAAGCAAGCATAAGTTGGTTTTCTACATTTGAGACGCTATTCTGTTTTGTAATTCAGTTCCTGTGTAGGCAAGTTTACATTCCGTGTATTAGTGATATCTTATGATGTTTCATTTTCTGTGTGACTTATTTCACTTAGAATCATCGTACCTGAATCCACTCATTATGCTGCTACTGGCCGGATGACATAGATTTCATTGCTGAGTGGTATTGCATTGTACGTAAGTACCACAACTTCTTTATCCATTTTTCGCTTTCTGCGATATTGAACTTGTACCGTAAACGAGTTTCTTGTAAACAGAGCCGTCCCAAACTTTGGGGTGGCTGTGTCTTTTTGATTTTAATTTCCCTAATCTATAGGACCAAAAATGGAAGTGCCCTAGGCTCTGTTGCTTTGTTTTTCAGATGTTTCAGGAAACACCATACACTTCTCCAGAGTGGCTGTTGGCAATTTACATCCCGCCCATCAGCATAAGAAGGCTCCCAGTTCTCCATGGCCTGTCCTGCCTTTCTGGATTTTACACTTTTTTCAGATGGCCCTTTTGACCGGGGGGCAGTGAGACTTCATTGTAGTGCAGATTTCCTTTGCAAGCTTGCTTGGTTGGCCAAAAAGGGCGTATGCGTTTTTTCCTGAATATATTCAGGAAAAAACGCATACGCCCTTTTTGGCCAAGTGCATCATTGTGGACGTTCTGCCTCTTTTCCTATGCTTTTCATGCAATTCCAGTCTACCTCCTGAAATCGGTTTCCTGCAATTCTGCCCCGCTTTCAAGTCCTCTTGGCAGCCTTACTTCAATATATTTTTGGATGATAGCTGTCATTTAGAACTCTGGAGGTTTGTGAATTACAGTGCCCCTGAGCTTCTTTCTTCAACTTGCTTTCTTGTGAGCTGGCCGCAACACCGCAGGATTGCTTCAAGCCCTAGTGTAGTTTTGGCATGGCTCGCAGAGCCTTTGGTTAATTCCTCTTCCTGGTGGGAAATGAGAGTTAAATTTGCCCGTCCAGACACCTCCATCTAGTCTGTCATTGGTTCTCCCTATTCCTGTTAATTTTCCACAGAAATTGCAAACTGGGCCAAACAGGAGGTTAAAGGCACAGACTCTCCAAGTGGGGAGAGTGTTAGTAAAGCGTCTGGAATGTTGCACCCGAGTACCAGGGAACGAAAACTGAGACACATATGAACACGTTTCCCGATCACACGGTGGATCATACTCTGGGTTCCACATGCATGATTTTGCTGAAGGAAGAATCCCTTACCTGGAGAGTTGAGACGCATGGAATGGGTACCATGCAATATGACTTCAAAGGGTCTGCATTTGCTCACCGAACCTCACCAATCCTATCACTGCTGCGTTTATGCTGCTGTACACACGCTGGATTCTCTTTCAGAGACATATAAATCCATAGGTTTTAAGATTCTTACTAGTCAGGTATATTCTTAGGCGTTTAATATGGGGTGTTGAGTCCACTTCGTTGAGCAAGAAATAGCTCTTGTCTATTACATATTTGGCTTATGGAAAGGTATCTGTGCTAATTTCAATCTCTGGTTTTATGCAGCACCCCAACTCACCTTTCCCCTTAAGCAAGCATAAGTTGGTTTTCTACATTTGAGACCCTATTCTGTTTTGTAATTCAGTTCCTGTGTAGCCAAGTTTACATTCCGTGTATTAGTGATACCTTATGATGTTTCTTTTTCTGTGTGACTTATTTCACTTAGAATCATCGTACCTGAATCCACTCATTATGCTGCTACTGGCCTGATGACATAGATTTCATTGCTGAGTGATATTGCATTGTACGTAAGTACCACAACTTCTTTATCCATTTTTCGCTTTCTGTGATATTGAACTTGTACCGTAAACGAGGTTCTTGTAAACAGAGCCGTCCCAAATTTTGGGGTGGCTGTGTCTTTTTGATTTTAATTTCCTTAATCTATAGGACCAAAAATGGAAGTGCCCTAGGCTCTGTTGCTTTGTTTTTCAGATGTTTCAGGAAACACCATACACTTCTCCAGAGTGGCTGTTGGCAATTTACATCCCGCCCATCAGCCTAAGTAGGCTCCCAGTTCTCCATGGTCTGTCCTGCCTTTCTGGATTTTACACTTTTTTCAGATGGCCCTTTTGACCGGGGGGCAGTGAGACTTCATTGTAGTGCAGATTTCCTTTGCAAGCTTGCTTGGTTGGCCAAAAAGGGCGTATGCGTTTTTTCCTGAATATATTCAGGAAAAAACGCATACGTCCTTTTTGGCCAAGTGCATCATTGTGGACGTTCTGCCTCTTTTCCTATGCTTTACATGCAATTCCAGTCTACCTCCTGAAAACGGTTTCCTGCAATTCTGCCCCACTTTCAAATCCTCTTGGCAGCTTTACTTCAATATATTTTTGGACGATAGCTGTTATTTAGAACTCTGAAGGTTTGTGAATTACAGTGCCCCTGAGCTACTTTCTTCAACTCGCTTTCTTGTGAGCTGGCCGCAACACCGCAGGATTGCTTCAGGCCCTAGTGTGGTTCCGGCACGGCTCGCTGAGCCTTTGGTTAATTCCTCTTCCTGGTGGGAAATGAGAGTTAAATTTGCCCGTCCAGACACCTCCAGCTAGTCTCTCATTGGTTCTCCCTATTCCTGTTCATTTTCCGCAGAAATTGCAAACTGGGCCAAACAGGAGTTTAAAGGCACTGACTCTCCAAGTGGGGAGAGTGTTAGTAAAGCATCTGGAATGTTGCACCCGAGTACCAGGGGACGAAAACTGAGACACATTTGAACACGTTTCCCGATCACACGGTGGATCATACTCTGGGTTCCACATGCATGTTTTAGCTGAAGGAAGAATCCCTTAAACCTGGAGAGTTGAGAACCATGGAATGGGTACCATGCAATATGACTTCAAAGGGTCTGCATTTGCTCACCGAACCTCACCAATCCTATCACTGCTGCGTTTATGCCGCTGTACACACGCTTGATTCTCTTTCGTAGACATATCAATCCATAGGTTTTAAGATTCTTACTAGTCAGGTATATTCTTAGGCGTTTAATATGGGGTGTTGAGTCCACTTCGTTGAGCAAGCAGTAGCTCTTGTCTATTACATATTTGGCTTATGGAAAGGTATCTGTGCTAATTTCAATCTCTGGTTTTATGCAGCACCCCAACTCACCTTTCCCCTTAAGCAAGCATAAGTTGGTTTTCTACATTTGAGACGCTATTCTGTTTTGTAATTCAGTTCCTGTGTAGGCAAGTTTACATTCCGTGTATTAGTGATATCTTATGATGTTTCATTTTCTGTGTGACTTATTTCACTTAGAATCATCGTACCTGAATCCACTCATTATGCTGCTACTGGCCGGATGACATAGATTTCATTGCTGAGTGGTATTGCATTGTACGTAAGTACCACAACTTCTTTATCCATTTTTCGCTTTCTGCGATATTGAACTTGTACCGTAAACGAGGTTCTTGTAAACAGAGCCGTCCCAAACTTTGGGGTGGCTGTGTCTTTTTGATTTTAATTTCCCTAATCTATAGGACCATAAGTGGAAGTGCCCTAGGCTCTGTTGCTTTGTTTTTTAGATGTTTCAGGAAACACCATACACTTCTCCAGAGTGGCTGTTGGCAATTTACATCCCGCCCATCAGCATAAGAAGGCTCCCAGTTCTCCATGGCCTGTCCTGCCTTTCTGGATTTTACACTTTTTTCAGATGGCCCTTTTGACCGGGGGGCAGTGAGACTTCATTGTAGTGCAGATTTCCTTTGCAAGCTTGCTTGGTTGGCCAAAAAGGGCGTATGCGTTTTTTCCTGAATATATTCAGGAAAAAACGCATACGCCCTTTTCGGCCAAGTGCATCATTGTGGACGTTCTGCCTCTTTTCCTATGCTTTTCATGCAATTCCAGTCTACCTCCTGAAATCGGTTTCCTGCAATTCTGCCCCGCTTTCAAGTCCTCTTGGCAGCCTTACTTCAATATATTTTTGGATGATAGCTGTAATTTATAACTCTGCAGGTTTGTGAATTACAGTGCCCCTGAGCTTCTTTCTTCAACTCGCTTTCTTGTGAGCTGGCCGCAACACCGCAGGATTGCTTCAAGCCCTAGTGTAGTTTCGGCATGGCTCGCTGAGCCTTTGGTTAATTCCTCTTCCTGGTGGGAAATGAGAGTTAGATTTGCCCGTCCAGACACCTCCAGCTAGTCTGTCATTGGTTCTCCCTATTCCTGTTCATTTTCCACAGAAATTGCAAACTGGGCCAAACAGGAGGTTAAAGGCACTGACTCTCCAAGTGGGGAGAGTGTTAGTAAAGCGTCTGGAATGTTGCACCCGAGTACCAGGGGACGAAAACTGAGACACATATGAACACGTTTCCCGATCACACGGTGGATCATACTCTGTGTTCCACATGCATGTTTTAGCTGAAGGAAGAATCCCTTACCTGGAGAGTTGAGACGCATGGAATGGGTACCATGCAATATGACTTCAAAGGGTCTGCATTTGCTCACCGAACCTCACCAATCCTATCACTGCTGCGTTTATGCCGCTGTACACACGCTGGATTCTCTTTCAGAGACATATAAATCCATAGGCTTTAAGATTCTTACTAGTCAGGTATATTCTTAGGCGTTTAATATGGGGTGTTGAGTCCACTTCGTTGAGCAAGCAGTAGCTCTTGTCTATTACATATTTGACTTATGGAAATGTATCTGTGCCAATTTCAATCTCTGGTTTTATGCAGCACCCCAACTCACCTTTCCCCTTAAGCAAGCATAAGTTGGTTTTCTACATTTGAGACCCTATTCTGTTTTGTAATTCAGTTCCTGTGTAGCCAAGTTTACATTCCTTGTATTAGTGATAACTTATGATGTTTCTTTTTCTGTGTGACTTATTTTACTTAGAATCATCGTACCTGAATCCACTCATTATGCTGCTATGGGCCTGATGACAGAGATTTCATTGCTGAGTGATATTGCATTGTACGTTAGTACCACAACTTCTTTATCCATTTTTCGCTTTCTGCGATATTGAACTTGTACCGTAAATGAGGTTCTTGTGAACAGAGCCGTCCCAAACATTGGGGTGGCTGTGACTTTTTGATTTTAATTTCCCTAAGCTATAGGACCATAAGTAGAAGTGCCCTTGGCTCTGCTGCTTTGTTTTTTAGATGTTTCAGGAAACACCATACACTTCTCCAGAGTGGCTGTTGGCAATTTACATCCCGCCCATCAGCCTAAGTAGGCTCCCAGTTCTCCATGGTCTGTCCTGCCTTGCTGGATTTTACACTTTTTTCAGATGGCCCTTTTGACCGGGGGGCAGTGAGACTTCATTTTAGTGCAGATTTCCTTTGCAAGCTTGCTTGGTTGGCCAAAAAGGGCGTATGCGTTTTTTCCTGAATATATTCAGGAAAAAACGCATACGCCCTTTTTGGCCAAGTACATCATTGTGGACGTTCTGCCTCTTTTCCTATGCTTTACATGCAATTCCAGTCTACCTCCTGAAAACGGTTTCCTGCAATTCTGCCCCACTTTCAAATCCTCTTGGCAGCTTTACTTCAATATATTTTTGGACAATAGCTGTTATTTAGAACTCTGAAGGTTTGTGAATTACAGTGCCCCTGAGCTACTTTCTTCAACTCGCTTTTTGTGAGCTGGCCGCAACACCGCAGGATTGCTTCAGGCCCTAGTGTGGTTCCGGCACGGCTCGCTGAGCCTTTGGTTAATTCCTCTTCCTGGTGGGAAATGAGAGTTAAATTTGCCCGTCCAGACACCTCCAGCTAGTCTCTCATTGGTTCTCCCTATTCCTGTTCATTTTCCGCAGAAATTGCAAACTGGGCCAAACAGGAGGTTAAAGGCACTGACTCTCCAAGTGGGGAGAGTGTTAGTAAAGCGTCTGGAATGTTGCACCCGAGTACCAGGGGACGAAAACTGAGACACATTTGAACACGTTTCCCGATCACACGGTGGATCATACTCTGGGTTCCACATGCATGTTTTAGCTGAAGGAAGAATCCCTTAAACCTGGAGAGTTGAGAACCATGGAATGGGTACCATGCAATATGACTTCAAAGGGTCTGCATTTGCTCACCGAACCTCACCAATCCTATCACTGCTGCGTTTATGCCACTGTACACACGCTTGATTCTCTTTCGTAGACATATAAATCCATAGGTTTTAAGATTCTTACTAGTCAGGTATATTCTTAGGCGTTTAATATGGGGTGTTGAGTCCACTTCGTTGAGCAAGCAGTAGCTCTTGTCTATTACATATTTGGCTTATGGAAAGGTATCTGTGCTAATTTCAATCTCTGGTTTTATGCAGCACCCCAACTCACCTTTCCCCTTAAGCAAGCATAAGTTGGTTTTCTACATTTGAGACGCTATTCTGTTTTGTAATTCAGTTCCTGTGTAGGCAAGTTTACATTCCGTGTATTAGTGATATCTTATGATGTTTCTTTTTCTGTGTGACTTATTTCACTTAGAATCATCGTACCTGAATCCACTCATTATGCTGCTACTGGCCTGATGACATAGATTTCATTGCTGAGTGGTATTGCATTGTACGTAAGTACCACAACTTCTTTATCCATTTTTCGCTTTCTGCAATATTGAACTTGTACCGTAAATGAGGTTCTTGTAAACAGAGCCATCCCAAACTTTGGGGTGGCTGTGTCTTTTTGATTTTAATTTCCCTAATCTATAGGACCATAAGTGGAAGTGCCCTAGGCTCTGTTGCTTTGTTTTTTAGATGTTTCAGGAAACACCATACACTTCTCCAGAGTGGCTGTTGGCAATTTACATCCCGCCCATCAGTCTAACTAGGCTCCCAGTTCTCCATGGCCTGTCCTGCCTTTCTGGATTTTACACTTTTTTCAGATGGCCCTTTTGACCGGGGGGCAGTGAGACTTCATTGTAGTGCAGATTTCCTTTGCAAGCTTGCTTGGTTGGCCAAAAAGGGCGTATGCGTTTTTTCCTGAATATATTCAGGAAAAAACGCATACGTCCTTTTTGGCCAAGTGCATCATTGTGGACGTTCTGCCTCTTTTCCTATGCTTTACATGCAATTCCAGTCTACCTCCTGAAATCGGTTTCCTGCAATTCTGTCCCACTTTCAAGTCCTCTTGGCAGCCTTACTTCAATATATTTTTGGACGATAGAAGTCATTTTTAACTCTGCAGGTTTGTGAATTACAGTGCCCCTGAGCTCCATTCTTCAACTCGCTTTCTTGTGAGCTGGCCGCAACACCGCAGGATTGCTTCAGGCCCTAGTGTGGTTCCGGCATGGCTCGCTGAGCCTTTGGTTAATTCCTCTTCCTGGTGGGAAATGAGAGTTAAATTTGCCCGTCCAGACACCTCCAGCTACTCTCTCATTGGTTCTCCCTATTCCTGTTCATTTTCCACAGAAATTGCAAACTGGGCCAAACAGGAGGTTAAAGGCACTGACTCTCCAAGTGGGGAGAGTGTTAGTAAAGCGTCTGGAATGTTGCACCCGAGTACCAGGGGACGAAAACTGATACACATTTGAACACATTTCCCGATCACACGGTGGATCATACTGTGGGTTCCACATGCATGTTTTAGCTGAAGGAAGAATCCCTTAAACCTGGAGAGTTGAGAACCATGGAATGGGTACCATGCAATATGACTTCAAAGGGTCTGCATTTGCTCACCGAACCTCACCAATCCTATCACTGCTGCGTTTATGCCGCTGTAAACACGCTTGATTCTCTTTCGGAGACATATAAATCCATAGGTTTTAAGATTCTTACTAGTCAGGTATATTCTTAGGCGTTTAATATGTGGTGTTGAGTCCACTTCGTTGAGCAAGCAGTAGCTCTTGTCTATTACATATTTGGCTTATGGAAAGGTATCTGTGTTAATTTCAATCTCTGGTTTTATGCAGCACCCCAACTAACCTTTCCTCTTAAGCAAGCGTAAGTTGGTTTTCTTCATTTGAGACCCTATTCTGTTTTGTAATTCAGTTCCTGTGTAGCCATGTTTACATTCCGGTATTAGTGATACCTTATGATGTTTCTTTTTCTGTCTGATTTATTTCACTTAGAATCATCGTACCTGAATCCACTCATTATGCTGCTACTGGCCTGATGACATAGATTTCATTGCTGAGGGATATTGCATTGTACGTAAGTACCACAACTTCTTTATCCATTTTTCACTTTCTGCGATATTGAACTTGTACCGTAAACGAGGTTCTTGTAAACAGAGCCGTCCCGAACTTTGGGCTGGCTGTGTCTTTTTCATTTTAATTTCCCTAAGCTATAGAACCATAAGTGGAAGTGCCCTAGGCTCTGTTGCTGTGTTTTTTAGATATTTCAGGAAACACCATACACTTCTCCAGAGTGGCTGTTTGCAATTTACATCCCACCCATCAGCATAAGAAGGCTCCCAGTTCTCCATGGCCTGTCCTGCCTTTCTGGATTTTACACTTTTTTCAGATGGCCCTTTTAACCAGTGGGCAGTGAGACTTCATTGTAGTGCAGATTTCCTTTGCAAGCTTGCTTGGTTGGCCAAAAAGGGCGTATGCGTTTTTTCCTGAATATATTCAGGAAAAAACGCATACGCCCTTTTTGGCCAAGTGCATCATTGTGGACGTTCTGCCTCTTTTCCTATGCTTTACATCCAATTCCAGTCTACCTCCTGAAATCGGTTTCCTGCAATTCTGCCCCGCTTTCAAGTCCTCTTGGCAGCCTTACTTCAATATATTTTTGGACGATAGCTGTCATTTATAACTCTGCAGGTTTGTGAATTACAGTGCCCCTGAGCTCCTTTCTTCAACTCGCTTTCTTGTGAGCTGGCCACAACACCGCAGGATTGCTTCAGGCCCTAGTGTGGTTCCGGCATGGCTCGCTGAGCCTTTGGTTAATTCCTCTTCCTGGTGGGAAATGAGAGTAAAATTTGCCCGTCCAGACACCTCCAGCTAGTCTCTCATTGGTTCTCCCTATTCCTGTTAATTTTCCACAGAAATTGCAAACTGGGCCAAACAGGAGGTTAAAGGCACTGACTCTCCAAGTGGGGAGAGTGTTAGTAAAGCGTCTGGAATGTTGCACCCGAGTACCAGGGGACGAAAACTAAGACACATTTGAACACGTTTCTCGATCACATGGTGGATCATACTATGGGTTCCACATGCATGTTTTAGCTGAAGGAAGAATCCCTTAAACCTGGAGAGTTGAGACGCATGGAATGGGTACCATGCAATATGACTTCAAAGGGTCTGCATTTGCTCACCGAACCTCACCAATCCTATCACTGCTGCGTTTATGCCGCTGTACACACGCTGGATTCTCTTTCGGAGACAAATAAATCCATAGGTTTTAAGATTCTTACTAGTCAGGTATATTCTTAGGCGTTTAATATGGGGTGTTGAGTCCACTTCGTTGAGCAAGCAGTAGCTCTTGTCTATTACATATTTGGCTTATGGAAAGGTATCTGTGCTAATTTCAATCTCTGGTTTTATGCAGCACCCCAACTCACCTTTCCCCTTAAGCAAACATAAGTTGGTTTTCTACATTTGAGACCCTATTCTGTTTTGTATTTCCGTTCCTGTGTAGCCAAGTTTACATTCCGTGTATTAGTGATACCTTATGATGTTTCTTTTTCTGTGTGACTTATTTCACTTAGAATCATCGTACCTGAATCCACTCATTATGCTGCTACTGGCCTGATGACATAGATTTCATTGCTGAGTGATATTGCATTGTACGTAAGTACCACAACACCTTTATCCATTTTTCGCTTTCTGCGATATTGAACTTGTACCGTAAACGAGGTTCTTGTAAACAGAGCTGTCCCAAACTTTGCGCTGGCTGTGTCTTTTTGATTTTAATTTCCCTAATCTATAGGACCAAAAATGGAAGTGCCCTAGGCTCTGTTGCTTTGTTTTTCAGATGTTTCAGGAAACACCATACACTTCTCCAGAGTGGCTGTTGGCAATTTACATCCCGCCCATCAGCATAACAAGGCTCCCAGTTCTCCATGGCCTGTCCTGCCTTTCTGGATTTTACACTTTTTTCAGATGGCCCTTTTGACCGGGGGGCAGTGAGACTTCATTGTAGTGCAGATTTCCTTTGCAAGCTTGCTTGGTTGGCCAAAAAGGGCATATGCATTTTTTTCTGAATATATTCAGGAAAAAACGCATACGCCCTTTTTGGCCAAGTGCATCATTGTGGACGTTCTGCCTGTTTTCCTATGCTATACATGCAATTCCAGTCTACCTCCTGAAATCGGTTTCCTGCAATTCTGCCCCTCTTTCAAGTCTTCTTCGGAGCCTTACTTCAATATATTTTTGGATGATAGCTGTCATTTATAACTCTGCAGGTTTGTGAATTACAGTGCCCCTAAGCTGCTTTCTTCAACTCGCTTTCTTGTGAGCTGGCCGCAACACCGAATGATTGCTTCAGGCCCTAGTGTGGTTCCGGCATGGCTCGCTGAGCCTTTGGTTAATTCCTCTTCCTGGTGGGAAATGAGAGTTAAATTTGCCCGTCCAGACACCTCCAGCTAGTCTCTCATTGGTTCTCCCTATTCCTGTTCATTTTCTGCAGAAATTGCAAACTGGGCCAAACAGGAGGTTAAAGGCACTGACTCTCCAAGTGGGGAGAGTGTTAGTAAAGCGTCTGGAATGTTGCACCCGAGTACCAGGGGACGAAAACTGAGACACATTTGAACACGTTTCCCGATCACATGGTGGATCATACTCTGGGTTCCACATGCATGTTTTAGCTGAAGGAAGAATCCCTTAAACCTGGAGAGTTGAGAACCATGGAATGGGTACCATGCAATATGACTTCAAAGGGTCTGCATTTGCTCACCGAACCTCACCAATCCTATCACTGCTGCGTTTATGCCGCTGTACACACGCTTGATTCTCTTTCGGAGACATATAAATCCATAGGTTTTAAGATTGTTACTAGTCAGGTATATTCTTAGGCGTTTAATATGGGGTGTTGAGTCCACTTCGTTGAGCAAGCAGTAGCTCTTGTCTATTACATATTTGGCTTATGGAAAGGTATCTGTGCTAATTTCACTCTCTGGTTTTATGCAGCACCCCAACTCACCTTTCCCCTTAAGCAAGCATAAGTTGGTTTTCGACATTTGAGATCCTATTCTGTTTTGTAATTCAGTTCCTGTGTAGCCATGTTTACATTCCGTGTATTAGTGATATCTTATGATGCTTCTTTTTATGTGTGACTTATTTCACTTAGAATCATCGTACCTGAATCCACTCATTATGCTGCTACTGGCCTGATGACATAGATTTCATTGCTGAGTGATATTGCATTGTACGTAAGTACCACAACTTCTTTATCCATTTTTCGCTTTCTGTGATATTGAACTTGTACCGTAAACGAGGTTCTTGTAAACAGAGCCATCCCAAACTTTGGGGTGGCTGTGTCTTTTTTATTTTAATTTCCCTAAGCTATAGGACCATAAGTGGAAGTGCCCTAGGCTCTGTTGCTTTGTTTTTTAGATGTTTCAGGAAACACCATACACTTCTCCAGAGTGGCTGTTGGCAATTAACATCCCGCCCATCAGCATAAGAAGGCTCCCAGTTCTCCATGGCCTGTCCTGCCTTTCTGGATTTTACACTTTTTTCAGATGGCCCTTTTGACCGGGGGGCAGTGAGACTTCATTGTAGTGCAGATTTCCTTTGCAAGCTTGCTTGGTTGGCCAAAAAGGGCGTATGCGTTTTTTCCTGAATATATTCAGGAAAAAACGCATACGCCCTTTTTGGCCAAGTGCATCATTGTGGACGTTCTGCCTCTTTTCCTATGCTTTACATGCAATTCCAGTCTACCTCCTGAAATCGGTTTCCTGCAATTCTGCCCCGCTTTCAAGTCCTCTTGGCAGCCTTACTTCAATATATTTTTGGACGAGAGCTGTCATTTAGAACTCTGCAGGTTTGTGAATTACAGTGCCTTGAGCTCCTGTCTTCAACTCGCTTTCTTGTGAGCTGGCAGCAACACCGCAGGATTGCTTCAGGCCCTAGTGTGGTTCCGGCATGGCTCGCTGAGCCTTTGGTAATTCCTCTTCTTGGTGGGAAATAAGAGTTAAATTTGCCCGTCCAGACACCTCCAGCTAGTCTCTCATTGGTTCTCCCTATTCCTGTTCATTTTCCGCAGAAATTGCAAACTGGGCCAAACAGGAGGTTAAAGGCACTGACTCTCCAAGTGGGGAGAGTGTTAGTAAAGCGTCTGGAATGTTGCACCCGAGTACCAGGGGACAAAAACTGAGACACATTTGAACACGTTTCCCGATCACACGGTGGATCATACTCTGGGTTCCACATGCATGTTTTAGCTGAAGGAAGAATCCCTTAAACCTGGAGAGTTGAGAACCATGGAATGGGTACCATGCAATATGACTTCAAAGGGTCTGCATTTGCTCACCGAACCTCACCAATCCTATCACTGCTGCGTTTATCCCGCTGTACACACGCTTGATTCTCTTTTGGAGACATATAAATCCATAGGTTTTAAGATTCTTACTAGTCAGGTATATTCTTAGGCGTTTAATATGGGGTGTTGAGTCCACTTTGTTGAGCAAGAAATAGCTCTTGTCTATTACATATTTGGCTTATGGAAAGGTATCTGTGCTAATTTCAATCTCTGGTTTTATGCAGCACCCCAACTCACCTTTCCCCTTAAGCAAGCATAAGTTGGTTTTCTACATTTGAGACCCTATTCTGTTTTGTAATTCAGTTCCTGTGTAGCCAAGTTTACCTTCCGTGTATTAGTGATATCTTATGATGTTTCTTTTTCTGTGTGACATATTTCACTTAGAATCATCGTACCTGAATCCACTCATTATGCTGCTATGGGCCTGATGACAGAGATTTCATTGCTGAGTGATATTGCATTGTACGTTAGTACCAGAACTTCTTTATCCATTTTTCGCTTTCTGCGATATTGAACTTGTACCGTAAATGAGGTTCTTGTAAACAGAGCCGTCCCAAACTTTGGGGTGGCTGTGTCTTTTTGATTTTAATTTCCCTAATCTATAGGACCATAAGTGGAAGTGCCCTAGGCTCTGTTGCTTTGTTTTTTAGATGTTTCAGGAAACACCATACACTTCTCCAGAGTGGCTGTTGGCAATTTACATCCCGCCCATCAGCATAACAAGGCTCCCAGTTCTCCATGGCCTGTCCTGCCTTTCTGGATTTTACACTTTTTTCAGATGGCCCTTTTGACCGGGGGGCAGTGAGACTTCATTGTAGTGCAGATTTCCTTTGCAAGCTTGCTTGGTTGGCCAAAAAGGGCGTATGCGTTTTTTCCTGAATATATTCAGGAAAAAACGCATACGCCCTTTTTGGCCAAGTGCATCATTGTGGACGTTCTGCCTCTTTTCCTATGCTTTTCATGCAATTCCAGTCTACCTCCTGAAATCGGTTTCCTGCAATTCTGCCCCGCTTTCAAGTCCTCTTGGCAGCCTTACTTCAATATATTTTTGGATGATAGCTGTCATTTATACCTCTGCAGGTTTGTGAATTACAGTGCCCCTGAGCTTCTTTCTTCAACTCGCTTTCTTGTGAGCTGGCCGCAACACCGCAGGATTGCTTCAAGCCCTAGTGTAGTTTCGGCATGGCTCGCTTAGCCTTTGGTTAATTCCTCTTCCTGGTGGGAAATGAGAGTTAAATTTGCCCGTCCAGACACCTCCAGCTAGTCTCTCATTGGTTCTCCCTATTCCTGTTAATTTTCCACAGAAATTGCAAACTGGGCCAAACAGGAGGTTAAAGGCACTGACTCTCCAAGTGGGGAGAGTGTTAGTAAAGCGTCTGGAATGTTGCATCCGAGTACCAGGGGACGAAAACTGAGACACATTTGAACACGTTTCCCGATCACACGGTGGATCATACTCTGGGTTCCACATGCATGTTTTAGCTGAAGGGAGAATCCCTTAAACCTGGAGAGTTGAGAACCATGGAATGGGTACCATGCAATATGACTTCAAAGGGTCTGCATTTGCTCACCGAACCTCACCAATCCTATCACTGCTGCGTTTATGCCGCTGTACACACGCTTGATTCTCTTTCGTAGACATATCAATCCATAGGTTTTAAGATTCTTACTAGTCAGGTATATTCTTAGGCGTTTAATATGTGGTGTTGAATCCACTTCGTTGAGCAAGCAGTAGCTCTTGTCTATTACATATTTGGCTTATGGAAAGGTATCTGTGTTAATTTCAATCTCTGGTTTTATGCAGCACCCCAACTCACCTTTCCCCTTAAGCAAGCATAAGTTGGTTTTCTACATTTGAGACCCTATTCTGTTTTGTAATTCAGTTCCTGTGTAGGCAAGTTTACATTCCGTGTATTAGTGATATCTTATGATGTTTCTTTTTCTGTGTGACTTATTTCACTTAGAATCATCGTACCTGAATCCACTCATTATGCTGCTACTGGCCTGATGACATAGATTTCATTGCTGAGTGGTATTGCATTGTACGTAAGTACCACAATTTCTTTATCCATTTTTCACTTTCTGCAATATTGAACTTGTACCGTAAATGAGGTTCTTGTAAACAGAGCCGTCCCAAACTTTGGGGTGGCTGTGTCTTTTTGATTTTAATTTCCCTAATCTATAGGACCATAAGTGGAAGTGCCCTAGCCTCTGTTGCTTTGTTTTTTAGATGTTTCAGGAAACACCATACACTTCTCCAGAGTGGCTGTTGGCAATTTACATCCCGCCCATCAGCATAAGAAGGCTCCCAGTTCTCCATGGCCTGTCCTGCCTTTCTGGATTTTACAGTTTTTTCAGATGGCCCTTTTGACCGGGGGGCAGTGAGACTTCATTGTAGTGCAGATTTCCTTTGCAAGCTTGCTTGGTTGGCCAAAAAGGGCGTATGCGTTTTTTCCTGAATATATTCAGGAAAAAACGCATACGCCCTTTTTGGCCAAGTGCATCATTGTGGACGTTCTGCCTCTTTTCCTATGCTTTACATGCAATTCCAGTCTACCTCCTGAAATCGGTTTCCTGCAATTCTGCCCCGCTTTCAAGTCCTCTTGGCAGCCTTACTTCAATATATTTTTGGATGATAGCTGTCATTTATAACTCTGCAGGTTTGTGAATTACAGTGCCCCTGAGCTTCTTTCTTCAACTCGCTTTCTTGTGAGCTGGCCGCAACACCGCAGGATTGCTTCAAGCCGTAGTGTAGTTTTGGCATGGCTCGCTTAGCCTTTGGTTAATTCCTCTTCCTGGTGGGAAATGAGAGTTAAATTTGCCCGTCCAGACACCTCCAGCTAGTCTGTCATTGGTTCTCCCTATTCCTGTTAATTTTCCACAGAAATTGCAAACTGGGCCAAACAGGAGGTTAAAGGCACTGACTCTCCAAGTGGGGAGAGTGTTAGTAAAGCGTCTGGAATGTTGCACCCGAGTACCAGGGGACGAAAACTGAGACACATATGAACACGTTTCCCGATCACACGGTGGATCATACTCTGGGTTCCACATGCATGTTTTAGCTGAAGGAAGAATCCCTTACCTAGAGAGTTGAGACGCATAGAATGGGTACCATGCAATATGACTTCAAAGGGTCTGCATTTGCTCACCGAACCTCACCAATCCTATCACTGCTGCGTTTATGCCGCTGTACACACGCTTGATTCCCTTTCGGAGACATATAAATCCATAGGTTTTAAGATTCTTACTAGTCAGGTATATTCTTAGGCGTTTAATATGGGTTGTTGAGTCCACTTCGTTGAGCAAGCAGTAGCTCTTGTCTATTACATATTTGGCTTATGGAAAGGTATCTGTGTTAATTTCAATCTCTGGTTTTATGCAGCACCCCATCTCACCTTTCCCCTTAAGCAAGCATAAGTTGGTTTTCTACATTTGAGACCCTATTCTGTTTTGTAATTCAGTTCCTGTGTAGCCAAGTTTACATTCCGTGTATTAGTGATACCTTATGATGTTTCTTTTTCTGTGTGACTTATTTTACTTAGAATCATCGTACCTGAATCCATTCATTATGCTGCTACTGGCCTGATGACATAGATTTCATTGCTGAGTGATATTGCATTGTACGTAAGTACCACAACTTCTTTATCCATTTTTCGCTTTCTGCGATATTGAACTTGTACCGTAAATGAGGTTCTTGTAAACATAGCCGTCCCAAACTTTGGGGTGGCTGTGTGTTTTTGATTTTAATTTCCCTAATCTATAGGACCATAAGTGGAAGTGCCCTAGGCTCTCTTGCTTTGTTTTTTAGATGTTTCAGGAAACATCATACACTTCTCCAGAGTGGCTGTTGGCAATTTACATCCCGCCCATCAGCATAACAAGGCTCCCAGTTCTCCATGGCCTGTCCTGCCTTTCTGGATTTTACACTTTTTTCAGATGGCCCTTTTGACCGGGGGGCAGTGAGACTTCATTGTAGTGCAGATTTCCTTTGCAAGCTTGCTTGGTTGGCCAAAAAGGGCGTATGCGTTTTTTCCTGAATATATTCAGGAATATATTCAGGAAAAAACGCATACGCCCTTTTTGGCCAAGTGCATCATTGTGGACGTTCTGCCTCTTTTCCTATGCTTTACATGCAATTCCAGTCTACCTCCTGAAATCGGTTTCCTGCAATTCTGCCCCGCTTTCAAGTCCTCTTGGCAGCCTTACTTCAATATATTTTTGGACGATAGCTGTCATTTATAACTCTGAAGGTTTGTGAATTACAGTGCCCCTGAGCTCCTTTTTTCAACTGGCTTTCTTGTGAGCTGGCCGCAACACCGCAGGATTGCTTCAGGCCCTAGTGTGGTTCCGGCATGGCTCGCTGAGCCTTTGGTTAATTCCTCTTCCTGGTGGGAAATGAGAGTTAAATTTGCCCGTCCAGACACCTCCAGCTAGTCTCTCATTGGTTCTCCCTATTCCTGTACATTTTCCGCAGAAATTGCACACTGGGCCAAACAGGAGGTTAAAGGCGCTGACTCTCCAAGTGGGGAGAGTGTTAGTAAAGCGTCTGGAATGTTGCACCCGAGTACCAGGGGACGAAAACTGAGACACATTTGAACACGTTTTCCGTTCACATGGTGGATCATACTCTGGGTTCCACATGCATGTTTTAGCTGAAGGAAGAATCCCTTACCTGGAGAGTTGAGACGCATGGAATGGGTACCATGCAATATGACTTCAAAGGGTCTGCATTTGCTCACCGAACCTCACCACTCCTATCACTGCTGCGTTTATGCCGCTGTACACACGCTGGATTCTCTTTCGGAGACATATAAATCCATAGGCTTTAAGATTCTTACTAGTCAGGTATATTCTTAGGCGTTTAATATGGGGTGTTGAGTCCACTTCGTTGAGCAAGCAGTAGCTCTTGTCTATTACATATTTGGCTTATGGAAAGGTATCTGTGCTAATTTCAATCTCTGGTTTTATGCAGCACTCCAACTCACCTTTCCCCTTAAGCAAGCATAAGTTGGTTTTCTACATTTGAGACCCTATTCTGTTTTGTAATTCAGTTTCTGTGTAGGCAAGTTTACATTCCGTGTATTAGTGATATCTTATGATGTTTCTTTTTCTGTGTGACTTATTTCACTTAGAATCATCGTACCTGAATCCACTCATTATGCTGCTACTGGCCTGAAGACATAGATTTCATTGCTGAGTGGTATTGCATTGTACGTAAGTACCACAACTTCTTTATCCATTTTTCGCTTTCTGCAATATTGAACTTGTACCGTAAATGAGGTTCTTGTAAACGGAGCTGTCCCAAACTTTGGGGTGGCTGTGTCTTTTTGATTTTAATTTCCCTAATCTATAGGACCATAAGTGGAAGTGCCCTAGGCTCTGTTGCTTTGTTTTTTAGATGTTTCAGGAAACACCATACATTTCTCCAGAGTGGCTGTTGGCAATTTACATCCCGCCCATCAGCATAAGAAGGCTCCCAGTTCTCCATGGCCTGTCCTGCCTTTCTGGATTTTGCAGTTTTTTCAGATGGCCCTTTTGACAGGGGGGCAGTGAGACTTCATTGTAGTGCAGATTTCCTTTGCAAGCTTGCTTGGTTGGCCAAAAAGGGCGTATGCGTTTTTTCCTGAATATATTCAGGAAAAAACGCATACGCCCTTTTTGGCCAAGTGCATCATTGTGGACGTTCTGCCTCTTTTCCTATGCTTTTCATGCAATTCCAGTCTACCTCCTGAAATCGGTTTCCTGCAATTCTGCCCCGCTTTCAAGTCCTCTTGGCAGCCTTACTTCAATATATTTTTGGATGATAGCTGTCATTTATAACTCTGCAGGTTTGTGAATTACAGTGCCCCTGAGCTTCTTTCTTCAACTGGCTTTCTTGTGAGCTGGCCGCAACACCGCAGGATTGCTTCAAGCCGTAGTGTAGTTTCGGCATGGCTCACTTAGCCTTTGGTTAATTCCTCTTCCTGGTGGGAAATGAGAGTTAAATTTGCCCGTCCAGACACCTCCAGCTAGTCTGTCATTGGTTCTCCCTATTCCTGTTAATTTTCCACAGAAATTGCAAACTGGGCCAAACAGGAGGTTAAAGGCACTGACTCTCCAAGTGGGGAGAGTGTTAGTAAAGCGTCTGGAATGTTGCACCCGAGTACCAGGGGACGAAAACTGAGACACATATGAACACGTTTCCCGATCACACGGTGGATCATACTCTGGGTTCCACATGCATGTTTTAGCTGAAGGAAGAATCCCTTACCTGGAGAGTTGAGACGCATGGAATGGGTACCATGCAATATGACTTCAAAGGGTCTGCATTTGCTCACCGAACCTCACCAATCCTATCACTGCTGCGTTTATGCCGCTGTACACACGCTTGATTCCCTTTCGGAGACATATAAATCCATAGGTTTTAAGATTCTTACTAGTCAGGTATATTCTTAGGCGTTTAATATGGGGTGTTGAGTCCACTTCGTTGAGCAAGCAGTAGCTCTTGTCTATTACATATTTGGCTTATGGAAAGGTATCTGTGTTAATTTCAATCTCTGGTTTTATGCAGCACCCCATCTCACCTTTCCCCTTAAGCAAGCATAAGTTGGTTTTCTACATTTGAGACCCTATTCTGTTTTGTAATTCAGTTCCTGTGTAGACAAGTTTACATTCCGTGTATTAGTGATACCTTATGATGTTTCTTTTTCTGTGTGACTTATTTTACTTAGAATCATCGTACCTGAATCCATTCATTATGCTGCTACTGGCCTGATGACATAGATTTCATTGCTGAGTGATATTGCATTGTACGTAAGTACCACAACTTCTTTATCCATTTTTCGCTTTCTGCGATATTGAACTTGTACCATAAATGAGGTTCTTGTAAACATAGCCGTCCCAAAATTTGGGGTGGCTGTGTGTTTTTGATTTTAATTTCTCTAATCTATAGGACCATAAGTGGAAGTGCCCTAGGCTCTGTTGCTTTGTTTTTTAGATGTTTCAGGAAACACCATACATTTCTCCAGAGTGGCTGTTGGCAATTTACATCCCGCCCATCAGCAGAACAAGGCTCCCAGTTCTCCATGGCCTGTCCTGCCTTTCTGGATTTTACACTTTTTTCAGATGGCCCTTTTGACCGGGGGGCAGTGAGACTTCATTGTAGGGCAGATTTCCTTTGCAAGCTTGCTTGGTTGGCCAGAAAGGGCGTATGCGTTTCTTCCTGAATATATTCAGGAAGAAACGCATACGCCCTTTTTGGCCAAGTGCATCATTGTGGACGTTCTGCCTCTTTTCCTATGCTTTACATGCAATTCCAGTCTACCTCCTGAAATCGGTTTCCTGCAATTCTGCCCCGCTTTCAAGTCCTCTTGGCAGCCTTACTTCAATATATTTTTGGACGATAGCTGTCATTTATAACTCTGAAGGTTTGTGAATTACAGTGCCCCTGAGCTCCTTTTTTCAACTGGCTTTCTTGTGAGCTGGCCGCAACACCGCAGGATTGCTTCAGGCCCTAGTGTGGTTCCGGCATGGCTCGCTGAGCCTTTGGTTAATTCCTCTTCCTGGTGGGAAATGAGAGTTAAATTTGCCCGTCCAGACACCTCCAGCTAGTCTCTCATTGGTTCTCCCTATTCCTGTACATTTTCCGCAGAAATTGCACACTGGGCCAAACAGGAGGTTAAAGGCGCTGACTCTCCAAGTGGGGAGAGTGTTAGTAAAGCGTCTCGAATGTTGCACACGAGTACCAGGAGACGAAAACTGAGACACATTTGAACACGTTTTCCGTTCACATGGTGGATCATACTCTGGGTTCCACATGCATGTTTTAGCTGAAGGAAGAATCCCTTAAACCTGGAGAGTTGAGAACCATGGAATGGGTACCATGCAATATGACTTCAAAGGGTCTGCATTTGCTCACCGAACCTCACCAATCCTATCACTGCTGCGTTTATGCCGCTGTACACACGCTGGATTCTCTTTCGGAGACATATAAATCCATAGGTTTTAAGATTCTTACTAGTCAGGTATATTCTTAGGCGTTTAATATGGGGTGTTGAGTCCACTTTGTTGAGCAAGAAATAGCTCTTGTCTATTACATATTTGGCTTATGGAAAGGTATCTGTGCTAATTTCAATCTCTGGTTTTATGCAGCACCCCAACTCACCTTTCCCCTTAAGCAAGCATAAGTTGGTTTTCTACATTTGAGACCCTATTCTGTTTTGTAATTCAGTTCCTGTGTAGCCAAGTTTACCTTCCGTGTATTAGTGATATCTTATGATGTTTCTTTTTCTGTGTGACATATTTCACTTAGAATCATCGTACCTGAATCCACTCATTATGCTGCTATGGGCCTGATGACAGAGATTTCATTGCTGAGTGATATTGCATTGTACGTTAGTACCAGAACTTCTTTATCCATTTTTCGCTTTCTGCGATATTGAACTTGTACCGTAAACGAGGTTCTTGTAAACAGAGCCGTCCCAAACTTTGGGGTGGCTGTGTCTTTTTGATTTTAATTTCCCTAATCTATAGGACCATAAGTGGAAGTGCCCTAGGCTCTGTTGCTTTGTTTTTTAGATGTTTCAGGAAACACCATACACTTCTCCAGAATGGCTGTTGGCAATTTACATCCCGCCCATCAGCATAAGAAGGCTCCCAGTTCTCCATGGCCTGTCCTGCCTTTCTGGATTTTACACTTTTTTCAGATGGCCCTTTTGACCGGGGGGCAGTGAGACTTCATTGTAGTGCAGATTTCCTTTGCAAGCTTGCTTGGTTGGCCAAAAAGGGCGTATGCGTTTTTTCCTGAATATATTCAGGAAAAAACGCATACGCCCTTTTTGGCCAAGTGCATCATTGTGGACGTTCTGCCTCTTTTCCTATGCTTTTCATGCAATTCCAGTCTACCTCCTGAAATCGGTTTCCTGCAATTCTGCCCCGCTTTCAAGTCCTCTTGGCAGCCTTACTTCAATATATTTTTGGATGATAGCTGTCATTTATAACTCTGCAGGTTTGTGAATTACAGTGCCTCTGAGCTTCTTTCTTCAACTCGCTTTCTTGTGAGCTGGCCGCAACACCGCAGGATTGCTTCAAGCCCTAGTGTAGTTTCGGCATGGCTCGCTTAGCCTTTGGTTAATTCCTCTTCCTGGTGGGAAATGAGAGTTAAATTTGCCCGTCCAGACACCTCCAGCTAGTCTCTCATTGGTTCTCCCTATTCCTGTTAATTTTCCACAGAAATTGCAAACTGGGCCAAACAGGAGGTTAAAGGCACTGACTCTCCAAGTGGGGAGAGTGTTAGTAAAGCGTCTGGAATGTTGCATCCGAGTACCAGGGGACGAAAACTGAGACACATTTGAACACGTTTCCCGATCACACGGTGGATCATACTCTGGGTTCCACATGCATGTTTTAGCTGAAGGAAGAATCCCTTAAACTTGGAGAGTTGAGAACCATGGAATGGGTACCATGCAATATGACTTCAAAGGGTCTGCATTTGCTCACCGAACCTCACCAATCCTATCACTGCTGCGTTTATGCCGCTGTACACACGCTTGATTCTCTTTCGTAGACATATCAATCCATAGGTTTTAAGATTCTTACTAGTCAGGTATATTCTTAGGCGTTTAATATGTGGTGTTGAATCCACTTCGTTGAGCAAGCAGTAGCTCTTGTCTATTACATATTTGGCTTATGGAAAGGTATCTGTGCTAATTTCAATCTCTGGTTTTATGCAGCACCCCAACTCACCTTTCCCCTTAAGCAAGCATAAGTTGGTTTTCTACATTTGAGACCCTATTCTGTTTTGTAATTCAGTTCCTGTGTAGGCAAGTTTACATTCCGTGTATTAGTGATATCTTATGATGTTTCTTTTTCTGTGTGACTTATTTCACTTAGAATCATCGTACCTGAATCCACTCATTATGCTGCTACTGGCCTGATGACATAGATTTCATTGCTGAGTGGTATTGCATTGTACGTAAGTACCACAATTTCTTTATCCATTTTTCACTTTCTGCAATATTGAACTTGTACTGTAAATGAGGTTCTTGTAAACAGAGCCGTCCCAAACTTTGGGGTGGCTGTGTCTTTTTGATTTTAATTTCCCTAATCTATAGGACCATAAGTGGAAGTGCCCTAGCCTCTGTTGCTTTGTTTTTTAGATGTTTCAGGAAACACCATACACTTCTCCAGAGTGGCTGTTGGCAATTTACATCCCGCCCATCAGCATAAGAAGGCTCCCAGTTCTCCATGGCCTGTCCTGCCTTTGTGGATTTTACAGTTTTTTCAGATGGCCCTTTTGACTGGGGGGCAGTGAGACTTCATTGTAGTGCAGATTTCCTTTGCAAGCTTGCTTGGTTGGCCAAAAAGGGCGTATGCGTTTTTTCCTGAATATATTCAGGAAAAAACGCATACGCACTTTTTGGCCAAGTGCATCATTGTGGACGTTCTGCCTCTTTTCCTATGCTTTTCATGCAATTCCAGTCTACCTCCTGAAATCGGTTTCCTGCAATTCTGCCCCGCTTTCAAGTCCTCTTGGCAGCCTTACTTCAATATATTTTTGGATGATAGCTGTCATTTATAACTCTGCAGGTTTGTGAATTACAGTGCCCCTGAGCTTCTTTCTTCAACTCGCTTTCTTGTGAGCTGGCCGCAACACCGCAGGATTGCTTCAAGCCGTAGTGTAGTTTCGGCATGACTCACTTAGCCTTTGGTTAATTCCTCTTCCTGGTGGGAAATGAGAGTTAAATTTGCCCGTCCAGACACCTCCAGCTAGTCTGTCATTGGTTCTCCCTATTCCTGTTAATTTTCCACAGAAATTGCAAACTGGGCCAAACAGGAGGTTAAAGGCACTGACTCTCCAAGTGGGGAGAGTGTTAGTAAAGCGTCTGGAATGTTGCACCCGAGTACCAGGGGACGAAAACTGAGACACATATGAACACGTTTCCCGATCACACGGTGGATCATACTCTGGGTTCCACATGCATGTTTTAGCTGAAGGAAGAATCCCTTACCTAGAGAGTTGTGACGCATGGAATGGGTACCATGCAATATGACTTCAAAGGGTCTGCATTTGCTCACCGAACCTCACCAATCCTATCACTGCTGCGTTTATGCCGCTGTACACACGCTTGATTCCCTTTCGGAGACATATAAATCCATAGGTTTTAAGATTCTTACTAGTCAGGTATATTCTTAGGCGTTTAATATGGGGTGTTGAGTCCACTTCGTTGAGCAAGCAGTAGCTCTTGTCTATTACATATTTGGCTTATGGAAAGGTATCTGTGTTAATTTCAATCTCTGGTTTTATGCAGCACCCCATCTCACCTTTCCCCTTAAGCAAGCATAAGTTGGTTTTCTACATTTGAGACCCTATTCTGTTTTGTAATTCAGTTCCTGTGTAGCCAAGTTTACATTCCGTGTATTAGTGATACCTTATGATGTTTCTTTTTCTGTGTGACTTATTTTACTTAGAATCATCGTACCTGAATCCATTCATTATGCTGCTACTGGCCTGATGACATAGATTTCATTGCTGAGTGATATTGCATTGTACGTAAGTACCACAACTTCTTTATCCATTTTTCGCTTTCTGCGATATTGAACTTGTACCGTAAATGAGGTTCTTGTAAACATAGCCGTCCCAAACTTTGGGGTGGCTGTGTGTTTTTGATTTTAATTTCTCTAATCTATAGGACCATAAGTGGAAGTGCCCTAGGCTCTGTTGCTTTGTTTTTTAGATGTTTCAGGAAACACCATACACTTCTCCAGAGTGGCTGTTGGCAATTTACATCCCGCCCATCAGCATAACAAGGCTCCCAGTTCTCCATGGCCTGTCCTGCCTTTCTGGATTTTACACTTTTTTCAGATGGCCCTTTTGACCGGGGGGCAGTGAGACTTCATTGTAGTGCAGATTTCCTTTGCAAGCTTGCTTGGTTGGCCAAAAAGGGCGTATGCGTTTTTTCCTGAATATATTCAGGAATATATTCAGGAAAAAACGCATACGCCCTTTTTGGCCAAGTGCATCATTGTGGACGTTCTGCCTCTTTTCCTATGCTTTACATGCAATTCCAGTCTACCTCCTGAAATCGGTTTCCTGCAATTCTTCCCCGCTTTCAAGTCCTCTTGGCAGCCTTACTTCAATATATTTTTGGACGATAGCTGTCATTTATAACTCTGAAGGTTTGTGAATTACAGTGCCCCTGAGCTCCTTTCTTCAACTCGCTTTCTTGTGAGCTGGCCGCAACACCGCAGGATTGCTTCAGGCCCTAGTGTGGTTCCGGCATGGCTCGCTGAGCCTTTGGTTAATTCCTCTTCCTGGTGGGAAATGAGAGTTAAATTTGCCCGTCCAGACACCTCCAGCTAGTCTCTCATTGGTTCTCCCTATTCCTGTACATTTTCCGCAGAAATTGCACACTGGGCCAAACAGGAGGTTAAAGGCGCTGACTCTCCAAGTGGGGAGAGTGTTAGTAAAGCGTCTGGAATGTTGCACCCGAGTACCAGGGGACGAAAACTGAGACACATTTGAACACGTTTTCCGTTCACATGGTGGATCATACTCTGGGTTCCACATGCATGTTTTAGCTGAAGGAAGAATCCCTTACCTGGAGAGTTGAGACGCATGGAATGGGTACCATGCAATATGACTTCAAAGGGTCTGCATTTGCTCACCGAACCTCACCACTCCTATCACTGCTGCGTTTATGCCACTGTACACACGCTGGATTCTCTTTCGGAGACATATAAATCCATAGGCTTTAAGATTCTTACTAGTCAGGTATATTCTTAGGCGTTTAATATGGGGTGTTGAGTCCACTTCGTTGAGCAAGCAGTAGCTCTTGTCTATTACATATTTGGCTTATGGAAAGGTATCTGTGCTAATTTCAATCTCTGGTTTTATGCAGCACTCCAACTCACCTTTCCCCTTAAGCAAGCATAAGTTGGTTTTCTACATTTGAGACCCTATTCTGTTTTGTAATTCAGTTCCTGTGTAGGCAAGTTTACATTCCGTGTATTAGTGATATCTTATGATGTTTCTTTTTCTGTGTGACTTATTTCACTTAGAATCATCGTACCTGAATCCACTCATTATGCTGCTACTGGCCTGAAGACATAGATTTCATTGCTGAGTGGTATTGCATTGTACGTAAGTACCACAACTTCTTTATCCATTTTTCGCTTTCTGCAATATTGAACTTGTACCGTAAATGAGGTTCTTGTAAACGGAGCTGTCCCAAACTTTGGGGTGGCTGTGTCTTTTTGATTTTAATTTCCCTAATCTATAGGACCATAAGTGGAAGTGCCCTAGGCTCTGTTGCTTTGTTTTTTAGATGTTTCAGGAAACACCATACACTTCTCCAGAGTGGCTGTTGGCAATTTACATCCCGCCCATCAGCATAACAAGGCTCCCAGTTCTCCATGGCCTGTCCTGCCTTTCTGGATTTTACACTTTTTTCAGATGGCCCTTTTGACCGGGGGGCAGTGAGACTTCATTGTAGTGCAGATTTCCTTTGCAAGCTTGCTTGGTTGGCCAAAAAGGGCGTATGCGTTTTTTCCTGAATATATTCCTGAATATATTCAGGAAAAAACGCATACACCCTTTTTGGCCAAGTGCATCATTGTGGACGTTCTGCCTCTTTTCCTATGCTTTACATGCAATTCCAGTCTACCTCCTGAAATCGGTTTCCTGCAATTCTGCCCCGCTTTCAAGTCCTCTTGGCAGCCTTACTTCAATATATTTTTGGACGATAGCTGTCATGTATAACTCTGCAGGTTTGTGAATTACAGGGCCCCTGAGCTCCTTTCTTCAACTCGCTTTCTTGTGAGCTGGCCGCAACACCGCAGGATTGCTTCAGGCCCTAGTGTGGTTCCAGCATGGCTCGCTGAGCCTTTGGTTAATTCCTCTTCCTGGTGGGAAATGAGAGTTAAATTTGCCCGTCCAGACACCTCCAGCTAGTCTCTCATTGGTTCTCCCTATTCCTGTTCATTTTCCGCAGAAATTGCAAACTGGGCCAAACAGGAGGTTAAAGGCACTGACTCTCCAAGTGGGGAGAGTGTTAGTAAAGCGTCTGGAATGTTGCACCCGAGTACCAGGGGACGAAAACTGAGACACATTTGAACATGTTTCCCGATCACACGGTGGATCATACTCTGGGTTCCACATGCATGTTTTAGCTGAAGGAAGAATCCCTTAAACCTGGAGAGTTGAGAACCATGGAATGGGTACCATGCAATATGACTTCAAAGGGTCTGCATTTGCTCACCGTACCTCACCAATCCTATCACTGCTGCGTTTATGCCGCTGTACACACGCTTGATTCTCTTTCGGAGACATATAAATCCATAGGTTTTAAGATTCTTACTAGTCAGGTATATTCTTAGGCGTTTAATATGGGGTGTTGAGTCCACTTCGTTGAGCAAGCAGTAGCTCTTGTCTATTACATATTTGTCTTATGGAAAGGTATCTGTGCTAATTTCAATCTCTGGTTTTATGCAGCACCCCAACTCACCTTTCCCCTTAAGCAAGCATAAGTTGGTTTTCTACATTTGAGACCCTATTCTGTTTTGTAATTCAGTTCCTGTGTAGCCAAGTTTACATTCCGTGTATTAGTGATATCTTATGATGTTTCTTTTTCTGTGTGACTTATTTCACTTAGAATCATCGTACCTGAATCCACTCATTATGCTGCTACTGGCCTGATGACATACATTTCATTGCTGAGTGATATTGCATTGTACGTAAGTACCACAACTTCTTTATCCATTTTTCGCTTTCTGCGATATTGTACTTGTACCGTAAAAGAGCTTCTTGTAAACAGAGCCATTCCAAATTTTGGGGTGGCTGTGTCTTTTTGATTTTAATTTCCCTAATTTATAGGACCATAAGTGGAAGTGCCCTAGGCTCTGTTGCTTTGTTTTTTAGATGTTTCAGGAAACACCATACACTTCTGCAGAGTGGCTGTTGGAAATTTACATCCCGCACATCAGCCTAAATAGGCTCCCAGTTCTCCATGGCCTGTCCTGCCTTTCTGGATTTTACACTTTTTTCAGATGGCCCTTTTGACCGGGGGGCAGTGAGACTTCATTGTAGTGCAGATTTCCTTTGCAAGCTTGCTTGGTTGGCCAAAAACGGCGTATGCGTTTTTTCCTGAATATATTCAGGAAAAAACGCATACGCACTTTATGGCCAAGTGCATCATTGTGGACGTTCTGCCTCTTTTCCTATGCTTTACATGCAATTCCAGTCTACCTCCTGAAATCGGTTTCCTGCAATTCTGCCCCGCTTTCAAGTCCTCTTGGCAGCCTTACTTCAATATATTTTTGGACGATAGCTGTCATGTATAACTCTACATGTTTGTGAATTACAGGGCCCCTGAGCTCCTTTCTTCAACTCGCTTTCTTGTGAGCTGGCCGCAACACCGCAGGATTGCTTCAGGCCCTAGTGTGGTTCCGGCATGGCTCGCTGAGCCTTTGGTTAATTCCTCTTCCTGGTGGGAAATGAGAGTTAAATTTGCCCGTCCAGACACCTCCAGCTAGTCTCTCATTGGTTCTCCCTATTCCTGTTCATTTTCCGCAGAAATTGCAAACTGGGCCAAACAGGAGGTTAAAGGCACTGACTCTCCAAGTGGGGAGAGTGTTAGTAAAGCGTCTGGAATGTTGCACCCGAGTACCAGGGGACGAAAACTGAGACACATTTGAACATGTTTCCTGATCACACGGTGGATCATACTCTGAGTTCCACATGCATGTTTTAGCTGAAGGAAGAATCCCTTAAACCTGGAGAGTTGAGAACCATGGAATGGGTACCATGCAATATGACTTCAAAGGGTCTGCATTTGCTCACCGAACCTCACCAATCCTATCACTGCTGCGTTTATGCCGCTGTACACACACTTGATTCTCTTTCGGAGACATATAAATCCATAGGTTTTAAGATTCTTACTAGTCAGGTATATTCTTAGGTGTTTAATATGGGGTGTTGAGTCCACTTCGTTGAGCAAGCAGTACCTCTTGTCTATTACATATTTGTCTTATGGAAAGGTATCTGTGCTAATTTCAATCTCTGGTTTTATGCAGCACCCCAACTCACCTTTCCCCTTAAGCAAGCATAAGTTGGTTTTCTACATTTGAGACCCTATTCTGTTTTGTAATTCAGTTCCTGTGTAGCTAAGTTTACATTCCGTGTATTAGTGATATCTTATGATGTTTCTCTTTCTGTGTGACTTATTTCACTTAGAATCATCGTACCTGAATCCACTCATTATGCTGCTACTGGCCTGATGACATACATTTCATTGCTGAGTGATATTGCATTGTACGTAAGTACCACAACTTCTTTATCCATTTTTCGCTTTCTGCAATATTGAACTTGTACCGTAAACGAGGTTCTTGTAAACAGAGCCGTCCCAAATTTTGGGGTGGCTGTGTCTTTTTGATTTTAATTTCCCTAATTTATAGGACCATAAGTGGAAGTGCCCTAGGCTCTGTTGCTTTGTTTTTTAGATGTTTCAGGAAACACCATACACTTCTGCAGAGTGGCTGTTGGAAATTTACATCCCGCACATCAGCCTAAATAGGCTCCGAGTTCTCCATGGCCTGTCCTGCCTTTCTGGATTTTACACTTTTTTCAGATGGCCCTTTTGACCGGGGGGCAGTGAGACTTCATTGTAGTGCAGATTTCCTTTGCAAGCTTGCTTGGTTGGCCAAAAAGGGCGTATGCGTTTTTTCCTGAATATATTCAGGAAGAAACGCATACGCCCTTTTTGGCCAAGTGCATCATTGTGGACGTTCTGCCTCTTTTCCTATGCTTTACATGCAATTCCAGTCTACCTCCTGAAATCGGTTTCCTGCAATTCTGCCCCGCTTTCAAGTCCTCTTGGCAGCCTTACTTCAATATATTTTTGGACGATAGCTGTCATTTATAACTCTGAAGGTTTGTGAATTACAGTGCCCCTGAGCTCCTTTTTTCAACTGGCTTTCTTGTGAGCTGGCCGCAACACCGCAGGATTGCTTCAGGCCCTAGTGTGGTTCCGGCATGGCTCGCTGAGCCTTTGGTTAATTCCTCTTCCTGGTGGGAAATGAGAGTTAAATTTGCCCGTCCAGACACCTCCAGCTAGTCTCTCATTGGTTCTCCCTATTCCTGTACATTTTCCGCAGAAATTGCACACTGGGCCAAACAGGAGGTTAAAGGCGCTGACTCTCCAAGTGGGGAGAGTGTTAGTAAAGCGTCTCGAATGTTGCACCCGAGTACCAGGAGACGAAAACTGAGACACATTTGAACACGTTTTCCGTTCACATGGTGGATCATACTCTGGGTTCCACATGCATGTTTTAGCTGAAGGAAGAATCCCTTAAACCTGGAGAGTTGAGAACCATGGAATGGGTACCATGCAATATGACTTCAAAGGGTCTGCATTTGCTCACCGAACCTCACCAATCCTATCACTGCTGCGTTTATGCCGCTGTACACACGCTGGATTCTCTTTCGGAGACATATAAATCCATAGGTTTTAAGATTCTTACTAGTCAGGTATATTCTTAGGCGTTTAATATGGGGTGTTGAGTCCACTTTGTTGAGCAAGAAATAGCTCTTGTCTATTACATATTTGGCTTATGGAAAGGTATCTGTGCTAATTTCAATCTCTGGTTTTATGCAGCACCCCAACTCACCTTTCCCCTTAAGCAAGCATAAGTTGGTTTTCTACATTTGAGACCCTATTCTGTTTTGTAATTCAGTTCCTGTGTAGCCAAGTTTACCTTCCGTGTATTAGTGATATCTTATGATGTTTCTTTTTCTGTGTGACATATTTCACTTAGAATCATCGTACCTGAATCCACTCATTATGCTGCTATGGGCCTGATGACAGAGATTTCATTGCTGAGTGATATTGCATTGTACGTTAGTACCAGAACTTCTTTATCCATTTTTCGCTTTCTGCGATATTGAACTTGTACCGTAAACGAGGTTCTTGTAAACAGAGCCGTCCCAAACTTTGGGGTGGCTGTGTCTTTTTGATTTTAATTTCCCTAATCTATAGGACCATAAGTGGAAGTGCCCTAGGCTCTGTTGCTTTGTTTTTTAGATGTTTCAGGAAACACCATACACTTCTCCAGAGTGGCTGTTGGCAATTTACATCCCGCCCATCAGCATAACAAGGCTCCCAGTTCTCCATGGCCTGTCCTGCCTTTCTGGATTTTACACTTTTTTCAGATGGCCCTTTTGACCGGGGGGCAGTGAGACTTCATTGTAGTGCAGATTTCCTTTGCAAGCTTGCTTGGTTGGCCAAAAAGGGCGTATGCGTTTTTTCCTGAATATATTCAGGAAAAAACGCATACGCCCTTTTTGGCCAAGTGCATCATTGTGGACGTTCTGCCTCTTTTCCTATGCTTTTCATGCAATTCCAGTCTACCTCCTGAAATCGGTTTCCTGCAATTCTGCCCCGCTTTCAAGTCCTCTTGGCAGCCTTACTTCAATATATTTTTGGATGATAGCTGTCATTTATAACTCTGCAGGTTTGTGAATTACAGTGCCCCTGAGCTTCTTTCTTCAACTCGCTTTCTTGTGAGCTGACCGCAACACCGCAGGATTGCTTCAAGCCCTAGTGTAGTTTCGGCATGGCTCGCTTAGCCTTTGGTTAATTCCTCTTCCTGGTGGGAAATGAGAGTTAAATTTGCCCGTCCAGACACCTCCAGCTAGTCTCTCATTGGTTCTCCCTATTCCTGTTAATTTTCCACAGAAATTGCAAACTGGGCCAAACAGGAGGTTAAAGGCACTGACTCTCCAAGTGGGGAGAGTGTTAGTAAAGCGTCTGGAATGTTGCATCCGAGTACCAGGGGACGAAAACTGAGACACATTTGAACACGTTTCCCGATCACACGGTGGATCATACTCTGGGTTCCACATGCATGTTTTAGCTGAAGGAAGAATCCCTTAAACCTGGAGAGTTGAGAACCATGGAATGGGTACCATGCAATATGACTTCAAAGGGTCTGCATTTGCTCACCGAACCTCACCAATCCTATCACTGCTGCGTTTATGCCGCTGTACACACGCTTGATTCTCTTTCGTAGACATATCAATCCATAGGTTTTAAGATTCTTACTAGTCAGGTATATTCTTAGGCGTTTAATATGGGGTGTTGAGTCCACTTCGTTGAGCAAGCAGTAGCTCTTGTCTATTACATATTTGGCTTATGGAAAGGTATCTGTGCTAATTTCAATCTCTGGTTTTATGCAGCACCCCATCTCACCTTTCCCCTTAAGCAAGCATAAGTTGGTTTTCTACATTTGAGACCCTATTCTGTTTTGTAATTCAGTTCCTGTGTAGCCAAGTTTACATTCCGTGTATTAGTGATACCTTATGATGTTTCTTTTTCTGTGTGACTTATTTTACTTAGAATCATCGTACCTGAATCCATTCATTATGCTGCTACTGGCCTGATGACATAGATTTCATTGCTGAGTGATATTGCATTGTACGTAAGTACCACAACTTCTTTATCCATTTTTCGCTTTCTGCGATATTGAACTTGTACCGTAAATGAGGTTCTTGTAAACATAGCCGTCCCAAACTTTGGGGTGGCTGTGTGTTTTTGATTTTAATTTCCCTAATCTATAGGACCATAAGTGGAAGTGCCCTAGGCTCTGTTGCTTTGTTTTTTAGATGTTTCAGGAAACACCATACACTTCTCCAGAGTGGCTGTTGGCAATTTACATCCCGCCCATCAGCATAACAAGGCTCCCAGTTCTCCATGGCCTGTCCTGCCTTTCTGGATTTTACACTTTTTTCAGATGGCCCTTTTGACCGGGGGGCAGTGAGACTTCATTGTAGTGCAGATTTCCTTTGCAAGCTTGCTTGGTTGGCCAAAAAGGGCGTATGCGTTTTTTCCTGAATATATTCAGGAATATATTCAGGAAAAAACGCATACGCCCTTTTTGGCCAAGTGCATCATTGTGGACGTTCTGCCTCTTTTCCTATGCTTTACATGCAATTCCAGTCTACCTCCTGAAATCGGTTTCCTGCAATTCTTCCCCGCTTTCAAGTCCTCTTGGCAGCCTTACTTCAATATATTTTTGGACGATAGCTGTCATTTATAACTCTGAAGGTTTGTGAATTACAGTGCCCCTGAGCTCCTTTCTTCAACTCGCTTTCTTGTGAGCTGGCCGCAACACCGCAGGATTGCTTCAGGCCCTAGTGTGGTTCCGGCATGGCTCGCTGAGCCTTTGGTTAATTCCTCTTCCTGGTGGGAAATGAGAGTTAAATTTGCCCGTCCAGACACCTCCAGCTAGTCTCTCATTGGTTCTCCCTATTCCTGTACATTTTCCGCAGAAATTGCACACTGGGCCAAACAGGAGGTTAAAGGCGCTGACTCTCCAAGTGGGGAGAGTGTTAGTAAAGCGTCTGGAATGTTGCACCCGAGTACCAGGGGACGAAAACTGAGACACATTTGAACACGTTTTCCGTTCACATGGTGGATCATACTCTGGGTTCCACATGCATGTTTTAGCTGAAGGAAGAATCCCTTACCTGGAGAGTTGAGACGCATGGAATGGGTACCATGCAATATGACTTCAAAGGGTCTGCATTTGCTCACCGAACCTCACCACTCCTATCACTGCTGCGTTTATGTCACTGTACACACGCTGGATTCTCTTTCGGAGACATATAAATCCATAGGCTTTAAGATTCTTACTAGTCAGGTATATTCTTAGGCGTTTAATATGGGGTGTTGAGTCCACTTCGTTGAGCAAGCAGTAGCTCTTGTCTATTACATATTTGGCTTATGGAAAGGTATCTGTGCTAATTTCAATCTCTGGTTTTATGCAGCACTCCAACTCACCTTTCCCCTTAAGCAAGCATAAGTTGGTTTTCTACATTTGAGACCCTATTCTGTTTTGTAATTCAGTTCCTGTGTAGGCAAGTTTACATTCCGTGTATTAGTGATATCTTATGATGTTTCTTTTTCTGTGTGACTTATTTCACTTAGAATCATCGTACCTGAATCCACTCATTATGCTGCTACTGGCCTGAAGACATAGATTTCATTGCTGAGTGGTATTGCATTGTACGTAAGTACCACAACTTCTTTATCCATTTTTCGCTTTCTGCAATATTGAACTTGTACCGTAAATGAGGTTCTTGTAAACGGAGCTGTCCCAAACTTTGGGGTGGCTGTGTCTTTTTGATTTTAATTTCCCTAATCTATAGGACCATAAGTGGAAGTGCCCTAGGCTCTGTTGCTTTGTTTTTTAGATGTTTCAGGAAACACCATACATTTCTCCAGAGTGGCTGTTGGCAATTTACATCCCGCCCATCAGCATAAGAAGGCTCCCAGTTCTCCATGGCCTGTCCTGCCTTTCTGGATTTTACAGTTTTTTCAGATGGCCCTTTTGACCGGGGGGCAGTGAGACTTCATTGTAGTGCAGATTTCCTTTGCAAGCTTGCTTGGTTGGCCAAAAAGGGCGTATGCGTTTTTTCCTGAATATATTCAGGAAAAAACGCATACGCCCTTTTTGGCCAAGTGCATCATTGTGGACGTTCTGCCTCTTTTCCTATGCTTTTCATGCAATTCCAGTCTACCTCCTGAAATCGGTTTCCTGCAATTCTGCCCCACTTTCAAGTCCTCTTGGCAGCCTTACTTCAATATATTTTTGGATGATAGCTGTCATTTATAACTCTGCAGGTTTGTGAATTACAGTGCCCCTGAGCTTCTTTCTTCAACTCGCTTTCTTGTGAGCTGGCCGCAACACCGCAGGATTGCTTCAAGCCGTAGTGTAGTTTCGGCATGGCTCACTTAGCCTTTGGTTAATTCCTCTTCCTGGTGGGAAATGAGAGTTAAATTTGCCCGTCCAGACACCTCCAGCTAGTCTGTCATTGGTTCTCCCTATTCCTGTTAATTTTCCACAGAAATTGCAAACTGGGCCAAACAGGAGGTTAAAGGCACTGACTCTCCAAGTGGGGAGAGTGTTAGTAAAGCGTCTGGAATGTTGCACCCGAGTACCAGGGGACGAAAACTGAGACACATATGAACACGTTTCCCGATCACACGGTGGATCATACTCTGGGTTCCACATGCATGTTTTAGCTGAAGGAAGAATCCCTTACCTGGAGAGTTGAGACGCATGGAATGGGTACCATGCAATATGACTTCAAAGGGTCTGCATTTGCTCACCGAACCTCACCAATCCTATCACTGCTGCGTTTATGCCGCTGTACACACGCTTGATTCCCTTTCGGAGACATATAAATCCATAGGTTTTAAGATTCTTACTAGTCAGGTATATTCTTAGGCGTTTAATATGGGGTGTTGAGTCCACTTCGTTGAGCAAGCAGTAGCTCTTGTCTATTACATATTTGGCTTATGGAAAGGTATCTGTGTTAATTTCAATCTCTGGTTTTATGCAGCACCCCATCTCACCTTTCCCCTTAAGCAAGCATAAGTTGGTTTTCTACATTTGAGACCCTATTCTGTTTTGTAATTCAGTTCCTGTGTAGCCAAGTTTACATTCCGTGTATTAGTGATACCTTATGATGTTTCTTTTTCTGTGTGACTTATTTTACTTAGAATCATCGTACCTGAATCCATTCATTATGCTGCTACTGGCCTGATGACATAGATTTCATTGCTGAGTGATATTGCATTTTACGTAAGTACCACAACTTCTTTATCCATTTTTCGCTTTCTGCGATATTGAACTTGTACCGTAAATGAGGTTCTTGTAAACATAGCCGTCCCAAACTTTGGGGTGGCTGTGTGTTTTTGATTTTAATTTCCCTAATCTATAGGACCATAAGTGGAAGTGCCCTAGGCTCTGTTGCTTTGTTTTTTAGATGTTTCAGGAAACACCATACATTTCTCCAGAGTGGCTGTTGGCAATTTACATCCCGCCCATCAGCATAACAAGGCTCCCAGTTCTCCATGGCCTGTCCTGCCTTTCTGGATTTTACACTTTTTTCAGATGGCCCTTTTGACCGGGGGGCAGTGAGACTTCATTGTAGTGCAGATTTCCTTTGCAAGCTTGCTTGGTTGGCCAAAAAGGGCGTATGCGTTTTTTCCTGAATATATTCAGGAATATATTCAGGAAAAAACGCATACGCCCTTTTTGGCCAAGTGCATCATTGTGGACGTTCTGCCTCTTTTCCTATGCTTTACATGCAATTCCAGTCTACCTCCTGAAATCGGTTTCCTGCAATTCTGCCCCGCTTTCAAGTCCTCTTGGCAGCCTTACTTCAATATATTTTTGGACGATAGCTGTCATTTATAACTCTGAAGGTTTGTGAATGACAGTGCCCCTGAGCTCCTTTTTTCAACTGGCTTTCTTGTGAGCTGGCCGCAACACCGCAGGATTGCTTCAGGCCCTAGTGTGGTTCCGGCATGGCTCGCTGAGCCTTTGGTTAATTCCTCTTCCTGGTGGGAAATGAGAGTTAAATTTGCCCGTCCAGACACCTCCAGCTAGTCTCTCATTGGTTCTCCCTATTCCTGTACATTTTCCGCAGAAATTGCACACTGGGCCAAACAGGAGGTTAAAGGCGCTGACTCTCCAAGTGGGGAGAGTGTTAGTAAAGCGTCTCGAATGCTGCACCCGAGTACCAGGGGACGAAAACTGAGACACATTTGAACACGTTTTCCGTTCACATGGTGGATCATACTCTGGGTTCCACATGCATGTTTTAGCTGAAGGAAGAATCCCTTAAACCTGGAGAGTTGAGAACCATGGAATGGGTACCATGCAATATGACTTCAAAGGGTCTGCATTTGCTCACCGAACCTCACCAATCCTATCACTGCTGCGTTTATGTCGCTGTACACACGCTGGATTCTCTTTCGGAGACATATAAATCCATAGGTTTTAAGATTCTTACTAGTCAGGTATATTCTTAGGCGTTTAATATGGGGTGTTGAGTCCACTTCGTTGAGCAAGCAGTAGCTCTTGTCTATTACATATTTGACTTATGGAAAGGTATCTATGCTAATTTCAATCTCTGGTTTTATGCAGCACCCCAACTCACCTTTCCCCTTAAGCAAGCATAAGTTGGTTTTCTACATTTGAGACCCTATTCTGTTTTGTAATTCAGTTCCTGTGTAGCCAAGTTTACATTCCGTGTATTAGTGATACCTTATGATGTTTCTTTTTCTGTGTGACTTATTTTACTTAGAATCATCGTACCTGAATCCACTTATTATGCTGCTACTGGCCTGATGACATAGATTTCATTGCTGAGTGATATTGCATTGTACGTAAGTACCACAACTTCTTTATCCATTTTTCGCTTTCTGCGATATTGAACTTGTACCGTAAATGAGGTTCTTGTAAACAGAGCCGTCCCAAACTTTGGGGTGGCTGTGTCTTTTTGATTTTAATTTCCCTAATCTATAGGACCATAAGTGGAAGTGCCCTAGGCTCTGTTGCTTTGTTTTTTAGATGTTTCAGGAAACACCATACACTTCTCCAGAGTGGCTGTTGGCAATTTACATCCCGCCCATCAGCATAACAAGGCTCCCAGTTCTCCATGGCCTGTCCTGCCTTTCTGGATTTTACACTTTTTTCAGATGGCCCTTTTGACCGGGGGGCAGTGAGACTTCATTGTAGTGCAGATTTCCTTTGCAAGCTTGCTTGGTTGGCCAAAAAGGGCGTATACGTTTTTTCCTGAATATATTCCTGAATATATTCAGGAAAAAACGCATACACCCTTTTTGGCCAAGTGCATCATTGTGGACGTTCTGCCTCTTTTCCTATGCTTTACATGCAATTCCAGTCTACCTCCTGAAATCGGTTTCCTGCAATTCTGCCCCGCTTTCAAGTCCTCTTGGCAGCCTTACTTCAATATATTTTTGGACGATAGCTGTCATGTATAACTCTGCAGGTTTGTGAATTACAGGGCCCCTGAGCTCCTTTCTTCAACTCGCTTTCTTGTGAGCTGGCCGCAACACCGCAGGATTGCTTCAGGCCCTAGTGTGGTTCCAGCATGGCTCGCTGAGCCTTTGGTTAATTCCTCTTCCTGGTGGGAAATGAGAGTTAAATTTGCCCGTCCAGACACCTCCAGCTAGTCTCTCATTGGTTCTCCCTATTCCTGTTCATTTTCCGCAGAAATTGCAAACTGGGCCAAACAGGAGGTTAAAGGCACTGACTCTCCAAGTGGGGAGAGTGTTAGTAAAGCGTCTGGAATGTTGCACGCGAGTACCAGGGGACGAAAACTGAGACACATTTGAACATGTTTCCCGATCACACGGTGGATCATACTCTGGGTTCCACATGCATGTTTTAGCTGAAGGAAGAATCCCTTAAACCTGGAGAGTTGAGAACCATGGAATGGGTACCATGCAATATGACTTCAAAGGGTCTGCATTTGCTCACCGTACCTCACCAATCCTATCACTGCTGCGTTTATGCCGCTGTACACACGCTTGATTCTCTTTCGGAGACATATAAATCCATAGGTTTTAAGATTCTTACTAGTCAGGTATATTCTTAGGCGTTTAATATGGGGTGTTGAGTCCACTTCGTTGAGCAAGCAGTAGCTCTTGTCTATTACATATTTGTCTTATGGAAAGGTATCTGTGTTAATTTCAATCTCTGGTTTTATGCAGCACCCCAACTCACCTTTCCCCTTAAGCAAGCATAAGTTGGTTTTCTACATTTGAGACCCTATTCTGTTTTGTAATTCAGTTCCTGTGTAGCCAAGTTTACATTCCGTGTATTAGTGATATCTTATGATGTTTCTTTTTCTGTGTGACTTATTTCACTTAGAATCATCGTACCTGAATCCACTCATTATGCTGCTACTGGCCTGATGACATACATTTCATTGCTGAGTGATATTGCATTGTACGTAAGTACCACAACTTCTTTATCCATTTTTCGCTTTCTGCGATATTGTACTTGTACCGTAAAAGAGCTTCTTGTAAACAGAGCCATCCCAAATTTTGGGGTGGCTGTGTCTTTTTGATTTTAATTTCCCTAATTTATAGGACCATAAGTGGAAGTGCCCTAGGCTCTGTTGCTTTGTTTTTTAGATGTTTCAGGAAACACCATACACTTCTGCAGAGTGGCTGTTGGAAATTTACATCCCGCACATCAGCCTAAATAGGCTCCCAGTTCTCCATGGCCTGTCCTGCCTTTCTGGATTTTACACTTTTTTCAGATGGCCCTTTTGACCGGGGGGCAGTGAGACTTCATTGTAGTGCAGATTTCCTTTGCAAGCTTGCTTGGTTGGCCAAAAAGGGCGTATGCGTTTTTTCCTGAATATATTCAGGAAAAAACGCATACGCCCTTTTTGGCCAAGTGCATCATTGTGGACGTTCTGCCTCTTTTCCTATGCTTTACATGCAATTCCAGTCTACCTCCTGAAATCGGTTTCCTGCAATTCTGACTCGCTTTCAAGTCCTCTTGGCAGCCTTACTTCAATATATTTTTGGACGATAGCTGTCATGTATAACTCTGCAGGTTTGTGAATTACAGGGCCCCTGAGCTCCTTTCTTCAACTCGCTTTCTTGTGAGCTGGCCGCAACACCGCAGGATTGCTTCAGGCCCTAGTGTGGTTCCGGCATGGCTCGCTGAGCCTTTGGTTAATTCCTCTTCCTGGTGGGAAATGAGAGTTAAATTTGCCCGTCCAGACACCTCCAGCTAGTCTCTCATTGGTTCTCCCTATTCCTGTTCATTTTCCGCAGAAATTGCAAACTGGGCCAAACAGGAGGTTAAAGGCACTGACTCTCCAAGTGGGGAGAGTGTTAGTAAAGCGTCTGGAATGTTGCACCCGAGTACCAGGGGACGAAAACTGAGACACATTTGAACACGTTTCCCGATCACACGTTGGATCATACTCTGGGTTCCACATGCATGTTTTAGCTGAAGGAAGAATCCCTTAAACCTGGAGAGTTGAGAACCATGGAATGGGTACCATGCAATATGACTTCAAAGGGTCTTCATTTGCTCACCGAACCTCACCAATCCTTTCACTGCTGCGTTTATGCCGCTGTACATACGCTTGATTCTCTTTCGGAGACATATAAATCCATAGGTTTTAAGATTCTTACTAGTCAGGTATATTCTTAGGCGTTTAATATGGGGTGTTGAGTCCACTTCGTTGAGCAAGCAGTAGCTCTTGTCTATTACATATTTGGCTTATGGAAAGGTATCTGTGTTAATTTCAATCTCTGGTTTTATTCAGCACCCCAACTCACCTTTCCCCTTAAGCAAGCATAAGTTTGTTTTCTACATTTGAGACCCTGTTCTGTTTTGTAATTCAGTTCCTGTGTAGCCAAGTTTACATTCCGTGTATTAGTGATATCTTATGATGTTTCTTTTTCTGTGTGACATATTTCACTTAGAATCATCGTACCTGAATCCACTCATTATGCTGCTATGGGCCTGATGACATAGATTTCATTGCTGAGTGATATTGCATTGTACGTCAGTACCACAACTTCTTTATCCATTTTTCGCTTTCTGCGATATTGAACTTGTACCGTAAACGAGGTTCTTGTAAACAGAGCCGTCCCAAATTTTGGGGTGGCTGTGTCTTTTTGATTTTAATTTCCCTAAGCTATAGGACCATAAGTGGAAGTGCCCTAGGCTCTGTTGCTTTGTTTTTTAGATGTTTCAGGAAACACCATACACTTCTGCAGAGTGGCTGTTGGCAATTTACATCCCGCGCATCAGCATAACAAGGCTCCCAGTTCTCCATGGACTGTCCTGCCTTTCTGGATTTTACACTTTTTTCAGATGGCCCTTTTGACCGGGGGGCAGTGAGACTTCATTGTAGTGCAGATTTCCTTTGCAAGCTTGCTTGGTTGGCCAAAAAGGGCGTATGCGTTTTTTCCTGAATATATTCAGGAAAAAACGCATACGCCCTTTTTGGCCCAGTGCATCATTGTGGACGTTCTGCCTCTTTTCCTATGCTTTACATGCAATTCCAGTCTACCTCCTGAAATCGGTTTCCTGCAATTCTGACCCGATTTCAAGTCCTCTTGGCAGCCTTACTTCAATATATTTTTGGACGATAGCTGTCATGTATAACTCTGCAGGTTTTTGAATTACAGGGCCCCTGAGCTCCTTTCTTCAACTCGCTTTCTTGTGAGCTGGCCGCAACACCGCAGGATTGCTTCAGGCCCTAGTGTGGTTCCGGCATGGCTCGCTGAGCATTTGGTTAATTCCTCTTCCTGGTGGGAAATGAGAGTTAAATTTGCCCATCCAGACACCTCCAGCTAGTCTCTCATTGGTTCTCCCTATTCCTGTTCATTTTCCGCAGAAATTGCAAACTGGGCCAAACAGGAGGTTAAAGGCACTGACTCTCCAAGTGGGGAGAGTGTTAGTAAAGCGTCTGGAATGTTGCACCCGAGTGCCAGGGGACGAAAACTGAGACACATTTGAACATGTTTCCCGATCACACGGTGGATCATACTCTGGGTTCCACATGCATCTTTTAGCTGAAGGAAGAATCCCTTAAACCTGGAGAGTTGAGAACCATGGAATGGGTACCATGCAATATGACTTCAAAGGGTCTGCATTTGCTCACCGAACCTCACCAATCCTATCACTGCTGCGTTTATGCCGCTGTACACACACTTGATTCTCTTTCGGAGACATATAAATCCTTAGGTTTTAAGATTCTTACTAGTCAGGTATATTCTTAGGCGTTTAATATGGGGTGTTGAGTCCACTTCGTTGAGCAAGCAGTAGCTCTTGTCTATTACATATTTGGCTTATGGAAAGGTATCTGTGCTAATTTCAATCTCTGGTTTTATGCAGCACCCCAACTCACCTTTCCCCTTAAGCAAGCATAAGTTGGTTTTCTACATTTGAGACCCTATTCTGTTTTGTAATTCAGTTCCTGTGTAGCCAAGTTTACATTCCGTGTATTAGTGATATCTTATGATGTTTCTTTTTCTGTGTGACATATTTCACTTAGAATCATCGTACCTGAATCCACTCATTATGCTGCTGTGGGCCTGATGACATAGATTTAATTGCTGAGTGATATTGCATTGTACGTTAGTACCACAACTTCTTTATCCATTTTTGGCTTTCTGTGATATTGAACTTGTACCAAAAACGAGGTTCTTGTAAACAGAGCTGTCCCAAACTTTGGGGTGGCTGTGTCTTTTTGATTTTAATTTCCCTAAGCTATAGGACCATAAGTGGAAGTGCCCTAGGCTCTGTTGCTTTGTTTTTTAGATGTTTCAGGAAACACCATACACTTCTCCAGAGTGGCTGTTGGCTATTTACATCCCGCCCATCAGCATAACAAGGCTCCCAGTTCTCCATGGACTGTCCTGCCTTTCTGGATTTTACACTTTTTTCAGATGGCCCTTTTGACCGGGGGGCAGTGAGACTTCATTGTAGTGCAGATTTCCTTTGCAAGCTTGCTTGGTTGGCCAAAAAGGGCGTATGCATTTTTTCCTGAATATATTCAGGAAAAAACGCATACGCACTTTTTGGCCAAGTGCATCATTGTGGACGTTCTGCCTCTTTTCCTATGCTTTACATGCAATTCCAGTCTACCTCCTGAAATCGGTTTCCTGCAATTCTGACCCGCTTTCAAGTCCTCTTGGCAGCCTTACTTCAATATATTTTTGGACGATAGCTGTCATGTATAACTCTGCAGGTCTGTGAATTACAGGGCCCCTGAGCTCCTTTCTTCAACTCGCTTTCTTGTGAGCTGGCCGCAACACTGCAGGATTGCTTCAGGCCCTAGTGTGGTTCCGGCATGGCTCGCTGAGCCTTTGGTTAATTCCTCTTCCTGGTGGGAAATGAGAGTTAAATTTGCCCGTCCAGACACCTCCAGCTAGTCTGTCATTGGTTCTCCCTATTCCTGTTCATTTTCCGCAGAAATTGCAAACTGAGCCAAACAGGAGGTTAAAGGCACTGACTCTCCAAGTGGGGAGAGTGTTAGTAAAGCGTCTGGAATGTTGCACCCGAGTACCAGGGGACGAAAACTGAGACACATTTGAACACGTTTCCCGATCACACGTTGGATCATACTCTGGGTTCCACATGCATGTTTTAGCTGAAGGAAGAATCCCTTAAACCTGGAGAGTTGAGAACCATGGAATGGGTACCATGCAATATGACTTCAAAGGGTCTTCATTTGCTCACCGAACCTCACCAATCCTTTCACTGCTGCGTTTATGCCGCTGTACATACGCTTGATTCTCTTTCAGAGACATATAAATCCATAGGTTTTAAGATTCTTACTAGTCAGGTATATTCTTAGGCGTTTAATATGGGGTGTTGAGTCCACTTCGTTGAGCAAGCAGTAGCTCTTGTCTATTACATATTTGGCTTATGGAAAGGTATCTGTGTTAATTTCAATCACTGGTTTTATTCAGCACCCCAACTCACCTTTCCCCTTAAGCAAGCATAAGTTTGTTTTCTACATTTGAGACCCTGTTCTGTTTTGTAATTCAGTTCCTGTGTAGCCAAGTTTACATTCCGTGTATTAGTGATATCTTATGATGTTTCTTTTTCTGTGTGACATATTTCACTTAGAATCATCGTACCTGAATCCACTCATTATGCTGCTATGGGCCTGATGACATAGATTTCATTGCTGAGTGATATTGCATTGTACGTCAGTACCACAACTTCTTTATCCATTTTTCGCTTTCTGCGATATTGAACTTGTACCGTAAACGAGGTTCTTGTAAACAGAGCCGTCCCAAATTTTGGGGTGGCTGTGTCTTTTTGATTTTAATTTCCCTAAGCTATAGGACCATAAGTGGAAGTGCCCTAGGCTCTGTTGCTTTGTTTTTTAGATGTTTCAGGAAACACCATACACTTCTGCAGAGTGGCTGTTGGCAATTTACATCCCGCCCATCAGCCTAACTAGGCTCCCAGTTCTCCATGGCCTGTCCTGCCTGTCTGGATTTTACACTTTTTTCAGATTGCCCTTTTGACCGGGGTGCAGTGAGACTTCATTGTAGTGCAGATTTCATTTGCAAGCTTGCTTGGTTGGCCAAAAAGGGCGTATGTGTTTTTTCCTGAATATATTCAGGAAAAAACGCATACGCCCTTTTTGGCCAAGTGCATCATTGTGGACGTTCTGCCTCTTTTCCTATGCTTTACATGCAATTCCAGTCTACCTCCTGAAATCGGTTTCCTGCAATTCTGCCCCGCTTTCAAGTCCTCTTGGCAGCCTTACTTCAATATATTTTTGGACGATAGCTGTCATTTATAACTCTGCAGGTTTGTGAATTACAGTGCCCCTTAGCTCCTTTCTTCAACTCGCTTTCTTGTGAGCTGGCCGCAACACTGCAGGATTGCTTCAGGCCCTAGTGTGGTACTGGCATGGCACGCTGAGCCTTTGGTTAATTCCTCTTCCTGGTGGGAAATGAGAGTTAAATTTGCCCGTCCAGACACCTCCAGCTAGTCTCTCATTGGTTCTCCCTATTCCTGTTCATTTTCTGCAGAAATTGCAAAACTGGGCCAAACAGGAGGTTAAAGGCACTGACTCTCCAAGTGGGGAGAGTGTTAGTAAAGCATCTGGAATGTGGCACCCGAGTACCAGGGGACGAAAACTGAGACACATTTGAACACGTTTCCCGATCACACGGTGGATCATACTCTGGGTCCCACATGCATGTTTTAGCTGAAGGAAGAATCCCTTAAACCTGGAGAGTTGAGACCCATGGAATGGGTACCATGCAATATGACTTCAAACGGTCTTCATTTGCTCACCGAACCTCACCAATCCTTTCCCTGCTGCGTTTATGCCGCTGTACACACGCTTGATTCTCTTTCGGAGACATATAAATCCATAGGTTTTAAGATTCTTACTAGTCAGGTATATTCTTAGGTGTTTAATATGGGGTGTTGAGTCCACTTCGTTGAGCAAGCAGTAGCTCTTGTCTATTACATATTTGGCTTATGGAAAGTTATCTGTGTTAATTTCAATCTCTGGTTTTATGCAGCACCCCAACTCACCTTTCCCCTTAAGCAAGCATAAGTTTGTATTCTACATTTGAGACCCTATTCTGTTTTGTAATTCAGTTCCTGTGTAGCCAAGCTTACATTCCGTGTATTAGTGATATCTTATGATGTTTCTTTTTCTGTGTGACTTATTTCACTTAGAATCATCGTACCTGAATTCACTCATTATCCTTCTATGGGCCTGATGATATAGATTTCATTGCTGAGTGATATTGCATTGTACGTTAGTACCACAACTTCTTTATCCATTTTTCGCTTTCTGTGATATTGAACTTGTACCGTAAATGAGGTTCTTGTAAACAGAGCCGTCCCAAATTTTGGGGTGGCTGTGTCTTTTTGATTTTAATTTCCCTAAGCTATAGGACCATAAGTGGAAGTACCCTAGGCTCTGTTGCTTTGTTTTTTAGATGTTTCAGGAAACACCATACACTTCTGCAGAGTGGCTGTTGGCAATTTACATCCCGCCCATCAGCCTAACTAGGCTCCCTGTTCTCCATGGCCTGTCCTGCCTTTCTGGGTTTTACACTTTTTTCAGATGGCCCTTCTGACTGGGGGGCAGTGAGACTTCATTGTAGTGCAGATTTCCTTTGCAAGCTTGCTTGGTTGGCCAAAAAGGGCGTATGCGTTTTTTCCTGAATATATTCAGGAAAAAACGCATACACACTTTTTGGCCAAGTGCATCATTGTGGACGTTCTGCCTCTTTTCCTATGCTTTACATGCAATTCCAGTCTACCTCCTGAAATCGGTTTCCTGCAATTCTGCCCCGCTTTCAAGTCCTCTTGGCAGCCTTACTTCAATATATTTTTGGACGATAGCTGTCATTTATAACTCTGAAGGTTTGTGAATTACAGTGCCCCTGAGCTCCTTTCTTCAACTCGCTTTCTTGTGAGCTGGCCGCAACACCGAAGGATTGCTTCAGGCCCTAGTGTGGTACTGGCATGGCACGCTGAGCCTTTGGTTAATTCCTCTTCCTGGTGGGAAATGAGAGTTAAATTTGCCCGTCCAGACACCTCCAGCTAGTCTCTCATTGGTTCTCCCTATTCCTGTTCATTTTCTGCAGAAATTGCAAACTGGGCCAAACAGGAGGTTAAAGGCACTGACTCTCCAAGTGGGGAGAGTGTTAGTAAAGCGTCTGGAATGTTGCACCCGAGTACCAGGGGACGAAAATTGAGACACATTTGAACACGTTTCCCGATCACACGTTGGATCATACTCTGGGTTCCACATGCATGTTTTAGCTGAAGGAAGAATCCCTTAAACCTGGAGAGTTGAGAACCGTGGAATGGATACCATGCAATATGACTTCAAAGAGTCTTCATTTGCTCACCGAACCTCACCAATCCTTTCACTGCTGCGTTTATGCCACTGTACACACGCTTGATTCTCTTTCGGAGACATATAAATCCATAGGTTTTAAGATTCTTACTAGTCAGTTATATTCTTAGGCGTTTAATATGGGGTGTTGAGTCCACTTCGTTGAGCAAGCAGTAGCTCTTGTCTATTACATATTTGGCTTATGGAAAGGTATCTGTGCTAATTTCAATCTCTGGTTTTATGCAGCACCCCAACTCACCTTTCCCCTTAAGCAAGCATAAGTTGGTTTTCTACATTTGAGACCCTATTCTGTTTTGTAATTCAGTTCCTGTGTAGCCAAGTTTACATTCCGTGTATTAGTGATATCTTATGATGTTTCTTTTTCTGTCTGACTTATTTCACTTAGAATCATCGTACCTGAATCCACTCATTATCCTACTATGTGCCTGATGACATAGATTTCATTGCTGAGTAATATTGCATTGTACGTTAGTACCACAACTACTTTATCCATTTTTCGCTTTCTGCGATATTGAACTTGTACCGTAAACGAGGTTCTTGTAAACAGAGCCGTCCCAAATTTTGGGGTGGCTGTGTCTTTTTGATTTTAATTTCCCTAATTTATAGGACCATAAGTGGAAGTGCCCCAGGCTCTGTTGCTTTGTTTTTTAGATGTTTCAGGAAACACCATACACTTCTGCAGAGCTGCTGTTGGAAATTTACATCCCGCCCATCAGCCTCACTAGGCTCCCAGTTCTCCATGGCCTGTCCTGCCTTTCTGGATTTTACACTTTTTTCAGATGGCCCTTTTGACCGGGGGGCAGTGAGACTTCATTGTAGTGCAGATTTCCTTTGCAAGCTTGCTTGGTTGGCCAAAAAGGGCGTATGCGTTTTTTCCTGAATATATTCAGGAAAAAACGCATACGCCCTTTTTGGCCAAGTGCATCATTGTGGACGTTCTGCCTCTTTTCCTATGCTTTACATGCAATTCCAGTCTACCTCCTGAAATCGGTTTCCTGCAATTCTGCCCCGCTTTCAAGTCCTCTTGGCAGCCTTACTTCAATATATTTTTGGACGATAGCTGTCATTTATAACTCTGCAGGTTTGTGAATTACAGTGCCCCTGAGCTCCTTTCTTCAACTCGCTTTCTTGTGAGCTGGCCGCAACACTGCAGGATTGCTTCAGGCCCTAGTGTGGTACTGGCATGGCACGCTGAGCCTTTGGTTAATTCCTCTTCCTGGTGGGAAATGAGAGTTAAATTTGCCCGTCCAGACACCTCCAGCTAGTCTCTCATTGGTTCTCCCTATTCCTGTTCATTTTCTGCAGAAATTGCAAACTGGGCCAAACAGGAGGTTAAAGGCACTGACTCTCCAAGTGGGGAGAGTGTTAGTAAAGCATCTGGAATGTGGCACCCGAGTACCAGGGGACGAAAACTGAGACACATTTGAACACGTTTCCCGATCACACGTTGGATCATACTCTGGGTCACACATACATGTTTTAGCTGAAGGAAGAATCCCTTAAACCTGGAGAGTTGAGACCCATGGAATGGGTACCATGCAATATGACTTCAAACGGTCTTCATTTGCTCACCGAACCTCACCAATCCTTTCACTGCTGCGTTTATGCCGCTGTACACACGCTTGATTCTCTTTCGGAGACATATAAATCCATAGGTTTTAAGATTCTTACTAGTCAGGTATATTCTTAGGTGTTTAATATGGGGTGTTGAGTCCACTTCATTGAGCAAGCAGTAGCTCTTGTCTATTACATATTTGGCTTATGGAAAGGTATCTGTGTTAATTTCAATCTCTGGTTTTATGCAGCACCCCAACTCACCTTTCCCCTTAAGCAAGCATAAGTTGGTTTTCTACATTTGAGACCCTGTTCTGTTTTGTAATTCAGTTCCTGTGTAGCCAAGCTTACATTCCGTGTAGTAGTGATATCTTATGATGTTTCTTTTTCTGTGTGACTTATTTCACTTAGAATCATCGTACCTGAATTCACTCATTATCCTTCTATGGGCCTGATGATATAGATTTCATTGCTGAGTGATATTGCATTGTACGTTAGTACCACAACTTCTTTATCCATTTTTCGCTTTCTGTGATATTGAACTTGTACCGTAAATGAGGTTCTTGTAAACAGAGCCGTCCCAAATTTTGGGGTGGGTGTGTCTTTTTGATTTTAATTTCCCTAAGCTATAGGACCATAAGTGGAAGTACTCTAGGCTCTGTTGCTTTCTTTTTTAGATGTTTCAGGAAACACCATACACTTCTGCAGAGTGGCTGTTGGCAATTTACATCCCGCCCATCAGCCTAACTAGGCTCCCAGTTCTCCATGGCCTGTCCTGCTTTTCTGGATTTTACACTTTTTTCAGATGGCTCTTTTGACCGGGGGGCAGTGAGACTTCATTGTAGTGCAGATTTCCTTTGCAAGCTTGCTTGGTTGGCCAAAAGGTGCATATGCGTTTTTTCCTGAATATATTCAGGAAAAAACGCATACGCCCTTTTTGGCCAAGTGCATCATTGTGGACGTTCTGCCTCTTTTCCTATGCTTTACATGCAATTACAGTCTACCTCCTGAAATCGGTTTCCTGAAATTCTGCCCCGCTTTCAAGTCCTCTTGGCAGCCTTACTTCAATATATTTTTGGACGAGAGCTGTCATTTAGAACTCTGCAGGTTTGTGAATTACAGTGTCCCTGAGCTCCTTTCTTCAACTCGCTTTCTTGTGAGCTGGCCGCAACACTGCAGGATTGCTTCAGGCCCTAGTGTGGTACTGGCATGGCACGCTGAGCCTTTGGTTAATTCCTCTTCCTGGTGGGAAATGAGAGTTAAATTTGCCCGTCCAGACACCTCCAGCTAGTCTCTCATTGGTTCTCCCTATTCCTGTTCATTTTCTGCAGAAATTGCAAACTGGGCCAAACAGGAGGTTAAAGGCACTGACTCTCCAAGTGGGGAGAGTGTTAGTAAAGCGTCTGGAATGTTGCACCCGAGTACCAGGGGACGAAAACTGAGACACATTTGAACACGTTTCCCGATCACACGGTGGATCATACTCTGGGTTCCACATGCATGTTTTAGCTGAAGGAAGAATCCCTTAAACCTGGAGAGTTGAGAACCATGGAATGGGTACCATGCAATATGTCTTCAAAGGGTCTGCATTTGCTCACCGAACATCACCAATCCTATCACTGCTGCGTTTATGCCGCTGTACACACGCTTGATTCTCTTTCGGAGACATATAAATCCATAGGTTTTAAGATTCTTACTAGTCAGTTATATTCTTAGGCGTTTAATATGGGGTGTTGAGTCCACTTCGTTGAGCAAGCAGTAGCTCTTGTCTATTACATATTTGGCTTATGGAAAGGTATCTGTGCTAATTTCAATCTCTGGTTTTATGCAGCACCCCAATTCACCTTTCCCCTAAGCAGGCATAAGTTGGTTTTCTACATTTGAGACCCTATTCTGTTTTGTAATTCAGTTCCTGTGTAGCCAAGTTTACATTCCGTGTATTAGTGATATCTTATGATGTTTCTTTTTCTGTCTGACTTATTTCACTTAGAATCATCGTACCTGAATCCACTCATTATCCTACTATGTGCCTGATGACATAGATTTCATTGCTGAGTAATATTGCATTGAACGTTAGTACCACAACTTCTTTATCCATTTTTCGCTTTCTGCGATATTGAACTTGTACCGTAAACGAGGTTCTTGTAAACAGAGCCGTCCCAAATTTTGGGGTGGCTGTGTCTTTTTGATTTTAATTTCCCAAATTTATAGGACCATAAGTGGAAGTGCCCTAGGCTCTGTTGCTTTGTTTTTTAGATGTTTCAGGAAACACCATACACTTCTGCAGAGTGGCTGTTGGCAATTTACATCCCGCCCATCAGCCTAACTAGGCTCCCAGTTCTCCATGGCCTGTCCTGCCTTTCTGGATTTTACACTTTTTTCAGATGGCCCTTTTGACCGGGGGGCAGTGAGACTTCATTGTAGTGCAGATTTCCTTTGCAAGCTTGCTTGGTTGGCCAAAAAGTGCATATGCGTTTTTTCCTGAATATATTCAGGAAAAAACGCATACGCCCTTTTTGGCCAAGTGCATCATTGTGGACGTTCTGCCTCTTTTCCTATGCTTTACATGCAATTCCAGTCTACCTCCTGAAATCGGTTTCCTGCAATTCTGCCCCGCTTTCAAGTCCTCTTGGCAGCCTTACTTCAATATATTTTTGGACGATAGCTGTCATTTATAACTCTGCAGGTTTGTGAATTACAGTGCCCCTGAGCTCCTTTCTTCAACTTGCTTTCTTGTGAGCTGGCCGCAACACTGCAGGATTGCTTCAGGCCCTAGTGTGGTACTGGCATGGCACGCTGAGCCTTTGGTTAATTCCTCTTCCTTGTGGGAAATGAGAGTTAAATTTGCCCGTCCAGACACCTCCAGCTAGTCTCTCATTGGTTCTCCCTATTCCTGTTCATTTTCCGCAGAAATTGCAAACTGGGCCAAACAGGAGGTTAAAGGCACTGACTCTCCAAGTGGGGAGAGTGTTAGTAAAGCATCTGGAATGTTGCACCCGAGTACCAGGGGACGAAAACTGAGACACATTTGAACACGTTTCCCGATCACACGGTGGATCATACTCTGGGTCCCACATGCATGTTTTAGCTGAAGGAAGAATCCCTTAAACCTGGAGAGATGAGACCCATGGAATGGGTACCATGCAATATGACTTCAAAGGGTCTTCATTTGCTCACCGAACCTCACCAATCCTTTCACTGCTGCGTTTATGCTGCTGTACACACGCTTGATTCTCTTTCGGAGACATATAAATCCATAGGTTTTAAGATTCTTACTAGTCAGGTATATTCTTAGGTGTTTAATATGGGGTGTTGAGTCCACTTCGTTGAGCAAGCAGTAGCTCTTGTCTATTACATATTTGGCTTATGGAAAGTTATCTGTGTTAATTTCAATCTCTGGTTTTATGCAGCACCCCAACTCACCTTTCCCCTTAAGCAAGCATAAGTTGGTTTTCTACATTTGGGACCCTGTTCTGTTTTTTAATTCAGTTCCTGGGTAGCCAAGCTTACATTCTGTGTAGTAGTGATATCTTATGATGTTTCTTTTTCTGTGTGACTTATTTCACTTAGAATCATCGTACCTGAATTCACTCATTATCCTTCCATGGGCCTGATGATATAGATTTCATTGCTGAGTGATATTGCATTGTACGTTAGTACCACAACTTCTTTATCCATTTTTCGCTTTCTGTGATATTGAACTTGTACCGTAAATGAGGTTCTTGTAAACAGAGCCGTCCCAAATTTTGGGGTGGCTGTGTCTTTTTGATTTTAATTTCCCTAAGCTATAGGACCATAAGTGGAAGTACCCTAGGCTCTGTTGCTTTCTTTTTTAGATGTTTCAGGAAACACCATACACTTCTGCAGAGTGGCTGTTGGCAATTTACATCCCGCCCATCAGCCTAACTAGGCTCCCAGTTCTCCATGGCCTGTCCTGCCTTTCTGGGTTTTACACTTTTTTCAGATGGCCCTTCTGACCGGGGGGCAGTGAGACTTCATTGTAGTGCAGATTTCCTTTGCAAGCTTGCTTGGTTGGCCAAAAAGTGCGTATGCGTTTTTTCCTGAATATATTCAGGAAAAAACGCATACGCCCTTTTTGGCCAAGTGCATCATTGTGGACGTTCTGCCTCTTTTCCTATGCTTTACATGCAATTACAGTCTACCTCCTGAAATCGGTTTCCTGCAATTCTTCCCCGCTTTCAAGTCCTCTTGGCAGCCTTACTTCAATATATTTTTGGACGATAGCTGTCATTTATAACTCTGCAGGTTTGTGAATTACAGTGCCCCTGAGCTCCTTTCTTCAACTCGCTTTCTTGTGAGCTGGCCGCAACACTGCAGGATTGCTTCATGCCCTAGTGTGGTACTGGCATGGCACGCTGAGCCTTTGGTTAATTCCTCTTCCTGGTGGGAAATGAGAGTTAAATTTGCCCGTCCAGACACCTCCAGCTAGTCTCTCATTGGTTCTCCCTATTCCTGTTCATTTTCCGCAGAAATTGCAAACTGGGCCAAACAGGAGGTTAAAGGCACTGACTCTCCAAGTGGGGAGAGTGTTAGTAAAGCATCTGGAATGTTGCACCCGAGTACCAGGGGACGAAAACTGAGACACATTTGAACACGTTTCCCGATCACACGGTGGATCATACTCTGGGTCCCACATGCATGTTTTAGCTGAAGGAAGAATCCCTTAAACCTGGAGAGATGAGACCCATGGAATGGGTACCATGCAATATGACTTCAAAGGGTCTTCATTTGCTCACCGAACCTCACCAATCCTTTCACTGCTGCGTTTATGCCGCTGTACACACGCTTGATTCTCTTTCGGAGACATATAAATCCATAGGTTTTAAGATTCTTACTAGTCAGGTATATTCTTAGGTGTTTAATATGGGGTGTTGAGTCCACTTCGTTGAGCAAGCAGTAGCTCTTGTCTATTACATATTTGGCTTATGGAAAGTTATCTGTGTTAATTTCAATCTCTGGTTTTATGCAGCACCCCAACTCACCTTTCCCCTTAAGCAAGCATAAGTTGGTTTTCTACATTTGGGACCCTGTTCTGTTTTTTAATTCAGTTCCTGGGTAGCCAAGCTTACATTCTGTGTAGTAGTGATATCTTATGATGTTTCTTTTTCTGTGTGACTTATTTCACTTAGAATCATCGTACCTGAATTCACTCATTATCCTTCCATGGGCCTGATGATATAGATTTCATTGCTGAGTGATATTGCATTGTACGTTAGTACCACAACTTCTTTATCCATTTTTCGCTTTCTGTGATATTGAACTTGTACCGTAAATGAGGTTCTTGTAAACAGAGCCGTCCCAAATTTTGGGGTGGGTGTGTCTTTTTGATTTTAATTTCCCTAAGCTATAGGACCATAAGTGGAAGTACCCTAGGCTCTGTTGCTTTCTTTTTTAGATGTTTCAGGAAACACCATACACTTCTGCAGAGTGGCTGTTGGCAATTTACATCCCGCCCATCAGCCTAACTAGGCTCCCAGTTCTCCATGGCCTGTCCTGCCTTTCTGGGTTTTACACTTTTTTCAGATGGCCCTTCTGACCGGGGGGCAGTGAGACTTCATTGTAGTGCAGATTTCCTTTGCAAGCTTGCTTGGTTGGCCAAAAAGTGCGTATGCGTTTTTTCCTGAATATATTCAGGAAAAAACGCATACGCCCTTTTTGGCCAAGTGCATCATTGTGGACGTTCTGCCTCTTTTCCTATGCTTTACATGCAATTACAGTCTACCTCCTGAAATCGGTTTCCTGCAATTCTTCCCCGCTTTCAAGTCCTCTTGGCAGCCTTACTTCAATATATTTTTGGACGATAGCTGTCATTTATAACTCTGCAGGTTTGTGAATTACAGTGCCCCTGAGCTCCTTTCTTCAACTCGCTTTCTTGTGAGCTGGCCGCAACACTGCAGGATTGCTTCAGGCCCTAGTGTGGTACTGGCATGGCACGCTGAGCCTTTGGTTAATTCCTCTTCCTGGTGGGAAATGAGAGTTAAATTTGCCCGTCCAGACACCTCCAGCTAGTCTCTCATTGGTTCTCCCTATTCCTGTTCATTTTCCGCAGAAATTGCAAACTGGGCCAAACAGGAGGTTAAAGGCACTGACTCTCCAAGTGGGGAGAGTGTTAGTAAAGCGTCTGGAATGTTGCACCCGAGTACCAGTGGACGAAAATTGAGACACATTTGAACACGTTTCCCGATCAGACGTTGGATCATACTCTGGGTTCCACATGCATGTTTTAGCTGAAGGAAGAATCCCTTAAACCTGGAGAGTTGAGAACCGTGGAATGGGTACCATGCACTATGACTTCAAAGGGTCTTCATTTGCTCACCGAACCTCACCAATCCTTTCACTACTGCGTTTATGCCGCTGTACACACGCTTGATTCTCTTTCGGAGACATATAAATTCACAGGTTTTAAGATTCTTACTAGTCAGGTATATTCTTAGGCGTTTAATATGGGGTGTTGAGTCCACTTCGTTGAGCAAGGAGTTGCTCTTGTCTATTACATATTTGTCTTATGGAAAGGTATCTGTGTTAATTTCAATCTCTGGTTTTATGCAGCACCCCAACTCACCTTTCCCCTTAAGCAAGCATAAGTTGGTTTTCTACATTTGAGACCCTATTCTGTTTTGTAATTCAGTTCCTGTGTAGCCAAGATTACATTCTGTGTATTAGTGATATCTTATGATGTTTCTTTTTCTGTGTGACTTATTTCACTTAGAATCATCGTACCTGAATCCACTCATTATGCTGCTACTGGCCTGATGACATACATTTCATTGCTGAGTGATATTGCATTGTACGTAAGTACCACAACTTCTTTATCCATTTTTCGCTTTCTGCGATATTGAACTTGTACCGTAAATGAGGTTCTTGTAAACAGAGCCGTCCCAAACTTTGGGGTGGCTGTGTCTTTTTGATTTTAATTTCCCTAATCTATAGGACCATAAGTGGAAGTGCCTTAGGCTGTGTTGCTCTGTTTTTTAGATGTTTCAGGAAACACCATACACTTCTCCAGAGTGGCTGTTGGCAATTTACATCCCGCCCATCAGCATAACAAGGCTCCCAGTTCTCCATGGCCTGTCCTGCCTTTCTGGATTTTACACTTTTTTCAGATGGCCCTTCTGACCGGGGGGCAGTGAGACTTCATTGTAGTGCAGATTTCCTTTGCAAGCTTGCTTGCTTGGCCAAAAATGGCCTATGCGTTTTTTCCTGAGTATATTCAGGAAAAAACGCAGACGCACTTTTTGTCCAAGTGCATCATTGTGGACGTTCTGCCTCTTTTCCTATGCTTTACATGCAATTCCAGTCTACCTCCTGAAATCGGTTTCCTGCAATTCTTCCCCGCTTTCAAGTCCTCTTGGCAGCCTTACTTCAATATATTTTTGGACGATAGCTGTCATTTATAACTCTGCAGGTTTGTGAATTACAGTGCCCCTGAGCTCCTTTCTTCAACTCGCTTTCTTGTGAGCTGGCCCCAACACCGCAGGATTGCTTCAGGCCCTAGTGTGGTTCCGGCATGGCTCGCTGAGCCTTTGGATAATTCCTCTTCTTGGTGGGAAATGAGAGTTAAATTTGCCCGTCCAGAACCCTCCAGCTAGTCTCTCATTGGTTCTCCCTATTCCTGTTCATTTTCCGCAGAAATTGCAAACTGGGTCAAACAGGAGGTTAAAGGCTCTGACTCCCCAAGTGGGGGAGAGTGTTAGTAAAGCGTCTGGAATGTTGCACCCGATTACCAGGGGATGAAAACTGAGACACATTTGAACACGTTTCCCGATCACACGGTGGATCATACTCTGGGTTCCACATGCATGTTTTAGCTGAAGGAAGAATCCCTTAAACCTGGAGAGTTGAGAACCATGGAATGGGTACCATGCAATATGTCTTCAAAGGGTCTGCATTTGCTCACCGAACCTCACCAATCCTATCACTGCTGCGTTTATGCCGCTGTACACACGCTTGATTCTCTTTCGGAGACATATAAATCCATAGGTTTTAAGATTCTTACTAGTCAGGTATATTCTTAGGCGTTTAATATGTGGTGTTGAGTCCGCTTCGTTGAGCAAGGAGTAGCTCTAGTGTATTACATATTTGGCTTATTGAACGGTATCTGTGCTTATTTCAATCTCTTGTTTTATGCAGCACACCAACTCACCTTTCCCCTTTAGCAAGCATAAGTTGGTTCTACATTTGAGACCCTGTTCTGTTTTGTAATTCATTTCCTGGGTAGCCAAGTTTACATTCCGTGTATTAGGGATATCTTATGATGTTTCTTTTTCTGTGTGACTTATTTCACTTAGAATCATTGTACCTGAATCCACTCATTATGCTGCTACGGGCCTGATGACATAGATTTCATTGCTGAATGATGTTGCATTCTACGTATGTACCACAACTTCTTTATCCATTTTTTGCTTTCTACGATATTGAACTTGTACCGTAAACGAGGTTCTTGTAAACAGAGCCATCCCAAACTTTGGGGTGGCTGTGTCTTTTTGATTTTAATTTCACTAAGCTATAGGACCATAAGTGGAAGTGCCCTAGGCTCTGTTGCTTTGTTTTTTAGATGTTTCAGGAAACACCATACACTTCTCCAGAGTGGCTGTTGGCAATTTACATCCTGCCCATAAGCACAAAAAGGCTCCCAGTTCTCCATGGCCTGTCCTGCCTTTCTGGATTTTACACTTTTTTCAGATGGCCCTTTTGACCGGGGGGCAGTGAGACTTCATTGTAGTGCAGATTTCCTTTGCAAGCTTGCTTGGTTGGCCAGAAAGGGCGTATGCGTTTCTTCCTGAATATATTCAGGAAGAAACGCATACGCCCTTTTTGGCCAAGTGCATCATTGTCGACGTTCTGAGTCTTTTCATATGTTTTCAATGCAGTTCCTGTCTACCTCTTGAAATCGGTTTCCTGCAATTCTGCCTTGCTGTCAGTGCCTCTTCATAGCCTTACCTCAATATACTTTTGGAAAATAGTTGGCCTTTATAACTCTGCAGGTTTTTGAATTGCAGTGGCCCTTAGCTCCATTTTTCAGCTCTTATTTTTGTGATCTTGCCTCATATCCACAGGATTTCTTCAGGTCCTATCCTTCTTCTGGGGCACCTTGCTCTGCCTTTGGTTAATTCTTCTTCCTGATGTGAAATTAGAGTGACATGTGCCCATTGAAACCGCTACAGCTATTTTCTCACTGGTTCCCCCTATTCCCATTCATCCTCCGCACTAACTGCAGACTGTGCGATACCGGAACTTAAAGGCATTGACTCTCCATGTGGAGATGTTGTTAGTAAAGTGGCTGGAATGTTGATCCGGAGCCCCAGGAGAGGAAAATGAGGTGCGTTTTAGAAACCTTTCCCGATCATATGGTATACCATCTGCTGGATTCCCCATGCATGGTTTAGCTGTAGGAAGATTCCCTTCAACCTGGAGTGTTGGGACCCTTGGAATGAGTAGTATGAAGTATTGCATTAAACTTTCGGCAGTTGCTCACCAAAGCTCACCAATGCTCTCAGCCCCAAGTGTCCAGCCTTATGTCTTATCCAGCTGTGGGTTTATATGTGGTCATTACAGGTTGCATCACAGCCCCTGAGCGAATTTTGTAAGAATTTTTCTCTCTTTCATTGTTTCTGCGTTTTGGTTTTAAAATTTATTTCTATAATGGGGTTTAGCTCATTTTCACTGCTGTGTTTGTGCCGCTCTGCACACACTTGATTCCCTTATGGAGATATATCAATACATGGGTTTTAAGATTCTTATTACTCAGATATATTTCTCTGCGGTGTATAGGGTGTGTTGAGGCCAGTTCATTGAGCAAGGTGTAGATCTTGTCTAATACCTATTTGGTTTATTGAACGGTATCTGTGCTAATTTCAAACTCTGGTTTTATGCATCACCCCACCTCTCCTTTCCCCTTAAGCTGACATAAGTGTGTTTTCTAAATGTGAGACACTGTTCTGTTTTGTAATTCATTTTTTGTGCAGCCATATTTATCCTCCCTCTATAAGTGATATCTTATGATATGTTTCTTTTTCTGTTTGACTTATTTCAAGTAGTATTATCGGACCTAAATCCACTCTTTATCCTTCTACTAGCCTTATTACATTGATTTCATGGTGAAGAGATATTCCATTGTACATAAGTACCACATTTTCTTTATCCATTGTTCTCTTTCCTGGGATATTTAAGGTGTACTGAAGTTGAGGTTCTTGTAAACAGAGTAGCCCTAAACTGTGGTGTGCTTGTGTCTTGTTGATTTTTAGACTTCCCTAGATATACTTCCATGATTGGAAGTGCCCTATGCTCTGTAGCTCTGTTTTTTAGATGATTTAGGAACCACCATACACTTCTCCAGAGTGGCTCTCGGCAGTTCACACACTGTCCATCAGCGTATAAAGGCTCCCTGTTCTCCATGGCCTGTCCTGCATTTCTGGTTTTTACAATTTTTTCGGATGGCCCTTTTGACCGGTGGGAAATGAGACTTCTTTGTTGTGCACATTTGCATTGCTTGCTTGCTTGGTTGCCCATAAAGTGCGTATGCGTTTTTTCCTGGATATATTCAGGAAAAAACGCATACTCCCTTTTGGGCCAACTACATCATTGTCGAAATTCTGCCGCTTTTCATGTACTTTAAGGACGAGTCCAATCTATCTCTTGAAATCTGTTTCTTGCAATTCTGTCTTGCATTCAGATCCTCTTCTTTGCCTTACCTCAACATATTTTTGGACGTTAGTTTTCATTTATAACTCTGCAGGTTTGTGAATTGCAGTGACCCTGAGCTCCATTTTTTAAGTTGCTCTTTTGTGAGCTGGCCTCAAAGCCGCAGGATTGCTTCAGGCCCTATTTTGGCTCCGGCGAGGCGGGCTGAGCCTTTTTTTAATTCTTACTCTTAATGGGAAATTAGAGTGACATGTGCCCGTCCAAACCCCTACAACTATTCTCTCATTGGTTCCCCCTCTTCCCGTTCATCCTCCTCACAATTTGCAAAATGTGTGAAACAGAAGTTTAAATGTGCTGATTCTCTAAGTGGGGAGATTCTAAGTAACGTGGCTGGAATGATGAACAGGAGCACCAGGAGAGGATAAATGAGGTGCATTTTAGACACATCTCCCGATCACATGGTGTTTTCCATGCATGTTTTCCATGCATGTTTTAGCTGTAGGAAGATTCCTTGAACCTGCAGATTTGGGACCCATTGAATGGGTACCAGGTAGTATTACTTTAAAGGGTGTGCATTTCCTCACCCAACCTCACATTTCTCTTAGCGCGAACAGTTTCCAGCCTTATGTCTCATCCTGCTGTGGGTCTAGATGTGTTCAATCCATGTTGCATCACCGTCCCTGAGGAAAAGTTGTAAGAGGTTTTCTCTGTCTCTCTGTCGTTTATTTTTTTCAATTTATTACTATATTGGTTACAGCTGATTTTCAAAGCTCTGTTTCTTGCTGCTGTACATCCACTTGATTCACGTACAGAGAGACATCAATAAATTCTTTTTCAGATTCTTACCAGTCATAGATATTCTTTTCCGGTGACTTGAGTGTGCTGAGTGCAGTTCTTTTAGCTACCGTGTAGGCCTTGTTGATTATCAGTTTGGTATTTGGAATGGTATCTTTGCTAATTTCAACCTCCTGGATGATGCCTCACCCCTCCCCACCTTTCCCGTTTAGCAGCCTTACGCGTGTTTTCTACATATTTGACTATGTTTTTGTTTTGTAATTTATTTCATGTGTAGCCATTTTGGATTCCACCTTTAAGTGATATCTTATGATATGTGTCTTTTTCTTTTTGAATTATGTCACTTAGAATGATCATACGTAACTCCTCTGGAGTTGTTACAACTGGCCATATTTCATTGATTTCCAGGCTGAGTAATATTCCACTCTACATAAGTACCACATCTCTATCCATTTTTTCCCTCCAGAGACATTTAAGTTATATCCTAGTCGAGGATCTTTTAAACAGAGAGGCAGTAAACATTGGGGTGCCTGTGTCCTCTCGATTTTTGTTTTTCCCAAGATATACGCCCATGAGTGCAAGTGCCCTATGCTCTGTAGCTCATTTTTTAGATGCTTTAGTAAACACAATACACTTCTCCAGAATGGCCGTTGGCAATATACATTTCCACTATAAGCCTCACAGGGCTCCCTCTTCTCCTTGCCCTGTCCTGCATTTCTGGTGTTTACACTTTATGAGGATGGCTTTTCTGACTGATGCGAAGTGATATCTTTTGTAGTATTGATTTCCAGTGCCCACCTGTTTGGTTGGCTAAAAAAGTGTATGCCCTTTTCTTGAATATATACAGAAAAAAACGCATACAGCCTTTTTGGCCAACTGCAATGTTGGCAATGTTCAGCCCCTTTTCTTGTGCTTAATGGCGAGTCCTTTCTACCTCCTCAAATCCCTTTCCTGCCATTCTCCCTTGCTTACCAATCCTTTTCTTTGACTTTCCTCAAGACATTTTTCAGTGATAGATATTTTCAACTCTGCAGTTTCGTGAATTTTACTGCCCCTGAGTTCCATTGTTCAACTTGTGTTTATGGGAACTGGCCACAAAGCAGTGGGATTTCCTCAAGCCCTATACTGTTTCCATGGGCAACCCTAGCCTTTGGTCAATTCGTCTTCCTGATTGGAAATTAGAGTGACATGTGCCTGTCTGAACACCTAGGACTTGTCTCTCATTGTTCCTCATCCTTCCGCTTCATCCTCTGGGCAAATTCCAAACTGTACGCAACAGGATGTTGACAGTGCTGACATCTCCAAGTGGGGAGACTGTTAGTAAAGACGCTGGAGGGGTGAACCCGAGCACCAGGAGATGAGGAGATGAGATGCCTTTTCCAAATTCTTCCCGATCAGACGGTATACCATCCTCTGGGTGTGACAGACATGTTTTAGCAGTAGGAAGGGTCCCATTCATGTAAGGAGAACACCAGGGCTTTTTCAAAATCAGTGTCTCCCCGAAACCCAAACTGGGGAAATTTTTAAGCTACGGCTACACATATGTTCATTAAGGGCCTTGGGAAGTAGGCAGAGTCCAAACTTTAGATGATTGAAGTCTTCAGGGTCAGAAGCACTCACCACCGGCTTCCCTTAGGTTACACTTTAACTGTCATTGATAGATGATGTCAATAAAAATATCTATTCTTTTTCCGATTATTTCCCCTTATAGGTTATTGCAAAATATTGAGTGTAGTTCCCTGTGCTATACAGTAGTTCCTTGTTGATGATCTATTTTATACATAGCAGTGTGTATGTGTTAATTCCAAACTGTTAATTTATCCCTCCTCCCACCTTTCCCCTTTGGTAATAATAAATTATAAGATTTTATACTTCTCAGAAATGGGGGAGCTGAAAGAGAGGTATCATTTTCAATGGAAAAGCATTTAAAACAAGATTGAAGCTTTAACCAAGATTATTAGATGTACATCCTTGGAAAGAAATCACTTCATTTCTCTAATATTGACCTGACAAATAAGACAAACCTTTTCACTGAACTTGCTTATAATAAAGTGATGGAAATATCAAATGGAAGTGTTAGAAACATCTTATTTTACCCGAGCCTTATAAACTGTTCTATGTTAACTACAGTTTGGCTCACACATCTGTTCATTGAAGTTACAGTAGTCTCAATTTCTGTTACTGATCCTCCCGAGTGGACCCCAACAAGTGTCCCCCTGCCCAGTGTCATTGGGGCCAACAGATCGAGACTGAGTTTGGTTCACAAGCAAAGGAAACTTTATATTTTGATCAGAGAATGGAGAGGTGAGAGCATGCACTACCCCGTGGGCTGTGGGCTGGGCTGCTGTGTAGAGATCCTGTCAGAGTCAGTGGGAGGGAGGGGGCGGAGCTCTCGAGGGCCGGGTTGGCTGCAGCTCAGGCTCTATATCTCGGAGTCTGCACTGGGCCCCAGGAGCTGAGGTGTCGACCCAGCCATTCTGCACTAGGAAATCTGGTCTGAAGTGCCGGGTGTGGAACCTCTGTATGCGGGACCCTAGGAGCACGTGAAATTAGACAAAGCACAAAGGATAAAAAAGGTCAGACTTGACTTTATTGCCCAGATTCTATTTTTATCTCCCAGGGATTTTTAATGGGCTTTGCTGGGGACAAACCCCTCCTCTGCCTTTTGTCCCATTCCTCATTCTTGGAGTGCTGAGGGTGCAGACCCTTCTTCTGTAACTGCTGAGTGCTGAGTTGGGAGCCCTCATACCAGGGGACGAGGGTCAGAACTTCTCCCCAGCAGCCTCCAGGTGACGTTGATTGGCCCCAGGACCCCTGCCTCCCTGCTCGTCCGCCTGAGCACCAGCATTGGAAGTGTTATAGATTCTAATGACCTTTAAGGGTCCAGGAAAGAGATGTGCAGAGACGCTGTGGGGGCCGGTTTCACCCCGCCCCACATTTGTTCGGCCACCTTAGGCTGACCGTTTCTGCCAGCCTAGATGCTCTGACCAGTAGTCTGCTCTTTCTTCAATTAGGTCCCTGAATTAACGTAAAAACAGCACCAGGTGTCAGAGCCCTGCCCGCTCAACTCCCAGACAGTCCAGGGTCAGTGGTGATCAAGGACCATGATGGCCACTGAGTCAACAGCCTTTTGAAGTAAACAGGAGTCCAGCCGGTCTTATTGGCCACCATCATCACGGTGTCTGTAGGCTTTTCTATGGTGACAGTGTGATATACGGTTCCCCCGCCAAGATTATTAGCTCCCCTCCGGGTGCAGTAAGTCCTGCAAGCAGTAGTCTACTCCTTCGGGACACACTATTGTTGTTTTATGAGAGAAACTCCAGGTCAAGTGATGTTCACACGAGTCGTCATGGTGCCCTGCTGCCCCCGGTTATCTCTCTGGATGTTGGAGTTGGAGGGCCTCCTCACTCGAGGTCGGTGTGCCCACGGAGCGAACCCTGCAACTTCAGGGCATGGTTGGTGATTAGGATCACCACGTGGGGTCCTTTTCCCTTAGGAGGGAGGTGGCCTTTTGGGCTGCTGATTTCCAGGTTTTTAGATACCGCCAGTATCTTGGCCAGATGTGGCAGTGGGCCAAGCCCCTTGGTGACTGTAGTTTATCCTACCTGGATGGCATTCTTGCGTTGTTCCATTTCAAGTGGTCCCAGTTTGTGCACTAATTCTCCAATGGCGATTCACCTTTCACCGGGAATGGAAAGGTCAAAGGGTTTAGCTCAATTAGGGAGTTCCAGGGCAAGGGTCTGAATTGACTGCTCTTTCCATTCTTGAAAGGCCACTTCTGGATTCTGTTCAAAAGGATCATCATCTTTTCCTTTCAGTGTTTCATATAGAGGCCCAGCTAGTAGACTGTAGTTAGGGATCCAGAAGCAGCAAACCCTGGCCTCCCCAGGAACCCCTAAGCTGTCTTCTCGTTTTAGAAAGGGGTAAGGCTGCAAATGGTTTCTTCCCTTTCCTGGGATGGGCTTCTCCGACCTTGTGTGAGAATGAAGCCCAGGCAGGTCACCGCAGTCTGTGATATTTGAGCTTTTTCTTGGACAACTTCTATCCTTTATTGGCTTGGTAGTTCAGAGGCCTCCTTAGTAGGGCTGGCGATCAGAATGTCGCCTGCATATTGAAGGAGGGTTTCCTTTTCCAGAGGTAGAACTTTTCGGTCTTTAGCTAAGCTTTCCCCAAAGATGGTGTGGGAATTTTTGAACCCTTGGGGCAAGACGGCCCGGAAGTATTGTTTTAGTTGTATGTTGAGTCCTGCCACTCACAAGCCAAAATTTCTTGTGACTCTGGGACTAATGGAATACAAAAGAAGGCATCATTGAAGACTAATACAGAATACCATGTCCTGGTGGTTGGTAGAATGACCAGCAGGGTGTAGGAATTAGGAGCAACTGGAGGTATATCCTCGGTGGCTTCACTGACTGTCCTGACATCCTTTACCAGGTCCCCAGCAGCCCATGGAGCTCTCGTGGTCAGGCCAATCCCAGGATATGGAGCTCTCCTGGGCAGGTACCCCACCCCCAAGCCAGCCCACGGGGCTCTCGTGGTCAGGCCCCTCCCAGGATACAGAGCTACCCTTGCAGGTACCGTGGCAGGGCTGGGCACACAGGAACCGTGCACATAGCCCTCATTGAAGAGCACCCCCAGCTCACCTGTCGCTCAGAGCTGACACAGAGCACCTCAGAGCAGGACTTGAACTAACAAACAGCAGCTCCGACAGGTCTGTGACCCTGGGCATCACTCTGTGTGGCCTCCCTCCACCTGGTCTTCCAGAGACTTCCACTGCACCCGGGGCACCAGGCCTCTGTCTCCAACCACCACCCACCCCTCCTCTCCCTGACTCCTGGGTTCCTCTCATTAGGAGAGGGTTTTCTTGAAGTTGTCTCCCACTCATGGGCCAGATAAAATGATTAGAAAACAAGCCAAAGCTGCAGCCCCTTGTCTATCCTGACTCTCAGGAGCCCACACCTGTTCCTTGGACCTGGCCGGTTCAGCAAGTTCCATTTTCTGCAACTGTGAGCCCCTGAGGGGTGACGATTGGCTGACCTGGGCAGCCTTACGGTGCCGGCCAGCCCTCCCCAGGTGTGCCTGGGTTGAGATCAATATAAATACCACTCCAGGCAGCAAGAGCCCCTGCAGCTGTGTCTGACGCCATTTTCTCTGCCCTGTCAGCAGTCTCGGGGCTGGGCTGGTGGGAGGGAGTGAGAGGCCACGGCTTTGTGGGTGGCCCAGTGTGAGTGGGGCTCTGCTGGACTTTCTGCAGCAGTTGCCAGGCTGCCACCTGCTAAAGAAGAGGATGTGTCACCCATACCTGCTGCTGGAATTGCTCCCTGGGCAGAGGTGAGGAAGGAAAAAAGCAGTGGGGGCAGGGACAGGACGGGTATCTCAGGCAGGGAAATGGAAATCTTCCAGAAGAGCACCCAGGGCCAGGACCATCCTGGCTGGCCTGCAGGCACCAAGTCAGCTGGCATGCTGTCACTCGTGTGGCTCCATGGCCCTTCCTCTAGGCTTTCAAGTCCTTGTATATATTCAGGTGTTTTACCTGGGAAGGGTGGGAACAGTTCAGCAGCAACTGGCCTGGGGCTCAGCTCACGTTTACTCACAGATGCCTCGGCACAGTGCCCCAGCTTTGCAATGAGGACGCTTGTTGTGTGGGGGCTGCTGGCTGAATGGGAGACGATTCCCCACCACTGACCAACTTCAGAATTGTTTACAACTGGAGCAAGTGCCCTGATACGGTTTTCCTCTGAGTAACTGGTGGGTTCTGTTTTTTTTTTCTCTTTTTTGTTTTTGGTTCAAGGTAGATTTTATTCCTCTTTTTTGTATTTACAGATATAAGCATGGAAATAATTTATTCATATAAATACATGTATGTGAAGGGAATAATTGTTTTTTCTGTTTTGTTTTTTAAATTTTATTTCTTTTTAATTTTGAATTTTATTTTATATTTTTATACAGCAGGTTCTTATTGGTTATCTATTTTATACATATAAATGTTTACATGCCAATCCCAATCTCTCAACTCCTCCCACCACCACCACCCCCAAGAGCTTTCCCCCCTTGTTGTCCATACGATTGTTGTCTACATCTGTTGCTCTATTTATGCCTTGCAAAACGGTTAATCTGTACAGTTTTTCTAGGTTCCACATATATGCATGAATATACAAGATTTGTTTTTCTCTTTCTGACTTACTTCACTCTGTATGACAGTCTCTAGATCCATCGACGTCTCTACAAATGACCCAATTTCATTCCTTTCATGGCTTAGTAATATTCCATTTTATATATGTACCACATCTTTATGCATTCGTCTGTCTGTGGGCATTTAGGTTGCTTCCATTACCTCGATATTGTAAATAGTGATGCAATGAACATTACGGTGAATGTCTCTTTTTGATTTATGGTTTTGTCTGGGTATATGTCCAGTACTGGGATTGCTGTATCATATGGTAATTCTATTATTAGTTTCTTAAGAAACTCCATATTGTTCTCCATAGTGACTGTATCAATTTATATTCCCAACAATAGTGGAAGAGGCTTCCTTTTCTCCACACCCTTTCCAGCATTTGTTGTTTGTAGATTTTCAGATGATGCCCATTCTAACAGGTGTGAGGTGATACCTCATTGTTGAGTCCATTTCGATGAACAAGGGGTAGGTCTTGTCTATTACATATTTGGCTTATGGAACGGTATCTGTGCTAATTTCAAACTCTGGTTTTATGCAGCACCCCAACTCACCTTTCCCCTTAAGCAAGCATAAGTTGGTTTTCTAAACTTGAGACCCTGTTCTGTTTTGTAATTCAGTTCATGTGTAGCCAAGTTTACATTCCGTGCATTAGTGATACCTTATGATGTTTCTTTTTCTGTGTTACTTATTTCACTTAGAATCATCGTACCTGAATCCACTCATTATGCTGCTACTGGCCTGATGACATACATTTCATTGCTGAGTGATATTGCATTGTACGTTAGTACCACAACTTCTTTATCCATTTTTCGCTTTCTGCGATATTGAACTTGTACCGTAAACGAGGTTCTTGTAAACAGAGCCGTCCCAAACTTTGGGGTGGCTGTGTCTTTTTGATTTTAATTTCCCTAAGCTATAAGACCATAAGTGGAAGTGCCCTAGGCTCTGTTGCTTTGTTTTTTACATGTTTCAGGAAACACCATACACTTCTCCAGAGTGGCTGTTGGCAATTTACATCCCGCCCATCATTATAACAAGGCACCCAGTGCTCCATGGCCAGTCCTGCCTTTTTGGATTTTACACTTTTTTCAGATGGCCCTTTTGACCGGGGGGAAGTGAGACTTCATTGTAATGCAGATTTCCTTTGCAAGCTTGCTTGGTTGGCCAAAAAGTGCGTATGCGTTTTTTTCCTGAATATGTTCAGGAAAAAACGCATACGCCCCTTTTGACCAAGTGCATCACTGTGGACGTTCTGCCTCTTTTCCTATGCTTTACATGCAATTCCAGTCTGTCTCCTGAAATCGGTTTCCTGCAATTCTGCCCCACTTTCAAGTCCTCTTGGAAGCCTTACTTCAATATATTTTTGGACGATAGCTGTCAATTATATCTCTGCGGGTGTGTGAATTACAGGGCCCCTGAGCTCCTTTCTTCAACTCGCTTTCTTGTGAGCTGGCCGCAACACCGCAGGATTGCTTCAGGCCCTAGTGTGGTTCCGGCATGGCTCGCTGAGCCTTTGGTTAATTCCTCTTCCTGGTGGGAAATGAGAGTAAAATTTGCCCGTCCAGACACCTCCAGCTAGTCTGTCATTGGTTCTCCCTATTCCTGTTCATTTTCCGAAGAAATTGCAAACTGGGCCAAACAGGAGGTTAAAGGCACTGACTCTCCAAGTGGGGAGAGTGTTAGTAAAGCGTCTGGAATGTTGCACCCGAGTACCAGGGGACGAAAACTGAGACACATTTGAACACGTTTCCCGATCACACGGTGGATCATACTCTGGGTTCCACATGCATCTTTTAGCTGAAGGAAGAATCCCTTAAACCTGGAGAGTTGAGACCAATGGAATGGGTACCATGCAATATGACATCAAAGGGTCTGCATTTGCTCACCGAACCTCACCAATCCTATCACTGCTGCGTTTATGCCGCTGTACACACGCTTGATTCTCTTTCGGAGACATATAAATCCATAGGTTTTAAGATTCTTACTAGTTAGGTATATTCTTAGGCGTTTAATATGTGGTGTTGAGTCCACTTCGTTGAGCAAGGAGTAGCTCTAGTCTATTACATATTTGGCTTATTGAACGGTATCTGTGTTAATTTCAATCTCTTGTTTTATGCAGCACACCAACTCACCTTTCCCCTTTAGCAAGCATAAGTTGGTTCTACATTTGAGACCCTGTTCTGTTTTGTAATTCATTTCCTGGGTAGCCAAGTTTACATTCCGTGTATTAGGGATATCTTATGATGTTTCTTTTTCTGTGTGACTTATTTCACTTAGAATCATCGTACCTGAATCCACTCATTATGCTGCTACGGGCCTGATAACATAGATTTCATTGCTGAATGATATTGCATTCTACGTATGTACCACAACTTCTTTCTCCATTTTTTGCTTTCTTCGATATTGAACTTGTACCGTAAACGAGGTTCTTGTAAACAGAGCCGTCCCAAACTTTGGGGTGGCTGTGTCTTTTTGATTTTAATTTCACTAAGCTATAGGACCATAAGTGGAAGTGCCCTAGGCTCTGTTGCTTTGTTTTTTAGATGTTTCAGGAAACACCATACACTTCTCCAGAGTGGCTGTTGGCAATTTACATCCTGCCCATAAGCACAAAAATGCTCCCAGTTCTCCATGGCCTGTCCTGCCGTTCTGGATTTTACACTTTTTTCAGATGGCCCTTTTGACCGGGGGGCAGTGAGACTTCATTGTAGTGCAGATTTCCTTTGCAAGCTTGCTTGGTTGGCCAGAAAGGGCGTATGCGTTTCTTCCTGAATATATTCAGGAAGAAACGCATACGCCCTTTTTGGCCAAGTGCATCATTGTCGACGTTCTGAGTCTTTTCATATGTTTTCAATGCAGTTCCTGTCTACCTCTTGAAATCGGTTTCCTGCAATTCTGCCTTGCTGTCAGTGCCTCTTCATAGCCTTACCTCAATATACTTTTGGAAAATAGTTGGCCTTTATAACTCTGCAGGTTTTTGAATTGCAGTGGCCCTTAGCTCCATTTTTCAGCTCTTATTTTTGTGATCTTGCCTCATATCCACAGGATTTCTTCAGGCCCTATCCTTCTTCTGGGGCGCCTTGCTCTGCCTTTGGTTAATTCTTCTTCCTGATGTGAAATTAGAGTGACATGTGCCCATTGAAACCGCTACAGCTATTTTCTCACTGGTTCCCCCTATTCCCATTCATCCTCCGCACTAACTGCAGACTGTGCGATACCGGAACTTAAAGGCATTGACTCTCCATGTGGAGATGTTGTTAGTAAAGTGGCTGGAATGTTGATCCGGAGCCCCAGGAGAGGAAAATGAGGTGCGTTTTAGAAACCTTTCCCGATCATATGGTATACCATCTGCTGGATTCCCCATGCATGGTTTAGCTGTAGGAAGATTCCCTTCAACCTGGAGTGTTGGGACCCTTGGAATGAGTAGTATGAAGTATTGCATTAAACTTTCGGCAGTTGCTCACCAAAGCTCACCAATGCTCTCAGCCCCAAGTGTCCAGCCTTATGTCTTATCCAGCTGTGGGTTTATATGTGGTCATTACAGGTTGCATCACAGCCCCTGAGCGAATTTTGTAAGAATTTTTCTCTCTTTCATTGTTTCTGCGTTTTGGTTTTAAAATTTATTTCTATAATGGGGTTTAGCTCATTTTCACTGCTGTGTTTGTGCCGCTCTGCACACACTTGATTCCCTTATGGAGATATATCAATACATGGGTTTTAAGATTCTTATTACTCAGATATATTTCTCTGCGGTGTATAGGGTGTGTTGAGGCCAGTTCATTGAGCAAGGTGTAGATCTTGTCTAATACCTATTTGGTTTATTGAACGGTATCTGTGCTAATTTCAAACTCTGGTTTTATGCATCACCCCACCTCTCCTTTCCCCTTAAGCTGACATAAGTGTGTTTTCTAAATGTGAGACACTGTTCTGTTTTGTAATTCATTTTTTGTGCAGCCATATTTATCCTCCCTCTATAAGTGATATCTTATGATATGTTTCTTTTTCTGTTTGACTTATTTCAAGTAGTATTATCGGACCTAAATCCACTCTTTATCCTTCTACTAGCCTTATTACATTGATTTCATGGTGAAGAGATATTCCATTGTACATAAGTACCACATTTTCTTTATCCATTGTTCTCTTTCCTGGGATATTTAAGGTGTACTGAAGTTGAGGTTCTTGTAAACAGAGTAGCCCTAAACTGTGGTGTGCTTGTGTCTTGTTGATTTTTAGACTTCCCTAGATATACTTCCATGATTGGAAGTGCCCTATGCTCTGTAGCTCTGTTTTTTAGATGATTTAGGAACCACCATACACTTCTCCAGAGTGGCTCTCGGCAGTTCACACACTGTCCATCAGCGTATAAAGGCTCCCTGTTCTCCATGGCCTGTCCTGCATTTCTGGTTTTTACAATTTTTTCGGATGGCCCTTTTGACCGGTGGGAAATGAGACTTCTTTGTTGTGCACATTTGCATTGCTTGCTTGCTTGGTTGCCCATAAAGTGCGTATGCGTTTTTTCCTGGATATATTCAGGAAAAAACGCATACTCCCTTTTGGGCCAACTACATCATTGTCGAAATTCTGCCGCTTTTCATGTACTTTAAGGACGAGTCCAATCTATCTCTTGAAATCTGTTTCTTGCAATTCTGTCTTGCATTCAGATCCTCTTCTTTGCCTTACCTCAACATATTTTTGGACGTTAGTTTTCATTTATAACTCTGCAGGTTTGTGAATTGCAGTGACCCTGAGCTCCATTTTTTAAGTTGCTCTTTTGTGAGCTGGCCTCAAAGCCGCAGGATTGCTTCAGGCCCTATTTTGGCTCCGGCGAGGCGGGCTGAGCCTTTTTTTAATTCTTACTCTTAATGGGAAATTAGAGTGACATGTGCCCGTCCAAACCCCTACAACTATTCTCTCATTGGTTCCCCCTCTTCCCGTTCATCCTCCTCACAATTTGCAAAATGTGTGAAACAGAAGTTTAAATGTGCTGATTCTCTAAGTGGGGAGATTCTAAGTAACGTGGCTGGAATGATGAACAGGAGCACCAGGAGAGGATAAATGAGGTGCATTTTAGACACATCTCCCGATCACATGGTGTTTTCCATGCATGTTTTCCATGCATGTTTTAGCTGTAGGAAGATTCCTTGAACCTGCAGATTTGGGACCCATTGAATGGGTACCAGGTAGTATTACTTTAAAGGGTGTGCATTTCCTCACCCAACCTCACATTTCTCTTAGCGCGAACAGTTTCCAGCCTTATGTCTCATCCTGCTGTGGGTCTAGATGTGTTCAATCCATGTTGCATCACCGTCCCTGAGGAAAAGTTGTAAGAGGTTTTCTCTGTCTCTCTGTCGTTTATTTTTTTCAATTTATTACTATATTGGTTACAGCTGATTTTCAAAGCTCTGTTTCTTGCTGCTGTACATCCACTTGATTCACGTACAGAGAGACATCAATAAATTCTTTTTCAGATTCTTACCAGTCATAGATATTCTTTTCCGGTGACTTGAGTGTGCTGAGTGCAGTTCTTTTAGCTACCGTGTAGGCCTTGTTGATTATCAGTTTGGTATTTGGAATGGTATCTTTGCTAATTTCAACCTCCTGGATGATGCCTCACCCCTCCCCACCTTTCCCGTTTAGCAGCCTTACGCGTGTTTTCTACATATTTGACTATGTTTTTGTTTTGTAATTTATTTCATGTGTAGCCATTTTGGATTCCACCTTTAAGTGATATCTTATGATATGTGTCTTTTTCTTTTTGAATTATGTCACTTAGAATGATCATACGTAACTCCTCTGGAGTTGTTACAACTGGCCATATTTCATTGATTTCCAGGCTGAGTAATATTCCACTCTACATAAGTACCACATCTCTATCCATTTTTTCCCTCCAGAGACATTTAAGTTATATCCTAGTCGAGGATCTTTTAAACAGAGAGGCAGTAAACATTGGGGTGCCTGTGTCCTCTCGATTTTTGTTTTTCCCAAGATATACGCCCATGAGTGCAAGTGCCCTATGCTCTGTAGCTCATTTTTTAGATGCTTTAGTAAACACAATACACTTCTCCAGAATGGCCGTTGGCAATATACATTTCCACTATAAGCCTCACAGGGCTCCCTCTTCTCCTTGCCCTGTCCTGCATTTCTGGTGTTTACACTTTATGAGGATGGCTTTTCTGACTGATGCGAAGTGATATCTTTTGTAGTATTGATTTCCAGTGCCCACCTGTTTGGTTGGCTAAAAAAGTGTATGCCCTTTTCTTGAATATATACAGAAAAAAACGCATACAGCCTTTTTGGCCAACTGCAATGTTGGCAATGTTCAGCCCCTTTTCTTGTGCTTAATGGCGAGTCCTTTCTACCTCCTCAAATCCCTTTCCTGCCATTCTCCCTTGCTTACCAATCCTTTTCTTTGACTTTCCTCAAGACATTTTTCAGTGATAGATATTTTCAACTCTGCAGTTTCGTGAATTTTACTGCCCCTGAGTTCCATTGTTCAACTTGTGTTTATGGGAACTGGCCACAAAGCAGTGGGATTTCCTCAAGCCCTATACTGTTTCCATGGGCAACCCTAGCCTTTGGTCAATTCGTCTTCCTGATTGGAAATTAGAGTGACATGTGCCTGTCTGAACACCTAGGACTTGTCTCTCATTGTTCCTCATCCTTCCGCTTCATCCTCTGGGCAAATTCCAAACTGTACGCAACAGGATGTTGACAGTGCTGACATCTCCAAGTGGGGAGACTGTTAGTAAAGACGCTGGAGGGGTGAACCCGAGCACCAGGAGATGAGGAGATGAGATGCCTTTTCCAAATTCTTCCCGATCAGACGGTATACCATCCTCTGGGTGTGACAGACATGTTTTAGCAGTAGGAAGGGTCCCATTCATGTAAGGAGAACACCAGGGCTTTTTCAAAATCAGTGTCTCCCCGAAACCCAAACTGGGGAAATTTTTAAGCTACGGCTACACATATGTTCATTAAGGGCCTTGGGAAGTAGGCAGAGTCCAAACTTTAGATGATTGAAGTCTTCAGGGTCAGAAGCACTCACCACCGGCTTCCCTTAGGTTACACTTTAACTGTCATTGATAGATGATGTCAATAAAAATATCTATTCTTTTTCCGATTATTTCCCCTTATAGGTTATTGCAAAATATTGAGTGTAGTTCCCTGTGCTATACAGTAGTTCCTTGTTGATGATCTATTTTATACATAGCAGTGTGTATGTGTTAATTCCAAACTGTTAATTTATCCCTCCTCCCACCTTTCCCCTTTGGTAATAATAAATTATAAGATTTTATACTTCTCAGAAATGGGGGAGCTGAAAGAGAGGTATCATTTTCAATGGAAAAGCATTTAAAACAAGATTGAAGCTTTAACCAAGATTATTAGATGTACATCCTTGGAAAGAAATCACTTCATTTCTCTAATATTGACCTGACAAATAAGACAAACCTTTTCACTGAACTTGCTTATAATAAAGTGATGGAAATATCAAATGGAAGTGTTAGAAACATCTTATTTTACCCGAGCCTTATAAACTGTTCTATGTTAACTACAGTTTGGCTCACACATCTGTTCATTGAAGTTACAGTAGTCTCAATTTCTGTTACTGATCCTCCCGAGTGGACCCCAACAAGTGTCCCCCTGCCCAGTGTCATTGGGGCCAACAGATCGAGACTGAGTTTGGTTCACAAGCAAAGGAAACTTTATATTTTGATCAGAGAATGGAGAGGTGAGAGCATGCACTACCCCGTGGGCTGTGGGCTGGGCTGCTGTGTAGAGATCCTGTCAGAGTCAGTGGGAGGGAGGGGGCGGAGCTCTCGAGGGCCGGGTTGGCTGCAGCTCAGGCTCTATATCTCGGAGTCTGCACTGGGCCCCAGGAGCTGAGGTGTCGACCCAGCCATTCTGCACTAGGAAATCTGGTCTGAAGTGCCGGGTGTGGAACCTCTGTATGCGGGACCCTAGGAGCACGTGAAATTAGACAAAGCACAAAGGATAAAAAAGGTCAGACTTGACTTTATTGCCCAGATTCTATTTTTATCTCCCAGGGATTTTTAATGGGCTTTGCTGGGGACAAACCCCTCCTCTGCCTTTTGTCCCATTCCTCATTCTTGGAGTGCTGAGGGTGCAGACCCTTCTTCTGTAACTGCTGAGTGCTGAGTTGGGAGCCCTCATACCAGGGGACGAGGGTCAGAACTTCTCCCCAGCAGCCTCCAGGTGACGTTGATTGGCCCCAGGACCCCTGCCTCCCTGCTCGTCCGCCTGAGCACCAGCATTGGAAGTGTTATAGATTCTAATGACCTTTAAGGGTCCAGGAAAGAGATGTGCAGAGACGCTGTGGGGGCCGGTTTCACCCCGCCCCACATTTGTTCGGCCACCTTAGGCTGACCGTTTCTGCCAGCCTAGATGCTCTGACCAGTAGTCTGCTCTTTCTTCAATTAGGTCCCTGAATTAACGTAAAAACAGCACCAGGTGTCAGAGCCCTGCCCGCTCAACTCCCAGACAGTCCAGGGTCAGTGGTGATCAAGGACCATGATGGCCACTGAGTCAACAGCCTTTTGAAGTAAACAGGAGTCCAGCCGGTCTTATTGGCCACCATCATCACGGTGTCTGTAGGCTTTTCTATGGTGACAGTGTGATATACGGTTCCCCCGCCAAGATTATTAGCTCCCCTCCGGGTGCAGTAAGTCCTGCAAGCAGTAGTCTACTCCTTCGGGACACACTATTGTTGTTTTATGAGAGAAACTCCAGGTCAAGTGATGTTCACACGAGTCGTCATGGTGCCCTGCTGCCCCCGGTTATCTCTCTGGATGTTGGAGTTGGAGGGCCTCCTCACTCGAGGTCGGTGTGCCCACGGAGCGAACCCTGCAACTTCAGGGCATGGTTGGTGATTAGGATCACCACGTGGGGTCCTTTTCCCTTAGGAGGGAGGTGGCCTTTTGGGCTGCTGATTTCCAGGTTTTTAGATACCGCCAGTATCTTGGCCAGATGTGGCAGTGGGCCAAGCCCCTTGGTGACTGTAGTTTATCCTACCTGGATGGCATTCTTGCGTTGTTCCATTTCAAGTGGTCCCAGTTTGTGCACTAATTCTCCAATGGCGATTCACCTTTCACCGGGAATGGAAAGGTCAAAGGGTTTAGCTCAATTAGGGAGTTCCAGGGCAAGGGTCTGAATTGACTGCTCTTTCCATTCTTGAAAGGCCACTTCTGGATTCTGTTCAAAAGGATCATCATCTTTTCCTTTCAGTGTTTCATATAGAGGCCCAGCTAGTAGACTGTAGTTAGGGATCCAGAAGCAGCAAACCCTGGCCTCCCCAGGAACCCCTAAGCTGTCTTCTCGTTTTAGAAAGGGGTAAGGCTGCAAATGGTTTCTTCCCTTTCCTGGGATGGGCTTCTCCGACCTTGTGTGAGAATGAAGCCCAGGCAGGTCACCGCAGTCTGTGATATTTGAGCTTTTTCTTGGACAACTTCTATCCTTTATTGGCTTGGTAGTTCAGAGGCCTCCTTAGTAGGGCTGGTGATCAGAATGTCGCCTGCATATTGAAGGAGGGTTTCCTTTTCCAGAGGTAGAACTTTTCGGTCTTTAGCTAAGCTTTCCCCAAAGATGGTGTGGGAATTTTTGAACCCTTGGGGCAAGACGGCCCGGAAGTATTGTTTTAGTTGTATGTTGAGTCCTGCCACTCACAAGCCAAAATTTCTTGTGACTCTGGGACTAATGGAATACAAAAGAAGGCATCATTGAAGACTAATACAGAATACCATGTCCTGGTGGTTGGTAGAATGACCAGCAGGGTGTAGGAATTAGGAGCAACTGGAGGTATATCCTCGGTGGCTTCACTGACTGTCCTGACATCCTTTACCAGGTCCCCAGCAGCCCATGGAGCTCTCGTGGTCAGGCCAATCCCAGGATATGGAGCTCTCCTGGGCAGGTACCCCACCCCCAAGCCAGCCCACGGGGCTCTCGTGGTCAGGCCCCTCCCAGGATACAGAGCTACCCTTGCAGGTACCGTGGCAGGGCTGGGCACACAGGAACCGTGCACATAGCCCTCATTGAAGAGCACCCCCAGCTCACCTGTCGCTCAGAGCTGACACAGAGCACCTCAGAGCAGGACTTGAACTAACAAACAGCAGCTCCGACAGGTCTGTGACCCTGGGCATCACTCTGTGTGGCCTCCCTCCACCTGGTCTTCCAGAGACTTCCACTGCACCCGGGGCACCAGGCCTCTGTCTCCAACCACCACCCACCCCTCCTCTCCCTGACTCCTGGGTTCCTCTCATTAGGAGAGGGTTTTCTTGAAGTTGTCTCCCACTCATGGGCCAGATAAAATGATTAGAAAACAAGCCAAAGCTGCAGCCCCTTGTCTATCCTGACTCTCAGGAGCCCACACCTGTTCCTTGGACCTGGCCGGTTCAGCAAGTTCCATTTTCTGCAACTGTGAGCCCCTGAGGGGTGACGATTGGCTGACCTGGGCAGCCTTACGGTGCCGGCCAGCCCTCCCCAGGTGTGCCTGGGTTGAGATCAATATAAATACCACTCCAGGCAGCAAGAGCCCCTGCAGCTGTGTCTGACGCCATTTTCTCTGCCCTGTCAGCAGTCTCGGGGCTGGGCTGGTGGGAGGGAGTGAGAGGCCACGGCTTTGTGGGTGGCCCAGTGTGAGTGGGGCTCTGCTGGACTTTCTGCAGCAGTTGCCAGGCTGCCACCTGCTAAAGAAGAGGATGTGTCACCCATACCTGCTGCTGGAATTGCTCCCTGGGCAGAGGTGAGGAAGGAAAAAAGCAGTGGGGGCAGGGACAGGACGGGTATCTCAGGCAGGGAAATGGAAATCTTCCAGAAGAGCACCCAGGGCCAGGACCATCCTGGCTGGCCTGCAGGCACCAAGTCAGCTGGCATGCTGTCACTCGTGTGGCTCCATGGCCCTTCCTCTAGGCTTTCAAGTCCTTGTATATATTCAGGTGTTTTACCTGGGAAGGGTGGGAACAGTTCAGCAGCAACTGGCCTGGGGCTCAGCTCACGTTTACTCACAGATGCCTCGGCACAGTGCCCCAGCTTTGCAATGAGGACGCTTGTTGTGTGGGGGCTGCTGGCTGAATGGGAGACGATTCCCCACCACTGACCAACTTCAGAATTGTTTACAACTGGAGCAAGTGCCCTGATACGGTTTTCCTCTGAGTAACTGGTGGGTTCTGTTTTTTTTTTCTCTTTTTTGTTTTTGGTTCAAGGTAGATTTTATTCCTCTTTTTTGTATTTACAGATATAAGCATGGAAATAATTTATTCATATAAATACATGTATGTGAAGGGAATAATTGTTTTTTCTGTTTTGTTTTTTAAATTTTATTTCTTTTTAATTTTGAATTTTATTTTATATTTTTATACAGCAGGTTCTTATTGGTTATCTATTTTATACATATAAATGTTTACATGCCAATCCCAATCTCTCAACTCCTCCCACCACCACCACCCCCAAGAGCTTTCCCCCCTTGTTGTCCATACGATTGTTGTCTACATCTGTTGCTCTATTTATGCCTTGCAAAACGGTTAATCTGTACAGTTTTTCTAGGTTCCACATATATGCATGAATATACAAGATTTGTTTTTCTCTTTCTGACTTACTTCACTCTGTATGACAGTCTCTAGATCCATCGACGTCTCTACAAATGACCCAATTTCATTCCTTTCATGGCTTAGTAATATTCCATTTTATATATGTACCACATCTTTATGCATTCGTCTGTCTGTGGGCATTTAGGTTGCTTCCATTACCTCGATATTGTAAATAGTGATGCAATGAACATTACGGTGAATGTCTCTTTTTGATTTATGGTTTTGTCTGGGTATATGTCCAGTACTGGGATTGCTGTATCATATGGTAATTCTATTATTAGTTTCTTAAGAAACTCCATATTGTTCTCCATAGTGACTGTATCAATTTATATTCCCAACAATAGTGGAAGAGGCTTCCTTTTCTCCACACCCTTTCCAGCATTTGTTGTTTGTAGATTTTCAGATGATGCCCATTCTAACAGGTGTGAGGTGATACCTCATTGTTGAGTCCATTTCGATGAACAAGGGGTAGGTCTAGTCTATTACATATTTGGCTTATGGAACGGTATCTGTGCTAATTTCAAACTCTGGTTTTATGCAGCACCCCAACTCACCTTTCCCCTTAAGCAAGCATAAGTTGGTTTTCTAAACTTGAGACCCTGTTCTGTTTTGTAATTCAGTTCATGTGTAGCCAAGTTTACATTCCGTGCATTAGTGATACCTTATGATGTTTCTTTTTCTGTGTTACTTATTTCACTTAGAATCATCGTACCTGAATCCACTCATTATGCTGCTACTGGCCTGATGACATACATTTCATTGCTGAGTGATATTGCATTGTACGTTAGTACCACAACTTCTTTATCCATTTTTCGCTTTCTGCGATATTGAACTTGTACCGTAAACGAGGTTCTTGTAAACAGAGCCGTCCCAAACTTTGGGGTGGCTGTGTCTTTTTGATTTTAATTTCCCTAAGCTATAAGACCATAAGTGGAAGTGCCCTAGGCTCTGTTGCTTTGTTTTTTACATGTTTCAGGAAACACCATACACTTCTCCAGAGTGGCTGTTGGCAATTTACATCCCGCCCATCATTATAACAAGGCACCCAGTGCTCCATGGCCAGTCCTGCCTTTTTGGATTTTACACTTTTTTCAGATGGCCCTTTTGACCGGGGGGAAGTGAGACTTCATTGTAATGCAGATTTCCTTTGCAAGCTTGCTTGGTTGGCCAAAAAGTGCGTATGCGTTTTTTTCCTGAATATGTTCAGGAAAAAACGCATACGCCCCTTTTGACCAAGTGCATCACTGTGGACGTTCTGCCTCTTTTCCTATGCTTTACATGCAATTCCAGTCTGTCTCCTGAAATCGGTTTCCTGCAATTCTGCCCCACTTTCAAGTCCTCTTGGAAGCCTTACTTCAATATATTTTTGGACGATAGCTGTCAATTATATCTCTGCGGGTGTGTGAATTACAGGGCCCCTGAGCTCCTTTCTTCAACTCGCTTTCTTGTGAGCTGGCCGCAACACCGCAGGATTGCTTCAGGCCCTAGTGTGGTTCCGGCATGGCTCGCTGAGCCTTTGGTTAATTCCTCTTTCTGGTGGGAAATGAGAGTAAAATTTGCCCGTCCAGACACCTCCAGCTAGTCTGTCATTGGTTCTCCCTATTCCTGTTCATTTTCCGAAGAAATTGCAAACTGGGCCAAACAGGAGGTTAAAGGCACTGACTCTCCAAGTGGGGAGAGTGTTAGTAAAGTGTCTGGAATGTTGCACCCGAGAACCAGGGGACGAAAACTGAGACACATTTGAACACGTTTCCCGATCACACGGTGGATCATACTCTGGGTTCCACATGCATCTTTTAGCTGAAGGAAGAATCCCTTAAACCTGGAGAGTTGAGACCAATGGAATGGGTACCATGCAATATGACATCAAAGGGTCTGCATTTGCTCACCGAACCTCACCAATCCTATCACTGCTGCGTTTATGCCGCTGTACACACGCTTGATTCTCTTTCGGAGACACATAAATCCATAGGTTTTAAGATTCTTACTAGTTAGGTATATTCTTAGGCGTTTAATATGTGGTGTTGAGTCCACTTCGTTGAGCAAGGAGTAGCTCTAGTCTATTACATATTTGGCTTATTGAACGGTATCTGTGTTAATTTCAATCTCTTGTTTTATGCAGCACACCAACTCACTTTTCCCCTTTAGCAAGCATAAGTTGGTTCTACATTTGAGACCCTGTTCTGTTTTGTAATTCATTTCCTGGGTAGCCAAGTTTACATTCCGTGTATTAGGGATATCTTATGATGTTTCTTTTTCTGTGTGACTTATTTCACTTAGAATCATCGTACCTGAATCCACTCATTATGCTGCTACGGGCCTGATAACATAGATTTCATTGCTGAATGATATTGCATTCTACGTATGTACCACAACTTCTTTCTCCATTTTTTGCTTTCTTCGATATTGAACTTGTACCGTAAACGAGGTTCTTGTAAACAGAGCCGTCCCAAACTTTGGGGTTCTGTGTCTTTTTGATTTTAATTTCACTAAGCTATAGGACCATAAGTGGAAGTGCCCTAGGCTCTGTTGCTTTGTTTTTTAGATGTTTCAGGAAACACCATACACTTCTCCAGAGTGGCTGTTGGCAATTTACATCCTGCCCATAAGCACAAAAATGCTCCCAGTTCTCCATGGCCTGTCCTGCCGTTCTGGATTTTACACTTTTTTCAGATGGCCCTTTTGACCGGGGGGCAGTGAGACTTCATTGTAGTGCAGATTTCCTTTGCAAGCTTGCTTGGTTGGCCAGAAAGGGCGTATGCGTTTCTTCCTGAATATATTCAGGAAGAAACGCATACGCCCTTTTTGGCCAAGTGCATCATTGTCGACGTTCTGAGTCTTTTCATATGTTTTCAATGCAGTTCCTGTCTACCTCTTGAAATCGGTTTCCTGCAATTCTGCCTTGCTGTCAGTGCCTCTTCATAGCCTTACCTCAATATACTTTTGGAAAATAGTTGGCCTTTATAACTCTGCAGGTTTTTGAATTGCAGTGGCCCTTAGCTCCATTTTTCAGCTCTTATTTTTGTGATCTTGCCTCATATCCACAGGATTTCTTCAGGCCCTATCCTTCTTCTGGGGCGCCTTGCTCTGCCTTTGGTTAATTCTTCTTCCTGATGTGAAATTAGAGTGACATGTGCCCATTGAAACCGCTACAGCTATTTTCTCACTGGTTCCCCCTATTCCCATTCATCCTCCGCACTAACTGCAGACTGTGCGATACCGGAACTTAAAGGCATTGACTCTCCATGTGGAGATGTTGTTAGTAAAGTGGCTGGAATGTTGATCCGGAGCCCCAGGAGAGGAAAATGAGGTGCGTTTTAGAAACCTTTCCCGATCATATGGTATACCATCTGCTGGATTCCCCATGCATGGTTTAGCTGTAGGAAGATTCCCTTCAACCTGGAGTGTTGGGACCCTTGGAATGAGTAGTATGAAGTATTGCATTAAACTTTCGGCAGTTGCTCACCAAAGCTCACCAATGCTCTCAGCCCCAAGTGTCCAGCCTTATGTCTTATCCAGCTGTGGGTTTATATGTGGTCATTACAGGTTGCATCACAGCCCCTGAGCGAATTTTGTAAGAATTTTTCTCTCTTTCATTGTTTCTGCGTTTTGGTTTTAAAATTTATTTCTATAATGGGGTTTAGCTCATTTTCACTGCTGTGTTTGTGCCGCTCTGCACACACTTGATTCCCTTATGGAGATATATCAATACATGGGTTTTAAGATTCTTATTACTCAGATATATTTCTCTGCGGTGTATAGGGTGTGTTGAGGCCAGTTCATTGAGCAAGGTGTAGATCTTGTCTAATACCTATTTGGTTTATTGAACGGTATCTGTGCTAATTTCAAACTCTGGTTTTATGCATCACCCCACCTCTCCTTTCCCCTTAAGCTGACATAAGTGTGTTTTCTAAATGTGAGACACTGTTCTGTTTTGTAATTCATTTTTTGTGCAGCCATATTTATCCTCCCTCTATAAGTGATATCTTATGATATGTTTCTTTTTCTGTTTGACTTATTTCAAGTAGTATTATCGGACCTAAATCCACTCTTTATCCTTCTACTAGCCTTATTACATTGATTTCATGGTGAAGAGATATTCCATTGTACATAAGTACCACATTTTCTTTATCCATTGTTCTCTTTCCTGGGATATTTAAGGTGTACTGAAGTTGAGGTTCTTGTAAACAGAGTAGCCCTAAACTGTGGTGTGCTTGTGTCTTGTTGATTTTTAGACTTCCCTAGATATACTTCCATGATTGGAAGTGCCCTATGCTCTGTAGCTCTGTTTTTTAGATGATTTAGGAACCACCATACACTTCTCCAGAGTGGCTCTCGGCAGTTCACACACTGTCCATCAGCGTATAAAGGCTCCCTGTTCTCCATGGCCTGTCCTGCATTTCTGGTTTTTACAATTTTTTCGGATGGCCCTTTTGACCGGTGGGAAATGAGACTTCTTTGTTGTGCACATTTGCATTGCTTGCTTGCTTGGTTGCCCATAAAGTGCGTATGCGTTTTTTCCTGGATATATTCAGGAAAAAACGCATACTCCCTTTTGGGCCAACTACATCATTGTCGAAATTCTGCCGCTTTTCATGTACTTTAAGGACGAGTCCAATCTATCTCTTGAAATCTGTTTCTTGCAATTCTGTCTTGCATTCAGATCCTCTTCTTTGCCTTACCTCAACATATTTTTGGACGTTAGTTTTCATTTATAACTCTGCAGGTTTGTGAATTGCAGTGACCCTGAGCTCCATTTTTTAAGTTGCTCTTTTGTGAGCTGGCCTCAAAGCTGCAGGATTGCTTCAGGCCCTATTTTGGCTCCGGCGAGGCGGGCTGAGCCTTTTTTTAATTCTTACTCTTAATGGGAAATTAGAGTGACATGTGCCCGTCCAAACCCCTACAACTATTCTCTCATTGGTTCCCCCTCTTCCCGTTCATCCTCCTCACAATTTGCAAAATGTGTGAAACAGAAGTTTAAATGTGCTGATTCTCTAAGTGGGGAGATTCTAAGTAACGTGGCTGGAATGATGAACAGGAGCACCAGGAGAGGATAAATGAGGTGCATTTTAGACACATCTCCCGATCACATGGTGTTTTCCATGCATGTTTTCCATGCATGTTTTAGCTGTAGGAAGATTCCTTGAACCTGCAGATTTTGGACCCATTGAATGGGTACCAGGTAGTATTACTTTAAAGGGTGTGCATTTCCTCACCCAACCTCACATTTCTCTTAGCGCGAACAGTTTCCAGCCTTATGTCTCATCCTGCTGTGGGTCTAGATGTGTTCAATCCATGTTGCATCACCGTCCCTGAGGAAAAGTTGTAAGAGGTTTTCTCTGTCTCTCTGTCGTTTATTTTTTTCAATTTATTACTATATTGGTTACAGCTGATTTTCAAAGCTCTGTTTCTTGCTGCTGTACATCCACTTGATTCACGTACAGAGAGACATCAATAAATTCTTTTTCAGATTCTTACCAGTCATAGATATTTTTTTCCGGTGACTTGAGTGTGCTGAGTGCAGTTCTTTTAGCTACCGTGTAGGCCTTGTTGATTATCAGTTTGGTATTTGGAATGGTATCTTTGCTAATTTCAACCTCCTGGATGATGCCTCACCCCTCCCCACCTTTCCCGTTTAGCAGCCTTACGCGTGTTTTCTACATATTTGACTATGTTTTTGTTTTGTAATTTATTTCATGTGTAGCCATTTTGGATTCCACCTTTAAGTGATATCTTATGATATGTGTCTTTTTCTTTTTGAATTATGTCACTTAGAATGATCATACGTAACTCCTCTGGAGTTGTTACAACTGGCCATATTTCATTGATTTCCAGGCTGAGTAATATTCCACTCTACATAAGTACCACATCTCTATCCATTTTTTCCCTCCAGAGACATTTAAGTTATATCCTAGTCGAGGATCTTTTAAACAGAGAGGCAGTAAACATTGGGGTGCCTGTGTCCTCTCGATTTTTGTTTTTCCCAAGATATACGCCCATGAGTGCAAGTGCCCTATGCTCTGTAGCTCATTTTTTAGATGCTTTAGTAAACACAATACACTTCTCCAGAATGGCCGTTGGCAATATACATTTCCACTATAAGCCTCACAGGGCTCCCTCTTCTCCTTGCCCTGTCCTGCATTTCTGGTGTTTACACTTTATGAGGATGGCTTTTCTGACTGATGCGAAGTGATATCTTTTGTAGTATTGATTTCCAGTGCCCACCTGTTTGGTTGGCTAAAAAAGTGTATGCCCTTTTCTTGAATATATACAGAAAAAAACGCATACAGCCTTTTTGGCCAACTGCAATGTTGGCAATGTTCAGCCCCTTTTCTTGTGCTTAATGGCGAGTCCTTTCTACCTCCTCAAATCCCTTTCCTGCCATTCTCCCTTGCTTACCAATCCTTTTCTTTGACTTTCCTCAAGACATTTTTCAGTGATAGATATTTTCAACTCTGCAGTTTCGTGAATTTTACTGCCCCTGAGTTCCATTGTTCAACTTGTGTTTATGGGAACTGGCCACAAAGCAGTGGGATTTCCTCAAGCCCTATACTGTTTCCATGGGCAACCCTAGCCTTTGGTCAATTCGTCTTCCTGATTGGAAATTAGAGTGACATGTGCCTGTCTGAACACCTAGGACTTGTCTCTCATTGTTCCTCATCCTTCCGCTTCATCCTCTGGGCAAATTCCAAACTGTACGCAACAGGATGTTGACAGTGCTGACATCTCCAAGTGGGGAGACTGTTAGTAAAGACGCTGGAGGGGTGAACCCGAGCACCAGGAGATGAGGAGATGAGATGCCTTTTCCAAATTCTTCCCGATCAGACGGTATACCATCCTCTGGGTGTGACAGACATGTTTTAGCAGTAGGAAGGGTCCCATTCATGTAAGGAGAACACCAGGGCTTTTTCAAAATCAGTGTCTCCCCGAAACCCAAACTGGGGAAATTTTTAAGCTACGGCTACACATATGTTCATTAAGGGCCTTGGGAAGTAGGCAGAGTCCAAACTTTAGATGATTGAAGTCTTCAGGGTCAGAAGCACTCACCACCGGCTTCCCTTAGGTTACACTTTAACTGTCATTGATAGATGATGTCAATAAAAATATCTATTCTTTTTCCGATTATTTCCCCTTATAGGTTATTGCAAAATATTGAGTGTAGTTCCCTGTGCTATACAGTAGTTCCTTGTTGATGATCTATTTTATACATAGCAGTGTGTATGTGTTAATTCCAAACTGTTAATTTATCCCTCCTCCCACCTTTCCCCTTTGGTAATAATAAATTATAAGATTTTATACTTCTCAGAAATGGGGGAGCTGAAAGAGAGGTATCATTTTCAATGGAAAAGCATTTAAAACAAGATTGAAGCTTTAACCAAGATTATTAGATGTACATCCTTGGAAAGAAATCACTTCATTTCTCTAATATTGACCTGACAAATAAGACAAACCTTTTCACTGAACTTGCTTATAATAAAGTGATGGAAATATCAAATGGAAGTGTTAGAAACATCTTATTTTACCCGAGCCTTATAAACTGTTCTATGTTAACTACAGTTTGGCTCACACATCTGTTCATTGAAGTTACAGTAGTCTCAATTTCTGTTACTGATCCTCCAGAGTGGACCCCAACAAGTGTCCCCCTGCCCAGTGTCATTGGGGCCAACAGATCGAGACTGAGTTTGGTTCACAAGCAAAGGAAACTTTATATTTTGATCAGAGAATGGAGAGGTGAGAGCATGCACTACCCCGTGGGCTGTGGGCTGGGCTGCTGTGTAGAGATCCTGTCAGAGTCAGTGGGAGGGAGGGGGCGGAGCTCTCGAGGGCCGGGTTGGCTGCAGCTCAGGCTCTATATCTCGGAGTCTGCACTGGGCCCCAGGAGCTGAGGTGTCGACCCAGCCATTCTGCACTAGGAAATCTGGTCTGAAGTGCCGGATGTGGAACCTCTGTATGCGGGACCCTAGGAGCACGTGAAATTAGACAAAGCACAAAGGATAAAAAAAGTCAGACTTGACTTTATTGCCCAGATTCTATTTTTATCTCCCAGGGATTTTTAATGGGCTTTGCTGGGGACAAACCCCTCCTCTGCCTTTTGTCCCATTCCTCATTCTTGGAGTGCTGAGGGTGCAGACCCTTCTTCTGTAACTGCTGAGTGCTGAGTTGGGAGCCCTCATACCAGGGGACGAGGGTCAGAACTTCTCCCCAGCAGCCTCCAGGTGACGTTGATTGGCCCCAGGACCCCTGCCTCCCTGCTCGTCCGCCTGAGCACCAGCATTGGAAGTGTTATAGATTCTAATGACCTTTAAGGGTCCAGGAAAGAGATGTGCAGAGACGCTGTGGGGGCCGGTTTCACCCCGCCCCACATTTGTTCGGCCACCTTAGGCTGACCGTTTCTGCCAGCCTAGATGCTCTGACCAGTAGTCTGCTCTTTCTTCAATTAGGTCCCTGAATTAACGTAAAAACAGCACCAGGTGTCAGAGCCCTGCCCGCTCAACTCCCAGACAGTCCAGGGTCAGTGGTGATCAAGGACCATGATGGCCACTGAGTCAACAGCCTTTTGAAGTAAACAGGAGTCCAGCCGGTCTTATTGGCCACCATCATTACGGTGTCTGTAGGCTTTTCTATGGTGACAGTGTGATATACGGTTCCCCTGCCAAGATTATTAGCTCCCCTCCGGGTGCAGTAAGTCCTGCAAGCAGTAGTCTACTCCTTCGGGACACACTATTGTTGTTTTATGAGAGAAACTCCAGGTCAAGTGATGTTCACACGAGTCGTCATGGTGCCCTGCTGCCCCCGGTTATCTCTCTGGATGTTGGAGTTGGAGGGCCTCCTCACTCGAGGTCGGTGTGCCCACGGAGCGAACCCTGCAACTTCAGGGCATGGTTGGTGATTAGGATCACCACGTGGGGTCCTTTTCCCTTAGGAGGGAGGTGGCCTTTTGGGCTGCTGATTTCCAGGTTTTTAGATACCGCCAGTATCTTGGCCAGATGTGGCAGTGGGCCAAGCCCCTTGGTGACTGTAGTTTATCCTACCTGGATGGCATTCTTGCGTTGTTCCATTTCAAGTGGTCCCAGTTTGTGCACTAATTCTCCAATGGCGATTCACCTTTCACCGGGAATGGAAAGGTCAAAGGGTTTAGCTCAATTAGGGAGTTCCAGGGCAAGGGTCTGAATTGACTGCTCTTTCCATTCTTGAAAGGCCACTTCTGGATTCTGTTCAAAAGGATCATCATCTTTTCCTTTCAGTGTTTCATATAGAGGCCCAGCTAGTAGACTGTAGTTAGGGATCCAGAAGCAGCAAACCCTGGCCTCCCCAGGAACCCCTAAGCTGTCTTCTCGTTTTAGAAAGGGGTAAGGCTGCAAATGGTTTCTTCCCTTTCCTGGGATGGGCTTCTCCGACCTTGTGTGAGAATGAAGCCCAGGCAGGTCACCGCAGTCTGTGATATTTGAGCTTTTTCTTGGACAACTTCTATCCTTTATTGGCTTGGTAGTTCAGAGGCCTCCTTAGTAGGGCTGGCGATCAGAATGTCGTCTGCATATTGAAGGAGGGTTTCCTTTTCCAGAGGTAGAACTTTTCGGTCTTTAGCTAAGCTTTCCCCAAAGATGGTGTGGGAATTTTTGAACCCTTGGGGCAAGACGGCCCGGAAGTATTGTTTTAGTTGTATGTTGAGTCCTGCCACTCACAAGCCAAAATTTCTTGTGACTCTGGGACTAATGGAATACAAAAGAAGGCATCATTGAAGACTAATACAGAATACCATGTCCTGGTGGTTGGTAGAATGACCAGCAGGGTGTAGGAATTAGGAGCAACTGGAGGTATATCCTCGGTGGCTTCACTGACTGTCCTGACATCCTTTACCAGGTCCCCAGCAGCCCATGGAGCTCTCGTGGTCAGGTCAATCCCAGGATATGGAGCTCTCCTGGGCAGGTACCCCACCCCCAACCCAGCCCACGGGGCTCTCGTGGTCAGGCCCCTCCCAGGATACAGAGCTACCCTTGCAGGTACCGTGGCAGGGCTGGGCACACAGGAACCGTGCACATAGCCCTCATTGAAGAGCACCCCCAGCTCACCTGTCGCTCAGAGCTGACACAGAGCACCTCAGAGCAGGACTTGAACTAACAAACAGCAGCTCCGACAGGTCTGTGACCCTGGGCATCACTCTGTGTGGCCTCCCTCCACCTGGTCTTCCAGAGACTTCCACTGCACCCGGGGCACCAGGCCTCTGTCTCCAACCACCACCCACCCCTCCTCTCCCTGACTCCTGGGTTCCTCTCATTAGGAGAGGGTTTTCTTGAAGTTGTCTCCCACTCATGGGCCAGATAAAATGATTAGAAAACAAGCCAAAGCTGCAGCCCCTTGTCTATCCTGACTCTCAGGAGCCCACACCTGTTCCTTGGACCTGGCCGGTTCAGCAAGTTCCATTTTCTGCAACTGTGAGCCCCTGAGGGGTGACGATTGGCTGACCTGGGCAGCCTTACGGTGCCGGCCAGCCCTCCCCAGGTGTGCCTGGGTTGAGATCAATATAAATACCACTCCAGGCAGCAAGAGCCCCTGCAGCTGTGTCTGACGCCATTTTCTCTGCCCTGTCAGCAGTCTCGGGGCTGGGCTGGTGGGAGGGAGTGAGAGGCCACGGCTTTGTGGGTGGCCCAGTGTGAGTGGGGCTCTGCTGGACTTTCTGCAGCAGTTGCCAGGCTGCCACCTGCTAAAGAAGAGGATGTGTCACCCATACCTGCTGCTGGAATTGCTCCCTGGGCAGAGGTGAGGAAGGAAAAAAGCAGTGGGGGCAGGGACAGGACGGGTATCTCAGGCAGGGAAATGGAAATCTTCCAGAAGAGCACCCAGGGCCAGGACCATCCTGGCTGGCCTGCAGGCACCAAGTCAGCTGGCATGCTGTCACTCGTGTGGCTCCATGGCCCTTCCTCTAGGCTTTCAAGTCCTTGTATATATTCAGGTGTTTTACCTGGGAAGGGTGGGAACAGTTCAGCAGCAACTGGCCTGGGGCTCAGCTCACGTTTACTCACAGATGCCTCGGCACGGTGCCCCAGCTTTGCAATGAGGACGCTTGTTGTGTGGGGGCTGCTGGCTGAATGGGAGACGATTCCCCACCACTGACCAACTTCAGAATTGTTTACAACTGGAGCAAGTGCCCTGATACGGTTTTCCTCTGAGTAACTGGTGGGTTCTGTTTTTTTTTTCTCTTTTTTGTTTTTGGTTCAAGGTAGATTTTATTCCTCTTTTTTGTATTTACAGATATAAGCATGGAAATAATTTATTCATATAAATACATGTATGTGAAGGGAATAATTGTTTTTTCTGTTTTGTTTTTTAAATTTTATTTCTTTTTAATTTTGAATTTTATTTTATATTTTTATACAGCAGGTTCTTATTGGTTATCTATTTTATACATATAAATGTTTACATGCCAATCCCAATCTCTCAACTCCTCCCACCACCACCACCCCCAAGAGCTTTCCCCCCTTGTTGTCCATACGATTGTTGTCTACATCTGTTGCTCTATTTATGCCTTGCAAAACGGTTAATCTGTACAGTTTTTCTAGGTTCCACATATATGCATGAATATACAAGATTTGTTTTTCTCTTTCTGACTTACTTCACTCTGTATGACAGTCTCTAGATCCATCGACGTCTCTACAAATGACCCAATTTCATTCCTTTCATGGCTTAGTAATATTCCATTTTATATATGTACCACATCTTTATGCATTCGTCTGTCTGTGGGCATTTAGGTTGCTTCCATTACCTCGATATTGTAAATAGTGATGCAATGAACATTACGGTGAATGTCTCTTTTTGATTTATGGTTTTGTCTGGGTATATGTCCAGTACTGGGATTGCTGTATCATATGGTAATTCTATTATTAGTTTCTTAAGAAACTCCATATTGTTCTCCATAGTGACTGTATCAATTTATATTCCCAACAATAGTGGAAGAGGCTTCCTTTTCTCCACACCCTTTCCAGCATTTGTTGTTTGTAGATTTTCAGATGATGCCCATTCTAACAGGTGTGAGGTGATACCTCATTGTTGAGTCCATTTCGATGAACAAGGGGTAGGTCTTGTCTATTACATATTTGGCTTATGGAACGGTATCTGTGCTAATTTCAAACTCTGGTTTTATGCAGCACCCCAACTCACCTTTCCCCTTAAGCAAGCATAAGTTGGTTTTCTAAACTTGAGACCCTGTTCTGTTTTGTAATTCAGTTCATGTGTAGCCAAGTTTACATTCCGTGCATTAGTGATACCTTATGATGTTTCTTTTTCTGTGTTACTTATTTCACTTAGAATCACCGTGCCTCAATCCACTCATTATGCTGGTACAGGCCTGGTGACACAGATTTCATTGCTGAGTGATATTGCATTGTACATAAGTACCACAACTTCTTTATCCAGTTTTTGCTCTCTGTGATATTGAACTTGGACCGTAAACGAGGTTCTTGTAAACAGAGCCGTCCCAAATTTTGGGGTGGCTGTGTCTTTTTGATTTTAATTTCCCTAAGCTATAGGACCATAAGTGGAAATGCCCTAGACTCTGTTGCTTTGTTTTTCAGATGTATCAGGAAACACCATACACTTCTCCAGAGTGGCTGTTGGCAATTTACATCCCGCCCATCAGCATAACAAGGCTCCTTTTTCCCCATGGCCTGTCTTGCCTTTCTGGATTTTACACTTTTTTCAGATGGCCCTTTAGACCGGGGGGAAGTGACACTTCATAGTAGTTCGGATTTCCATTGCAAGCTTGCTTGGTTTGCCAAAAAGGGCGTATGTGTTTTTTCCTGAATATATTCAGGAACAAACTCATACGCCCTTTTTTGCCAAGTGCATCATTGTCGATGTTCTGCCTCTTTTCCTATGCTTTAAATGCAAATCCAGTCTACCTCCTGAAATCGGTTTCCTGCAATTCTGCCCCGCTTTCAAGTCCTCTTGGCAGCCTTACTTCAATATATTTTTGGACGTTATCTGTCATTTATAACTCTGCAGGTTTGTGAATTACAGGGCCCCTTAGCTCCTTTCTTCAACTCGCTTTCTTGTGAGCTGGCCGCAAACCCGCAAGACTGCTTCAGGCCCTAATCTGCTTCTGGCAGGGCACGCTGAGCCTTTGGTTAATTCCTCTTCCTGGTGGGAAATGAGTGTTAAATATGCCCGTCCAGACACCTACCTCACTCTCAACCCCTTGGTGATGTGGGTCCTCTGGTTTGTGGCCACCTTTGCTGGGTTCCTCACCTTTCGATGATGTGGCCCCACTAGTGTGAGGACACTCCTGCCTGGTTCTCATCTACGTGGTTATGTGGACCCCCTGGTGAGAGTCTGTTCCTGGCTGTGTTCCTCACCCTTCTGTGAGGGAGGTCACTGCTGATAGGTCACTCCTGCATGGCTGGCACACATTGCCTTGGTGAAGTCAGCCATGTGGTGGCAGTAGGAGCGTGCTGAGGATCTCCTCCCCTCGGTGATGAGGGCCCTCTTGCGTCAGGCCCTAACTGCTGGGCTCACCAA